>NC_056627.2:191426960-191784460 GCF_002870075.4 Lactuca sativa
AGTCAAAATCAGTTCCTCTTTGTTATGTTTCAAATTGTGTTTAAAATCCTTCCAGGAAGGGGACAGCTTGTTAACAATCATAACCAGAAAATTGGCTACATCCATTTTTAGATTGTGTTGAGCAAACCGTCCTAGGATCTTGAACATTTCATGGAATTGTTCCATAACAGGCCTGGAGTCTACCATCTTGTATCCCATAAAGTTGCCAACCAAAAACTTCTTACTAGAAGCATCTTCAGTTATGTACTTGGATTCAAAGGAATACCACAGTTCTTTTGCAGATTTAACATTTTGATAGATATTAAAAAGAGAGTCAGACATACCATTTAGAATATGACCATGACAGATCTAGTCATCGTTGTCCCACTTTGATCTCCTCCGTGTTGCCTCCAAAGTTTCATCATCAACAAATCCTGGCATTGGTGTACTCAGAACATACACCAATTTCAGATGGTTAAGAAGAATTTCTTCTTCTTTTGTTATCTACGAAAGTCTTGGCCTTCAAACTTCACTAACTTATCAAACTTTCTTGTCATTTCCTTCACAAAATAGCCACTTGACATGATCACGAAAATACTTTTTTTTTTGAAATTTGGGGTATAGAAAGGCTTGGAAATTCTTAGAATTGTGATATCACTTTCAAATTAAAGTATTCGGGTGATACTCTCAATCTTTAATCGGATAAGATTCATAATCTGAGAGTAAGAAAAAAGAATATGATTGTTATGAATTTCGAAAAATGTACCAGAAAGTGAGACCAAAAATGATTTATGATCTCTGACTAAAAAGTATCATATGAAAGTTTCAAACTGTCATAAAACTACCAAAACTAACATAAAAACGGGTATTTGGATAAATGTCAAACCAACGGACAATTCTTTAAAAAACCGAATTTCTAATGCATTTTTAATATAGTAAATTGACACCAGCCAGGGTCACTATCCCTTGGACCCTGCCAGGGGCTACCGCCCCTTGGACCTCGCTCCCAGGGGCGCTGCCCCCGGACCCCTATTCATTCGAGGTTTCGCCTTTAAATGACAGTATACTTTGAAAACTTGATCAAACTTAAACAAGTATGAACTTCACACCTCCCTTGCTTATTTAATATTTATCAATATCATTTTTGGTCAACAAATTAATCCTATTACACTTAAATAACATTCCTGATAACAAATCACCAACATAAAAATAGAAAACAAAACATTTCTAATTCAATACTTCACCGTCATCGCTGTCATCATTTTTTTCTTTTTTGTTGTATTCCTTTGATCATTTATTAATCATTTGTTCTTTATAGTTACTCGGTTGTTGCTTAGTAGTGCTTCAAAAGTGAGTTCTTTCGTTGGAATTGGCGCCGACAATCCCATAACTATTTCTTCATCGTGTATCCGTGCTTCGGCTTTTTCAAGTTTGCCTTCAAGTGGTGAAATATGTTGTATCCATTCCACCTCGTCTATGTAGCTTTTCAAGCAATTACATATTTTCTTCAATATGGGGACAAGTTTTCTTGTTTTTTTAAGATATTACCTCTGAGAACCAATGAATTCTGAAACTATCGTAGAACATTGAATGGTTAGTAGATTCCGGTTCATATTAGCTATAATTAGTAATTGAGATTTTTTCCATCAAGCCAAAATATATGAAATTTCAAATTCTTGTATACACATTTCCAACGACTACTTCGAGAACTTGGTTCAATTTTTTTTTTTCTACTAAATCGGATACAGATCTGTATCTGCCAAGTCGAATCCAAACCGGTTTAAACGCTTAGAATTCTAAACCACTCTTAATTGACGATTCGTGCTAAGACCATACATACTTCACCTAAACCAGTTTTGCTATCGGATTCAAACATTTTTTTTGAACGACTTAATTTCATTAAAACGACACAACGAGCTAGAGAAAAAACATAACTATTACATCGAAATGTTTAAGATCGTGCTCTAAAGCCATAAATTTCAATCAAAACGAAATTCATGTTTTCAGTGAACAACCCAACAAAAAGAAAATCAACTATGTCATCAAAAATCCTATTCTATTTCGGTCTAAACCGATGAAAAACTCATTTGCTCTCGAAGATTTATAAGCACCACTAAACCGTAGAAATAATCACATCCAACACGGATCTCCAAGCCAATAACAGTCAAATTGAGGACACAAATTTTTCAAAATCACAAATCGTACAAAGAGAGAATTACTGATTTAGTTCATCATATTCTAGAAAAAACATAATTTAGATATCCTAAAATTGTGTGAAGAGAAGATTCTCATTATCACTACTTTAACTTCAGATTATCACTACTTTAACTTCGGAGTTATTGATTTAGTTCCTCATGAAACATGATTTAGTTCCTCATGAAATATGATTCAGACATCCTAAATTGTTGTTAACTGCCTTTTTTGTGCACCTCTAAGATTAAAAAGTATGAGAAAAGTTTAATAAGGAAAGTCAATAACATTGGACCATCTCCATAGATGATAAAATGATTTTAGGCAACTTTTACTAACAAAATTCAATCTAAAGACCGGTCAAATTCAAAAAAACAAAATCAAAAACAAAAACAAAATTAAAAACAAAAACAAAAACAAAAAACAAATAATAATAATAATAATAATAATAATAATAATAATAATAATAATAATAATAATAAAACTTAATGTATTTTAACTACTTTTATGTTTAAAAGGTGACTTTTTTTCTGCTAAATCATTGTTTAGCATTGAAAGTTTGTTTTAAAAAGTTTTTCCCGACAACAAATTACAGAAACCAATCACAATAAAAGTTTTCTACGTGATATTACTACAAAAAAAAATAAAATAAAATAAAATAAAAAATAAAAAAAATTCAAAATGTTAATATTCTAATAAAAATATAAGTTTTTTGGATTCAAGATATATTAATAATTTCTTTAAAAAAAATGAATGTTTCGTGATTAAACCAAAACCTAGTTACAATGGTCATTATGGAATTCGGCTTTCAATATATTAATATTTTCATTTTTTAAAAAATTGTCTAGTTTATTTATAAAGAAACAAATGATTTTTAAAATTGTCAATAAAGAAACTTATGTATTTAAAATTGATTTTATAAAGAAACTAATATTTTTAAAATTGCCAATAAAGCAAATTTATTGTTTAAAAAGGTAATGTATTTTGTTTTTCTGTTTTTATGCGTGCATAACGTATCATTCATAATTTTATATTTTAACCAAATTTTAAATCTTTTTACGGTTTTTGTTCCAAACATTCCAATTTTTTTTATTTTTCTATTATATTATTTCTTTTTAATAAATTCTTCCCAAATTTAATTTCCCAAATTTAATTCTTTTTAGAAATCAATTTTTACAACTTTTTGAAACTTTTATAAAAGATATTTACAATTGTTTTTAAACCTTCTGTACAACCTTGATAAATTTTTTTAGATCTTTTTACAACGTTATTTCAAAAAAAAAAAAAGTTATATAGCGCTTTTGATATGTTTTTCATAACTTTTTTTACAATGTTTTTTATAATTCTTTTAAAATGGTCTTTAAATGTAGTATGTTTTCTATATTTGCTTTTATTTTTTATAATTTCTTTACAATATTTTTATATGTGTGTGATTTAAATGTTTTGCAACTATTTTACTATGTTTTTTAAATTATAAGACATAAAAATTATGATCATTTTAATAGCTTACTGTGTTTTTTATAAATCTTTTTCATAGTTCGTTTAAAATAGTTTTAAATATAAAATTGAGATCATACCAAAATCTTATTATGTTTCCTAATCCACAACACAAATTTGAAATTGCAACATCTATTTCAGGTATTGCTCTTGAGACCAAACCATTTTAATTTTAGGGTTATCAGGGATGGCACAACGTGGTGATGAGGCTCACCATGACATGGTAACACTCCATTAAGGAATGCATGTTATTATTTACCATGTTGGCCACAACGTAGTGGTCACAGAACGAGAAACACTAATTCCGGGTCTTGGGCCCTATTTAAACAAGAACACGGCTAGGGTTTGCTTCTAACTCTAGCCTCGATCGCTTTAAGAGAAACCCTAGTGTATGTGTGTGTGTGTCTGTTCTTAGTGAAAAAGGTATGTGTTCATGGCCTTTTCAAGGTTTCATGAAAAGTGAGACGGTGATTCAACATTATAGAGTGACTTGTTGCTATTAAGGGCTACTTCTGCTTCAATCCTTAGGCTCTAGAAGCTATAAAGTTCATACATTTCAATTCTATGAGTTGCTTATGATGTAACTAAATCACTTTTTGTTTTTTGGAAAAGAATACTTGGAGTTTGAAGCAATTCCAGGACCTTGGATAAGATCTATGCTTGTTCTACCAACTTATGCTCCTATAAATTTTGTATATAGGTCATTAGTCGACCAGACATGAGCTTTCAAGGTCATTTAGTGCCTTTTTGGTTTAGGGTTTTAGATCTAGGATTATAGAGGTTAGAGAAGGGAAAAAGATGGAAACTTTATCCATACATGGCCTTAATCGATCCAGATCTGACATTTGGAGCTCTAGAAATAAGCGTTAAGAGCTGAATGAAATAAGTTGGCTAGGACGTAACCATGACATGGAAAGTTTGCTGCCATGACATGGCAGCAAGGGTTTTCACAACTGTTTTGTCGTATAGCCACCACGACATTGTTGTGTTATTTAATAGAGTGAGTCAAATTGTAACACCCTAAATTTAGAAGGCAGAAAAAGAGAAGAAAACATCAAATGCGGAAGTGATTCGGCAAGTAGATGGGTGACTCGACGAGTAGGAGCACGATTTGGTTACGGGTTTAGTGACCTACTCGACAAGTCAGATGGGTGGCGAGTCGGATGAAGATGGTCCCGGTTGTATGGTTTAAGGGGAAGCCATCGAGTTCTTGCTAGAATCGACGAGTAGAGCCGGGGTTGTATGGGGTTGGAGGAGTATGGACTCGACGAGTTGGTAGATCAACTCGGCGAGTCATGTCAACTGGAGGTTGACTTTGACCGTTGACTTTAACCAAGTTTGACCTGGGGTGACTTTTGGGAATGTTGTGGTCTAAATGTTTTTTTGGATATTGATAGTTCGGAAAGCCGAAGCGTCAGCGGTTCAGAAGTTGCCGGCTAGCAGTCAGAAGTGTTTTGCGAGTTTTTAGCAGTGCGAGTTGAGTCTCCTCACTGTGTGCATGGGTCTACGGTCACAATGTCGGCCCATTATGTTCAAGTTTATGTTTATGCTTATATATAGAAGGAAGACCCGGGGGTTAGCCCTAGGCACTTATTGATATATGTTCCGGGTTACGACCTGATTTCATGCGAGGCCCAAGGAATGTTAGGATGCTAGAGGTCTTTATGATTCTTGAATGTGTCGGTATGATAGGTTCCGGACCGAGGGTCCGATGTCGGGGTAAGCCCGAAGTACGTTAGATAATAGTATGTCTCCGGGCCGAGGATCCGATGTCCGGATAATCCCGAGGAAGATGCTTATGTAGTATGTTAGATTGTACATGTTGTCTTCGTGATACTAATATGTGCCTGGTAGGGAGGTGAGTGTGGGCGAGGTCCCGTATCTCATCACTAGCTGAGTATGGATGGGGTTCCATATCTCGATATTAGTAGATCAGGGGTGAGGCCCGTGGTAGGAAGGATAGGAGTGTGGATAGGGGCTCGTATCTCATTACTAGTAGGAGTGTGAACGAGGTTCCACTACTTCAGTAGAAGACCAGGGGAGGGGCCCAAGTAGGCGAGGCCTTAGATCAGGGTATGGATAGGGAATGTTTAGGTATGTTTCAATATATTATTTGATCGGATTTATGTGTATAGCGGGCGAGGCCCAGAGACAGGCGAGGCCTAAGGGTAACATATCTGTATACCGAGCGGGGCTCGATGCCAGATGGGACATGATGCCAGGCGGGGGCCTGATGACAGACGGGGTCCGATGGCGGGCGAGGCCCAATGCAGCGGGCGGGGGCCCAGTATTTGATTATATGTTCATGATAGTATATGGCATGTCTGGATCAGTAGATATGTATGGTATGTGGTAGGTTGGAGAACTCACTAAGCTTCGTGCTTATAGTTTTCAGTTTTGGTTTCAGGTACTTCCGGTAGCGGAAGAAGGGCTCGGGATGATCACATGGCGTGCACTGAGAAGTTTAGCTTGGGATGTTTACTCTGATAAAATGAACAAGTGTTTTGAAAAGATACTCTGATTTGTCATAAAACCCTTGTACTATGATTGAAATGTTTTACTATTTATGGGTTAGTAATGTCTTTAAAAGAAATTTTTTGGTCACGATTTTTGGGATGTTACAAGTTGGTATTAGAGCCTTGGTTTGTGGGATTCGGGCATATTCTCGGGTGTGACTGAAATCAAACTGAGGATTGGGTAAGGAAATTTTTTTTCAAAGGAAAATCGTATTTATAAAAAGAACTTTGAAAAGGAAAAAGGATTTCAAAAAGGAAGTAAGAACTTTGAAAAGAGAAAAGGGTGTGGTGCATGCAATCAGCCGAGCTCAAGTAAGTTCTCCCAAATTACCCGTACAAGTTTATGTTATGTTATGATTATGTAAACAACATGCTTGATTTTGGGAGGATGCCTTATGTTATGTTATGATTATCTAGGAGGATGCCTTATGTGCCTGTTATAAGTGCTTATTGAGCTATATGCTAGTATTGGTTTGACAGTGGTAGGATAGCCTATTTAGGTTATGCCTGATTATATGAGCTTATATCGCATGCTAGTGCAGATTCCTGATATGTGAATATGATTGCTTGTTTATGATATGGTTAGATTTTCCTTTTTTCTGAATGCTGTTGGCTCTGTGCTTTGTGGGACTCTGAGTGATGGGAGTTAGCTATTAGGTGAATACGTTAAGTCAGGTAATCAGGGTTGAATAATCTTAGAGTGTTGGATTTGACCCTATTTCGCAACTCTTGTCTGAGTCCTAGCCGTTGTAGGGACAAGTCCTTTACTCGAAGGATTATCCGAGCCCCGTTACATGTGATGGTATTCATGTGATGGCTAATTGGCATTACGAAGAGACATTCAGAAGCTGAGGACTGGTTTGGGTCTGAGATTTCCCTCGGGTAGGCCTAGGATGAGTTTAGTGCTGGGAGCAGCAGTGGTAGTGAAAGGGACTTGGTGGGGTTACACTCTTGGGAAAGTACAGAGAGATGTGGAAGGTAGTGTGGACTCATACTACTGAAAGCAGAGGATCCGTACTCGATTCAAGAGGGGCCAAGATAAAACCAGGTAAATTGTAGTGTGTGTGTGTGTGATCCCTCAACAGTGACGTGTATTTTGATGATTCTTTTGGCATGTTTTCAGTATGCTGACATTGCAAGATGGACCAGTGTATGGGTCAGGTGTTAGAGAGGGATTAGGATCGGGTTCAGGGACTAAGCAGCTCGAGGAGCAGATGAGGGAGTTTGTATCAACAGAGGTTACGCACAGTATTCTAGACCAGACTCCTGTGATCTTTGGCATGGTCAAGGAGGGCATCCTAGAGATTTTGGATGTGAGGCTTGGAGCCTTCCGCACAGAGATGATAGACTTGTTGGGAGTGCGTACATTCACATTCTGGGAGTTCAGAGTCGTTGCGTAGTATTCTAGACCAGACTCCTGTGATCGGGGATGAGGCCGCGTTGGACGCGATGACATGGAGCGATTTCTCGGCTAGGTTCAAAGTCGAGTTTGCATCGGTGATTGAGGTGTAGCAGTTAGCCTGGGAGTTTCAGTATTTGCAACAGACTACAAAGATAGAGGCGGAGATCACCGCCAAGTTCAGGGAGAGATCCTTTCTGGTTCCGCAATATGTGGCGGATGAGGAGATGAAGAAGGCTCGTTACAACGACATGTTGAGGAGCGATATCAGTCAGTTCGTGTGTTGGTCCAGCTGCAAGACGCTGGAAGACATGATCGCTCAGGCCACAGAAATAGAGATTGATCTTGACACATAAAAGAAGAGAAAGTTGGCAGAGATTCAGTTATCCATGGGATTAGGCAAGAGGCTTAAGACGTCAGATTCTAGATTGAGAGGACCTCAGGACCGGGGCCACTATGGCAAGTGCGGCAGGATGCACGAGGGTGCGTGTAGGAGTGGCAGTGGTGGTGATTCTGGCTGCTTCAAGTGTGGCCAGACTGGTCATTTCAGCAGGGATTGTACTGCTACTACCACCCAAGGATCAGACCTGATATGTTTACATTGTAGTTAGAGGGGACACAAGAAGATCCAGTGTATGAGTTTGCATTTAGCAGGGCAGGTGATAGCACCTGCCCCTGCAACCTTGAGGATCATCGACGACTGTCAGGGCGGGGCAGAGGCGCCTGCAGCGAAGAGAAGGGCGTATCAGTTGGTTTCAGAGGCGGCGTGAGCAACCCGATGTGTCAAGTGCATATCTTTCATTTCTTTATCAGCTTATGTCATAATTTTATCGTTATGCTTCTGCATCGGTAATGATAATGATATTTCGGAATATTGTAGCCTGCTTGTGATTGAGTTATATGCCATCTACATACCCTAGATTTTAAAATAATAGTTAGAGGTCATTCCTTTTAAAGCAGGTTACTCACGATGCAGTAACCATAGCTTGCAAGTGTGGCACTCGGTAGTGTCTCGCTAGTTTTCGGGAAAGGTATTGTGTAACATCCGGATTCTCAGGTATATTATTTGATTCATTTATTTTGGAGTTTGTGGAGGGACTCGACGAGTTGGTGCTTAGACTCGCCGAGTAGGGTCGCAAATTCTCATCCGGATTAATGACCGGACTCGGCGAGTTCATGAGTGGACTCGGCGAGTCCGTGCTGTTTTAGGAAACCCTAATTTCCCGGGTTTGGGACCTATTTAAAGGCCCTTAGGGCCGTCATTTTCGGCTACCAAACCCCAGAGAGAAACCCTAAAAGAGCTAGAGCGTTTGTGAGAAGAAAGGAGCCATTTCTTGATCTTTGTGGTTGATTATTGCAAGAAGGAGGTGATTCTAGCTTAGAGGAGACCAAGGAGGTTGTGCATCTGGGGATTTCTAGCAAAAGACTTCATCTTTGAGGTATTATATCACCCCTTTATCTGTTTTGTTGAAGGAATCCATAGATGTAGGGTTTTTATGTCCTTTATTGGAATGAATTATGAGAATATGGCCCCTATTCGTATTGAGACTTCAGATCTGGACCCATAGTGGTCTAAAGAGCTTATTCCAGCTTGCTTTATGTTGAGCTATGGAGGTAATGAGCTTAGGGTGTTGTTTTTGGGGCTAAATGACCAAGTGAAACCTCCTAGATGTCACATGAGTGTCAAGATCTGATCTTTATGTAAGTATCAGGCTTGGGAAGGTCAGATCTATGGATCAAAGGAACATATCTGACCTCAGGAGGCCAATTAAGTTTATGCATGGCATGAACTCGCCGAGTCCAAGGGCAAACGCGGCGAGTAGGGCTAGGGTTTCCTGTAAGTCACTCAGTGAGTAAATTGTCGAGTTGGGGGAAATGACTCAGTGATTCAGAGGGGGGGATAGAGGACTGGAGTTCAAGGTGGAACTCGCCGAGTTGATCTTGAGACTCGGCGAGTTGAGTTGGGCTGGCCCCGCGATTCATGCCAGGTGTAGCACGTCGAGTAAGGGGAAAGACTCGACGTGCCAAGCGAGACTAGGGAGATAGTGAACACGTGTAGACTCGACGAGTCGCCCAAGTGCACTTGATGAGTCGGGTCAAAGTTTGGCCGTTGACTTTTGTTGACTTTTAGGGTTTGGTCAATAATGGGGCCATTGAGCCAAGAGAGGGGTAAAATGGTCTTTTACCCTTATGAGGATGCCAAGAGAGAATTAATTCTAGTCTCGAGATTTATATTTATGAGGGTATTTACCTTATGTGATCAGGCGGAGGCTAGACCATATTTCTACCGAGTCAGAGATTTACCGAGATATCCGAGGTGAGTCTTCTCACTATACTTTACCTTGAGTGGTAATTAGAGGTATGTGACAAAGTTATTGTATGCTATTTATGTAATGTGTTGCACTGCATTATTTCTATGTGATTTATGCCATGTGTATATCAGAGTGTATCAGAGTTAGAACTGGAAGGTTCACAGAGCTAGGACCAGAGGGTCCACAGAGTTAGGGCCCAAGGGCCGCAGAGTTATAGCCTCGAGTGCCTAGTATGTGATACGTGTGGTATTTTGGGGAACTCACTATGCTTCGTGCTTACAGTGTTTTGTGTTATGTGTTTCAAGTCTTCTCAGGATCACGGGACGGCACCGACTCGATTGTACACGCCAGAGGAAAAGTTTGTTTTGAGGATCCTGGTTTATTAAGTGATTGAACAAAAGCGTAATGTATTGTAATTTAAAACAAAAAGGAGATTTTTATGAAAAGTGTTAAAGAGATAAACTATTTTAAATGAAAATTTTGTTTTGAAAATTTCGGTGTTACAAGTTCGTATCAGAGCCTTGGTTTGAGGGATCCGGATGCACCTTCGGGTAAATCTGGACTCAAACTGAGGAAGTAAGAAAACTTTTGAAAGAAATGATTTTCTAAAGATGAATAACAATTCAAAGAGAAAGCGAGAAAGAGCAGTGTGTACAATCAGCCAGAGCCCGAACGGTGATTTCCCTAAATACCTCTACTTTTGTGATTGAGATATTTATGATACATTTTATGAGATATTATGCATGCTAGAGATAGGCTAGGTATTTCATATCTTAGGACTAGAGTGGCCTGGTTTGTGATGCCTTAGCCTAGGAGTTGTTGTTATATGTGATGCACTTTTGAGTACGAGTGAGAGTATTTAGTTGGAATCTTTCTAGGAGAATTGAGTAGAGGAGTAATCTAGGAGAAACGCCTAGATGAGTATTGTGGTGCTTATCGAGAGAATAGTTAGAACCCGCGAAGGGTAGAGTTGCCGAGTTTGGTGGTACTTTGGAGAATGAGCAGAGCAAGCGGACCTATCACCCAGAGTGAGTTCTATGTATTCTTCGATGCCCGAATGCTGCTTGCTTCATGCTTTGTGGAAATCTCGATGATGGGAGTCAGCTACCGAGTGAATATGAAGATATTCAGGAGGTAGATGGCTGGCATCATTAGGAGCTCTTCAACAGCTGATGGTGGAGAAGTGGGAGGACCAAGGAAGAGCCTAGGGAGTAACCTTAGCCAGATGAGTATGCTAGCGGAGTAGAGCATTTCGCTGAGGAGTGAGCACGTGTGACAGAATTAGTGAACGAGAAGGTTGAGCAGCTACTTAGGAGCTCTAGGATGGTCAGTGTGGAAAGTATGGGTAGATGTTGCAGGTAGTATGGGTCGTACTACCGAAAGCAGAGGACCCATACTCGATACGGGGAGTATTTTGAAGGTTCTAAGGAGCAGACTGAGGAGTGATGTTATGGTTCGAGTACCATACATCGGAGCAGACTGAGGAGTGATGTTATAGTTCGAGTACCATACATCGGAGCAGATTGAGGAGTCATGTTATGGTTCAAGTACCATACATCGGAGCAGACTAAGGAGTGATGTTATGGTTCGAGTACCATACATCGGAGCAGATTGAGGAATGATGTTATAGTTCGAGTACCATACATCGGAGCAGATTGGGAAGTGATGCCATGGTTCGAGTACCATACATCTTAGCAGATTGAGGAGGTGATGTTATAGTTCGAGTACCATATATTGTAGCCAATTGAGGAGAGATGTCATGGGATGAGTACCATGGTTGTTAGCAAATGATGCTTGCGATTCTCCGGTTGTCCGGTCAGGATTGATTGGTGGAGTTTGGACGCGATGGGGTTTTAGGCCTAAGGGCCATGATTGAGTCCGAAGAGGCATCCCTTGAGAGGGAGGTCGAGAGCATTTCAGAGTATTATTGATTAGATGTCAGATGTAGTCGCAAGACTCAGGGACTAGTAGAGAAGGAATTTATGGGGGATTGCGGTCTGAGTGAGCAATCAGTCGATGGAGGAGATGTCCCCTTCTGTGACTTGATGGATGCTATTTATGTTTCTTGTGGGAAACAAGAGAAACATGAGATTTTAGTTCTAGGTTCAGGAGTAAACCCTATGGGTTGGCATTGATGTCGATTTTTCCACCAGTATAGCAGGCAGCAGGTCTGCGGCGAGGAAATGATCTACCATGAGCAGGTAGTCAGTGGGGACGGAGATGGTTAAGGACCACATTACACCCTAATTGGGAATAATAGGGCGTGTGGTAGCGGTATCAGCGGGTAATCCAGACGAGTATATCAGAGCGGTGGCTATTTTGTCTATGATGGGTATTGAGTATGGTAGTGGAGTCCCTATTCTCGTGATGATTCACGTGGTGGAACGAGGGTTGAGAAGTCGAGGGTGAGGAGTATGATGATTAGTTGTTCAGTCTATGAGTCAGTGATAGTACTGGACAGTTGAGATGTTCGTTATTGGGATGGTATGAGGCTCCGGACGGCTAGGGGCTGTCGTGATGAGAAATTCCTGAGGATTTTATCGGAGTTTTAGGGTATTTGAGGTTTCTTGATCCCTTCGTGGGGAGATCAATGGGCGTTGTGTGGCACCTTCCAAGCGTATATGCGATGTTTCTGACGGAAACCGTCTGTGGGGTAGATTGTTGATGCGTCAATTGGTGATGGTTCGTACCCTAAGTGGGGGAGAACCGGGTATTTCATTGGGGAAACCAGAGATTTGTGCAAGAGCGGTTATGGGTTAGATACAGAGACCTACGACTCGAATTCATGAGACCAGGGTCATTGGTGATCAAGGAGAGGTCTAGAGCGAGATAACGCATGTGGTGCGTGTCTGAGAAAGGATGAGTGTCTCCACGGCAGGTGGCCGATGGTCAGGAAACTGGTGGTGGTCAGGGCCATTTCGAGTGGTAGGCTCGTAATGATGGTATGGGCAGTTGAGGACTTCTGGGTCGAAGTATGGATAGAAGATTATCAAGCAGCCAACTCCCGGACCGGTATGTGTAATTTTGCTTGGATTTTAAGCGGTAGGAGAAAGGGTTTTGGAGGATCATCAGCGTGTTCTGAAACGTTAGCGTTTTTTTTGTATTCCAATTGAGTGTTCGGATACACTAAAGTTGCGCCTTAGGTAAATGAAGAATTATTTATGGGGTTCAGAGGAAATGTATTGTTGTATCTGTATGTTGCTGGGAGTAGGAGATCAGTGGTTGAGGCAGGACATTGTGATGTTCTGTAATGGTGTTCCGTAATACCCGGGTATAACGTTCCGATTTCGGAGTTATTTGGAATCTTGAGTTTGAAACGACTAGTGGTGTATCTGATGGGTTTTGAGCATTCTAACACTTCTTAAGTGTACATGAAACCCTATTAACCTTGGATCTATGTTTGTCTAATAATCATGCAAAGTTATTTTCCAAGGTTATGAACCTATCTAGCATACATGGGGTACAATTTTTTTTGTATAAAAGATAGAACTACACACCTTGATGTTGAAAGTGTTCCTTGAAACCTTGTGAGCCTAGCACCTCAAGTGTGATGCCTCAAACGCTTCACACAACACCAAATGCAAAGAATAAACTTGAGAGAATACTCTAACACATGCAAAATCAGCCAAGCCCTCTTATTTATTAGTGTGTAACCGATTCTGGGGAGAGTTACATTGCTTATATAGTGTGTTGCATTAGGTAAACCCTAATGTTCCATGACTCTTCATTTCTTGATCCATGGGTTAACTCCATGGAGCATCCATGGAGCATCGTATGGGTGGAACCCAACTTGACAATCCATGGACCCTCTTAGCCCACTATATAAGATATGGAAGATTTACTTAATCTACCCATATATCTAATTAGTTATCTTTTGATCACTTAATTTATTCTAAATTAATTCTTGATCAAAACTAATTAAATAACATTATTAATATATTAGAACTTATAATATATTAATAACCATAAGTGTTATTTCTCTCATTTAGTTTATTCAATTGCATGATGCCATGCAACCTAAATGGACCATGCCGGGTCGGGTCAAGTATTTACCAGAAATAGTTATGGACTTAGACACCTTATCCAACAGTATCATGTATCTATAGTTCCAGTGGGAGCCCTTCGGGTATTGGCATCAGGAGGGATTAATTAAGAAAGTGGATCTCGGCAAAGATAGGTATTTTGTTATAGTGGTTACCGCCAGAGTCTGTGATGCACATGTAGGACAAGGGTGTGTAGCTATCTATGATAGTCTACGGAGCATGGGTTGGTGGACGTAGTGTGGCGTTGTGATGAGAATGAGAGTATCTGGTGAAGCTACGGGGAGCCGTAGTATTCACTAGTCAGAGGGTGTTGTGATGCTACGGGGAGCCGTAGTACTCACAAGTCAGAGAGAGGGAGTCGTGGTACTGCGGGGAGCCGTAGTACTCACTAGTCAGTTGGTGTTGTGGTGCTACGGGGAGCCATAGTACTCACTAGTCAGAGGTTGTCGTGATATTGCGAGGAGCCATAGTACTCACTAGACGGCAAGAGAGTGTGATGATGGGGTGTTCTCCGATCAGTGTATGATGCAGAAGAGTTTTAGGCTTGAGTAGCCCTAGTATTGTGTTTTTGGAGCCTGGTGGTTGAACCAGGGGTGAGACTGGGGTCTCCGTCTCTGTCGGGAGTCATTACATTTTGTTTTGAGATGTGATTGTTGCAACATGAGGAAGTTGGAAAAGTGGTATTGCACGGGGCGCAGGCCGAGTCATGAGAAGAGTATCTTATTGGGTAGCGAGGTTCCAACTTTGGGTCGAACCAAACCCTCGAGTTGAGTTTGGCATTGATGGTGCATGGGTAAATGAGATGAAATTCTAGAATTCTGAAGTGAATTCTTGGATGAGGGTATTGTTATCATCCGATGTTTAAAACCTGTATAGGTCAGGAATCGGGTACGGGAGATACCGCGAGATGCACATGAGATATGCGCAGCAGACATCAGAGGTCGGGTTTGAGTCAATCTTCGGTTGGATTGTAGTTTTCGTATGCGGTAAAGAGAATTTTGTGACTTGTGTGTCACTAGGCCGAGATAGTTGACACGAGAAGGAAGTTAGTGAGACATTCTGAATCATGTCATGGGTAACCATGGATGTTCAACTATGGGGTTGAGTTTCTATGAGTTTTCCTATAGCAACAACCATCATTCGAGCATCGGTATGCCGCCCGTTGAGCTATTGTATGGGAGGAGGTGTCGGACCCCCAATTGTTGGGGAGAGTTACGGCAACGTGTGATAGCTAGTACAGAGATTGTGCTTCAGAAGACCGAGCAGATTCAGCGGGTCAGACAGAGGTTGTTGACCGCTCAGAGTCGCCAGAAGAGTTATGCGGACAGGCGCCGGTCCGAGATCGAATTTCAGGTCAACGATTTCGTGCTCCTAAAGGTCTCTCCTTGGAAAAGAGTGATCTGATTCAGGAAGAGGAGCAAGATGGGGCCCCGATATATTGGACCTTTCAGGGTGATCGCAAGAGTAGGCAGGACAGCCTACCGTTTAGAGCTACCTGCAGAGTTGGGTCAGATACATGACACCTTCCACGTGTTGCAGCTAAGAAAGTGTATAGCCGACGAGTTGACAGTGGTACCATTAGAGGATATTCTGGTGGATGCGAGCCTGAACTAAGTTGAGAGACCGGTGGCGATTAGGGATCGGAAGATCAAGGTTCTGAGGAACAAGGAAGTGCCTTTGGTGCAGGTCCAGTGGCAACATCAGAAAGGGTCAGAGTTGACTTGGGAGCCGGAGCGAGAGATGCGTGAGCAGCATCCAAAGTTGTTTGCAGAGTGAGACTTCGAGGACAAAGTCTGATTCTAGTGGGGGAGAATTGTAACATCCAAATTCTCAGGTATATTATTTGATTCATTTATTTTGGAGTTTGTGGAGGGACTCGGCGAGTTGGAGCTTAGACTCGCCGAGTAGGGTCGCGAATTCTCATCCAGATTAATGACCAGACTCGGCGAGTTCATGAGTGGACTCGGCGAGTCCGTTTTGTTTTATGAAACCCTAATTTCTCGGGTTTGGGACCTATTTAAAGGCTCTTAGGGCCATCACTTGCGGCTACCAAACCCCAGAGTGAAATCCTAAAAGAGCTAGAGTGTTTGTGAGAAGAAAGGAGCTATTTATTGATCTTTGTGGTTGATTCTTGCAAGAAGGAGGCGATTCTAGCTTAGAGGAGACCAAGGAGGTTGTGCATCTAAGAATTTCTAGCAAAAGACTTCATCTTTGAGGTATTATATCACCCCTTTACCTGTTTTGTTGAAGGAATCCATAGATGTAGGGTTTTTATGTCCTTTATTGGAATGAATTGTGAGAATATGGCCCCTATTCGTATTGAGACTTCAGATCTGGACCCATAGTGGTCTAAAGAGCTTATTCCAGCTTGCTTTATGTTGAGCTATGGAGGTAATGAGTTTAGGGTGTGGTTTTTGGGGCTAAATCACCAAGTGAAACCTCCTAGACGTCACATGAGTGTCGAGATCCGAGCTTTACGTGAGTATCAGGCTTGGGAAGGTCAGATCTATGGATCAAAGGAATAGATCTGACCTAAGGAGGCCAATTGAGTTTATGCATGGCATGAACTCGTCGAGTCCAAGGGTAGACTCAGTGAGTAACTTGCCGAGTTGGGGGAAATGACTCGGTGAGTCAGAGGGGGGATAGAGGACTGGAGTTACAGGTGGAACTTGCCGAGTTGATCTTGAGACTCGACGAGTTGAGTCGGGGTGGCCCCGTGATTCATGCCAGGTGTAGCTCGTCGAGCAAGGGGAAAGACTCGACGTGCCAAGCGAGACTAGAGAGATAGTGAACACGTGTAGACTCGACGAGTCGCCCAAGTGCACCTGACGAGTCGGGTCAAAGTTTGGCCGTTGACTTTTGTTGACTTTTAGGGTTTGGTCAATAATGGGGCTGTTGAGCCAAGAGAGGGGTAAAATGGTCTTTTATGCTTATGAGGTTGCCAAGAGAGAGTTGATTCTAGTCTCGAGATTTATATTTATGAGGGTATTTACCTTATGTGATCAGGCGGAGGCTAGACCATATTTCTACCGAGTCAGAGATTTACCGAGATATCCGAGGTGAGTCTTCTCACTATACTTTACCTTGAGTGGTAATTAGAGTTATGTGACAAAGTTATTGTATGCTATTTATGTGATGTGCTGCACTGCATTATTTCTATGTGATTTATTCCATGTGTATATCAGAGTGTATCAGTGTTAGAACCGGAAGGTTCACAGAGCTAGGACCAGAGGGTCCACAGAGTTAGGGCCCAAGGGCCCGCAGAGTTATAGCCTCGAGTGCCTAGTATGTGATACGTGTGGTATTTTGGGGAACTCACTAAGCTTCGTGCTTACAGTGTTTTGTGTTATGTGTTTCAGGTCTTCTTAGGATCACGGGACGACACTGATTCGATTCTACACACCAGAGGAAAAGTTTGTTTTGAGGATCCTGGTTTATTAAGTGATTGAACAAAAGAGTAATGTATTGTAATTTAAAACAAAAAGGAGATTTTTATGAAAAGTGTTAAAGAGATAAACTATTTTAAATGAAAATTTTGTGTTTAAAATTTCGGTGTTACATATTGTTGGGAATAGATCGGTTAGATCACCATCTGTAGTAAGAGTGGTCAGGGGATGGTTGGGAGAATTGAGAATTCTTCCAACCTATGAGCTAGGAGGAGCTAGTCAAGTCGAAGTGGGGGAGAGCCACCCGAGTGGTTTCGTAGTCTTGGTGAGGAAGAAGGTAGCTCAAGTGGCTATTTAGATTGAGGAGCATGTAAGTTGGGAGTTGGGGGAAAATTTTCCAATCTTGAGTTCGTGTATTCGCGATTAGTTGTTGACTGGTTTGGGGAAACCAGGTCGGAGAGCTTCCGGAAAGATGCGAGTTTAGTCAGGATATAAGACTGCACGATAGCCGCATCATTCCCTAGCAGTGTGTCAGTGAGAGAAGTGTTGTAAGACTGCGGGTAGGCTGTAGCATTCATTAGCAGCTTAGTTAGCAGAGTGTGGGCGGGGGTCCGAATCTCGTAGTTCGCAGAGTGTGGGCGAGGGTCTGTATCTCCGAGTTAGCATGATAAGAATCAGGAAAGTCTAGCAAGTTGAGATGAGAGGAGGAGTGAGCCTACATAGCCCTGGATAGGTGAGACCTGTGGGAGAGGCCACTCCGAAGGATTGTTGGGTGAGACCCATGGGTGAGGCCCGTGTTCTTTTAGGGTAAGGTAGGGGATCAAGGATCCTAGATCTTCTAGAGCCAGAGTGGCTAGGTTGGTAGAGTAGTTCAGGTAGTTGCGGTATCCTCATAAGTCATTGAGAGCGACCGAGGGTTGTTCTTGCGTGCGGTGATCGGTGGGGGACCGGTATCTCGGGTAAAGGTAGACCAGTTGGGACCAGGGTGGTCTCGGTTCGTCCGATTGGCAGATGGGAGTCAGCAGGACTTCAGGCAAGAATGATGATAAGGTATTTGGTGCAGAAAGCAGTGAGCTGATCGGGTGGTGCTAAGTTTCTCACCGCAGAATCAAATGATCTCAGAGTAAACGATTTTGCTCGGTGATGCTGTTCTCGTCTGAGCCTTAAACGTAGCAGAGAGGGATATGTTGCTCAAGGGATTGTATGAATTCTCATCCTGGGTGGAGTTTTCAGTATTGGAGCATTGTATGTGGGTTTATTCTGTGAGTATTAGTAGGATGGCCGACACTGGTAATGGCTGGGATTGCGGTTTCAGCAGAGGATTGGTCCTCGAAGGTAGTAGTGATCGGATTATTTTGAGGGTGACGTTTTCAAGGATTGGATCGGGTAGAAGAAGTGAGTATGTAGTGGTAAGTGGATTCTAAGGTAGTGGACCGTGGCAGACTTTGAGGACAAAGTCTAGTTTAAGTGGGGGATAGTTGTAACACCCTGAATTTAGAAGGCTGTAAAAGAGAATAAAACACAAAATGAGGAAGTCACTCGTCGAGTAGATGGGTGACTCGACGAGTAGGAGCACGATTTGGTTGTGGGTTTAGTGACCTACTCGACGAGTCAGAAGACTGACTTGGCGAGTTGGCCAGGTCTGGGGAAAACTCTAAATGATGGCCTTGCACCCTATTTAAGGAACATTATAACCCTTCACCAGCCTCCTTGATGCTCTCTCAACTCCAGAACGAAACCCTAGTGCCTCACATGAGTTTGTGAACCTTTGTGAGCATTCTTGACTGTTGTGAATCTTGAAGAAGAAGGTGAAGCCTTGGGGATACAAGAAGAGACTAGTATATCCAGAAACCTCTTGTATTCTCCTCCATTTTCTGGTAAGAAAGTTTCCACCTCGATCATTATGCATGTAGATCTCTCTCTTCTTTTCATTTTTTTTTTGGGGGGGGGGGGGGGGGGTTAGTCCAAGAACCCTAGCATGAGAGGAATGGACGTCCCAAGAGCTTGTGTTTTCAGATCTAGCTCTATTAAGGGTTGTTATGGCATAAAGGTGAATGCTTTATGCCATAGGAACCCCATGCAAGCATATGAAGTGTTCTTTTGGCCTTTTAGCTCAAAAGGGCATAAATGGAGGAAAAAGGCGGTAGCTTTGGATGGTTAGGAGATGGTTGGGTCCAGATCTATGTTTTGGATGCTTTGAGACCCTCAGAAATCGTGTGAATAGAGTTGGATATAGAGGGACTCGGCGAGTCACTTGGGGGACTCGACGAGTCAGGCCAGTTATTGCCTAAAAACCATTCTCTTAAGGGTATGAGTTGAGTTTGGTAAGGGACCCAGCCATTCTGAGTCCATAATGGTCATGAAGTTCATCGTACTCGACGATTTCAAGGTAGAACTCGACGAGTCCAAGGCAATCTTCTTAGTTTATGACGACAGACTCGAGGAGTTGTTCATATAACTCGTCGAGTCACAGCCTAGACATTCGTATGTGGATAATGAACTCGGCGAGTCGGATGAAGATGGTCCCGGTTGTATGGTTGAAGGAGAAGCCGTCGAGTTCTTTCTCGACTCGACGAGTAGAGTCCGGGTTGTATGGGGTTGGCGCAGTATTGACTCGACGAGTTGGTAGATCAACTTAACGAGTCATGTCAACTGGAGGTTGACTTTGACTGTTGACTTTAACCAAGTTTGAACTGGGGAGACTTTTGGGAATTTTGTGGTCTAAATGTTTTCTTGGATATTGATAGTTCGGAAAGCCAAAGGGTTAGCGGTTCAGAAGTTGCCAGCTAGCAGTCAGAAGTGTTCGGCGAGTTTTGAGTAGTGCGAGTTGACTCTCCTCACTGTGTGCATGGGTCTACGGCCATAATGTCGACCCATTATGTTCATGTTTATGTTTATGCTTATGTATAGAAGGAAGTGTTGGATTAATGTCTAAGTCCATAACTATATTTGGTATGTACTTGACCCGACCCGGCATGGTCCATTTGGGTTGCACTTCACCGACACAATTTATATGGATAATCTTTTGAGAATAGTATGTTTATGATTAATATTAATATATTATAAGTTCTAATATATTAATATGGAATCATATTATTTAATTAGTATTGATCAAGAATTAATTTATAATTAATTAAGTGATCAAAAGGAACTAATTAAATATGGACTCTTATATATACGGAATGGGCCAAGTTCATTTAGGTTGGGCTAAGCTTTCATGGATAGTCCATGGAGTGTTTAACCCATGGATCCTAGGAAATGAAAGGTCATGGGTATTAGGGTTTAACCCTAATCCTCCATACTATATAAAGATGTCTTTGGTTGGTGAAATAGGCACTAGTGTGGATACACTAAAGAAGGGCTAGCCAATTTCACTAGAGAGAACCAAGTAATCATATTCTCTAAAGTATTCCAAGGTGTCTTGGTGATTTGTGATTCCACTTGAGGCTTCCACACTATTGGGGCTAAGCTCTTAAAGCTTGAAGACATCAAGCTACATCAAAAGGTATGTATTCTATCTTGTTACATTCATAGTTTTTGTATGCTAGATTAGGATAATACCTTGGATGTTCTTATTTGCATGTATAATAGAGAAAACATAGATCCAAGGTATTTAGGGTTGCATGTACACTTAGGAAGTGTTAGAATGCTCAAAACCCAACAGTGGTATCAGAGCCACGGGTTGTTTTCTGTTATATTGATGCAAATATTTTATTTTCAAAGTTGGAAAAAAAAAACATGAAGTTTGTCAAATTTTAAAATAATTACTTGTTCTTGTGAAAAACTAATTATTTGTAAAATTTGAATAATTTGCTTTATGAGTTGAATTAGGTCAAATTTAATAAAAGATAAAATAATATGATTATTTTATTAGTTTTAAAAGTTTGATCTAAAAAGTTTTATTTTTTTTGAAACCTCCATAAGTTATGGATTTGAAAAGGTTTTAAAAAAAAAAAAAATTGATTCAAAGTTTTTTTGGAGTTACAAAATTTGGTGTTAATGTTTTAAAGGATTACATAACTTAAGAATAAGTTATGGATCACCAAAAGTTTTTTGTGTTATCTTGTTTTATGAGTGAATTTGGATTAATGATGAAAATTATGTGATAGTTGGTTTTAATCCAAATTAATCTAAGAATTGATTCTAAAATGTGTTTTTGTAACTTGTCCTCAAGTTATATGAAAAGTCACATTTAAGAATCATAAAACTCATAAAAAATTGGCAAAGGTTACAAAATGAAGAGTCTAGTTCTAATTAAATGGTTTTATGACTCCATAACTTGTCCTCAAGTTATGGAGGACCAAGAGTCTCTTCATTTAATAAAATAAAAATAAAATAAAAATAAGGTGTAACCTTAATTAATTCCATAAGTTATAAAATAAAGAAAAGTTAATTCTTTTATTAGTTTAAAGTCTTCCATAACTTGTCCTCAAGTTATGGAACTTGAAGAGTTTTTGGATTAAAACTACTTTAAACACATAAGTTATGGAATTAATTAGTTTTGAATAGTTTCAAAACTTGCCCTCAAGTTTTGGAATTTGTAAAGTTTTCTCTAATGAATACTTTAATTCCAAGTTAGCCCTTAGAATTTTAAAAGTTAAAATTTAACCCTTATACTTTATAATATTATAAGTTAATAATATATATATGTATAAGAGTAAAGTCAGTCTTACCGCTAGTACGCCTCATTCACGAAGCCGGTCTATAAGGTGGGTATAAGGTTGTTGCCTATAAAATGGCAACTTAATGGGTGTCCACTCTCACCCACCGCTTGCTTGACCGGTGGAGGGTCGTTAGCCGAACGGGTTTGACAGGACTATAATTCTCCCTTCATTAAAAGTATTAATGAAAATACTAAGTAACTAAACTTTTAATAATACCCAATCTTAGTTACTTAGGAAAAATGTGAATAAGGTGCTAATCCATGAAATTACACTTTACACTTTGTCTAAGTCGTTAGTGGAGCGTGTGTGGTTAACCGGCACACTAACTTGGACTTAATAAGGTAGGTAAAGGGTGACTTAATATTTATCATAGTATCGATGGAGCGTGTGTGGTTAACCGGCACATCGATTGAGGGGTAATTTATTAAGGGTACCAAGTGATTTGCATGGTTACTTCACACCTTGTTTTGTGATCCTCGGCATCCCAGTCACAAAACCTGAAGGGCACACTCGAGATTGAAACATGCCATTGAACAGTTCAATGAATCTCAATAGATCTAGGAGTTTCAAAACCAATTAAAACCTAATAATTCATTTCGTTTATCTTGGTGGAAATTGGTGAATCGTCATTCACCTACCTTCAAATATTTTATAGCTTGGATTACGGCATACCTCTTCTAAGTTATAAAATAGTTTGTTGGGTCCTAGCCTTAATATTTCATATTGGGTGTCATATTAAGGACTTTAAATCAACTATCTTGAATATCTCCCAAAAGATGTCTGTAATAGACACCTATGATCTTCCCAAATCTAGTGAAACAAGGTTTCCTAAATGAAGATGATGTCCTTTGGAAATCATACTTCTTTCACCTCCTCCAATTATTCTCCCCAACCCACAAGTTCTTGAAAAGTTTAAGGTCACTCAAGCCCTATTGGCAAGGCAAGGTCTAGGTGTGAGCACATCTTGGAGATGTAGTCACATATTGACAAGCCGGGAGAGTTGGGTGTTAAAGTCTTGAGAAAGTTGGTGGTTCAATCACTTTCTAAGTCACATAGTGAGTTCCTTTGGGACACCTATGAAACAGACTATGACAAGACCCTTAATGATCTTATCTATTTGCTAAGATCAACTTCCTAAAACTTTATGGACATTGACAATGATGACATTGGATATCCAGTAAAGCATTCTCTTCCCAATGGAAAGGGATCGGCCATAGTCAACTCGGTTGACCAAATGGTAAAGAGAAAAGCTAAGTCTGTGATAGTCTCGTGTACCATTATCAAAGGGTCCATATGTTTATATTGCCAAGGGAAGGGGCATTGGTTGCGAAGCTGCCAAATTTACCTAAGGATGTTAAAGTCAATAAGTTTGACTCTACTTCAGGTAAAGACCACTATCTAACTCTGTTAAGTTTCTATTCTGAGATTCCTGATACATGATGTGACTGGGTCACATGGTGATGTTTTAAGAATCAAAGAAAAGTGAAGAAACTTAAAGAAAGAATATGTTGAATCTGATGGCTTAGATGGATTTCTATCGCATAGTTTGAAAATCGGATTCTTGAGCAACTTCTTAGGAGTTATGAAATATTGCTTAGGAATAGATAACAACAAGTTTTCATATGGATTGTAAGGATAAGTTTTTCCGCAAAGTTTTAAAATAAAAGAAAATTTTTTTGATTTTATTTATTTTAAAATATCCTTACAATGGCTTTTGAGGAAAAATTGTTGCTTATATGATTCCATTAAAAGCAAGAGTGGAAATATGAAATTGATTCTTTCATTTGTGGTAATGTCTAGATTTACCAAATAAGGAAAGATTCTCATCACCCAAGTTTCAATTGGACCGGAACTTGGAATCATGCAAGTTGTATAGCATGATGAATGAGAACTTTCAAGTTTTGGAAAATTAAGACTAATTACTCAGCCACATGGATGTGTGAGTCAAGTAAAGGACTAAGGGATCGAGTACACATTCTTGTGCACTGATTAAGTCCACCACAAAAGATTGATAAGACTATTCGTCATAGTTTACTAAAGCTCAGTAAATATGATTATACTTACAAGCTTAAGTGTAACTCTAAGACATTGGAAAAGGTTCCAATGTATGGCAGGGCGAATAAGAAGAATCAAATTAGGCAGAAGGATAAAAGTTTCTCATATCTGAAAAGATGGGAGAGTACTTTAGTATCAGTTTTGTGATCATCTTAATGATTAAGAAACCATATCAAAATTAGTTCTCTAAGGAAATCTTAGTGCATTCTTATGACTAAGAAGAGGAACTTGAATTGTTGAAATGGTTAAATCAAGAAGATGAGTCATACTTCGTTCCAATACAAGTCTTAGAGTCATACTCCAAGATTGTCATTTGAGTGACATGTCTTAAAGAAGGTTTAAAACACTTGTCAAATGTAAGAGTAAAAATTTTCTACTCTTGTACATTTGAAATTGGTAAGTTGTGATGTTTTGGATAAAACAAAGACCAACTTAGGCCAATTGGGTAAAGTGTTTTTCTTGATTAGAATCCGCACTATCTCTTGGATGTTTGACAAGGGAGTCTTATATGTCAAGAGGACAGTGGGAGTCTTAAAAGTCTTGAAAGTCTCAAGAACTAATCAAGAATAAAACCTAAAGTTCTTCACTAGCACACAACTTGAGGTTCATAACCTATCGTGTTGACATATTCTGTCCCCATTCCAGTTAAAGTTGGTTTTGCATATGAGTTCTTAGAGTTCTCAATTTGTTGCACAACAACTTGGAAGCAATGGTAGGCCCTTGAGCTGCCAGGTGGCAAGAAATTAAGATTGAGTTCAGTCCATATGAGTTTGGATTTGTCATTATCCTTTTCTTGTGACTATGATTTTGACAATTCACATGGATAAGAACACATACACCATTAAATCTAAGTGTCATAAGGTTTCTCTCTGATTCATGAAAATGATGGTGAGGAAACACTTTCACTAAGTAGATTTTAGCTAGATAGCAATTGTGATATTTGCATTCTCAAAGTCGTTAGTGGAGCGCGTGTGGTTAACCGGCACACTAATTTGGACTTGTGAGAAGTGGCAAAAAGGTCTAAACATTATGATTACGGCATCCCTCTTCATAATTGTTTAGATACACAAGTGTGCTATCTAAGGGAAGGTGTATGATTTTGATACAGCTTTATCAAAACAATCTAGCATCAGAAATCTGAACTTTGGTAAGAAAGTCAATGAAGTATTGATTTCTAGAAGTCCAGCTGATTTCTGAGTACATGTCAAAGCTAGTGGGAGCATAAGTGTTATGCTATTAATCATCATGTTAGTGGGAGCATGATAATTATGATAAGTATTGCAAGTTAGCAATGTTAATTATAGAAAACAAAAGTTTCAATTGGGAAAGAGTTGTTTTGCTATAATTAAGGGAGAGGAAATTATACTTCATATCAAATCTATAAGGTTTAGATTTGAGGTTTTAATCATTTAGTCAAGGAAATATATGAATTTCATGTTGGAATGGCTCAACATAAGGAAATTCTGTATATGGGTCCATTATTTGCGTTCTAAAATTCGATTATGATTACGGCATCCCTTTTCATAATCTGAATTATGAGAACTTGGCAAATTGAAATGGAAATGTTATAGCAAAAGACTGGTTTAGTCTTTATGTGAGACATCATGAATCGTGTCCCATATGCTTCGGATATAGGATCGATTACATGTGCTATAATCATCCGTTCTAAAATTTTCCAAATGCCTGGGGCATTAAGAAGGGAAAAGGTTTAGAACTGGATATGACTAAAAGGATTAAACAATTGTCGAGGACAATCTAAGGTTTACCAAAGATTGGTTGCTCAAGGACAGTTGGAAGTATAGTGATAATTCTGGAAGGACCATATTGACATAGTCTGTAAGGAGGCAACTCTTGTTCAGAAGTGATAGTCAAAATGGAATCTGGAAATGTTTCAAAGTTAGAATTTTCAATCTGTTTAAGATTAGGAAACTTAATGCAAGAAGGATGTTTCCAAGGAGCTGATCTCCTTTGGAATACTCTGTAATGATTGTTGTCAAGTCTTTCTGACTTTGTGCATAATCATTACAAGAGGATCAATGCATATAAGTTTAGAATCTAACAGATTTCAGTAAATGGCATGAATTTGGAATTCTTGCATTTGCAGTAAGGATTTGGGAGTGTGAAAAGAGAATCATTGAAGTTATGTTCAATTGATCTAGTTCACAAAGTAAGGATCATAGACAAACATAGTATGCATACTTGGTGTGTAGCATGACTAGTGTTTAGAAAACATAGTGTACATGCTTGGAGCATGGGACAACTGTTGTTTTAAATTCAAGATTAAAGTTGATAGCTGAAACAGTATACAATGAATAATGTGTAATCATATGGTGATAAATAAAAGGTGTTTTATTTATGTTCAAAGGGTTGATACCATATTGGATTCTATTATTATTGTGTTTCACTTTGCATGTTTTGACTTCCCGAATAAACTGGGTTATTCTTCCGGAATGACTAAGTTATTCAAACCATCCACAGTCGGTCATATGTTGGAAGTAGATATGAATTAAGACTGTCATGATGGGTTGTAGAGGTCTAAGGTGTTGGACAAGGCTACAACACTCATGAGTGCTCATAAGTTCTGAGTATTGGATTCAACCCGCGCTCATTGGAATCACTTCATGGATTTTATCACGAGTGATCATGAGACAATAATATCTTATATTCTTCAAACCTAGAGATATGAGTTGTTACTATGAGTTGGTTGTACATTGATTGCACGAAAACGCATTTGGTAACTCGGTGCTATAAAACGTGCCTTTGTGTATGATTCAACAAGTAGTAGAACAAGCCATATGAGTCGAAGTTTATCCATTCCTTTTACCTTCGGGATAAAAGTGATATCTGTGGGCCCCTCGATGATTTGATGATGACAAATGGAAGTGCTCGGCCGGGCCAGGACTGATTTGATTTGTTCAATTAGTCAGTCGTCATAAATCGGAAATCGGGAAACAACAAATGGACAGAGAGAATGATTATAATCCATGTCTCAGTCCATATGATATCTAGAATGGAGGAATATATGATCCCTTATCTAATGGACAAGTTCGTTGACAAGATCAGAGTTCGACAGCAGCTTTAAGAGCTACGATTGCCAGTTAGGTTTGAAGTCATACGCAATAATAGTTTTAAACTTATCCAAGTGGGAGACTGTTGGATTAATGTCTAAGTCCATAACTATATTTGGTATGTACTTGACCCGACCCGGCATGGTCCATTTGGGTTGCACTTCACCGACACAATTTATATGGATAATCTTTTGAGAATAGTATGTTTATGATTAATATTAATATATTATAAGTTCTAATATATTAATATGGAATCATATTATTTAATTAGTATTGATCAAGAATTAATTTATAATTAATTAAGTGATCAAAAGGAACTAATTAAATATGGACTCTTATATATACGGAATGGGCCAAGTTCATTTAGGTTGGGCTAAGCTTTCATGGATAGTCCATGGAGTGTTTAACCCATGGATCCTAGGAAATGAAAGGTCATGGGTATTAGGGTTTAACCCTAATCCTCCATACTATATAAAGATGTCTTTGGTTGGTGAAATAGGCACTAGTGTGGATACACTAAAGAAGGGCTAGCCAATTTCACTAGAGAGAACCAAGTAATCATATTCTCTAAAGTATTCCAAGGTGTCTTGGTGATTTGTGATTCCACTTGAGGCTTCCACACTATTGGGGCTAAGCTCTTAAAGCTTGAAGACATCAAGCTACATCAAAAGGTATGTATTCTATCTTGTTACATTCATAGTTTTTGTATGCTAGATTAGGATAATACCTTGGATGTTCTTATTTGCATGTATAATAGAGAAAACATAGATCCAAGGTATTTAGGGTTGCATGTACACTTAGGAAGTGTTAGAATGCTCAAAACCCAACAGGAAGACCCAGGGGTTAGCCCTAGGCACTTATTGATATATGTTTCGGGTTACGAACTGATGTCGGGCGAGGCCCAAGGAATGTTAGGATGCTAGAGGTCTTTGTGATTATTGCATGTGTCTGTATGATATGTTCTGGACCGAGGGTCCGATGTCTGGGTAAGCTAGAAGTACGTTAGATAATCGTATGTCTCTAGGATAGGGGTCTGATGCCAGGGTAATCCCGAGGAAGATTCTTATGTAGTATGTTAGATTATACTTATTGTCTTCGTGATACTTGTATGTGCCTGGTAGGGAGATGAGTGTGGGCGAGGTCTCGTATCTAATCACTAGCTGAGTATGGATGGGGTTCCATATCTTGATATTAGCATATTAGGGGCAAGGCCCGTGGTAGGAATGATGTGAGTGTGGGCGGGGGCGGGGGCCCGTATCTCATTACTAGTAGGACTGTGGACGGGGTTCCACTACTTTAGTAGCAGACCAGGGGCGGGGCCCAAGTAGGCGAGGCCTTAGATCAGGGTATGGATAGGGAATGTTTTGGTGTGTTTTAGTTTGTTCTTTGATGGTATTTGTGTGTATGACGGGCGAGGCCCAGAGACAAGCAGGGCCTAAGGGTAACAGATCTGTATACCGAGCGGGGCTCAACGCCAGGTAGGACATGATGCCAGGTGGGGGCCTAATGACAGACGGGGTCCGATGGTGGGCGAGGCCCAATGCAGCGGGCGGGGTCCAATATTTGATTATGTGTTCATGATTGTATATGGCATGTTTGGATTAGTAGATATGTATGGTATGTGGTAGGTTGGAGAACTCACTAAGCTTCGTGCTTACGGTTTGCAGTTTTGGTTTCAAGTACTTCTGGTAGTGGAAGGAAGGGCTCGGGATGATCGCATGGCACACACCAAGAAGTTTAGCCTGGGATGTTTACTCTGATAAAATGAACAAGTGTTTTGAAAAGATACTCAGATTTGTTATAAAACCCTTGTAGTATGATTGAAATGTTTTAATATTTATTGGTTATTAATGTCTTTAAAAAAATTTGGTCACGATTTTTGGGATAATAAGGTTTGATTTACCTCCGGACACATTTTGATTGGTGAGTTCGTGTGAGACTGTGAAGGAAATATGGGACAAGTCGAAAGAACTTTATTTAACTGATGCAGATCTTGAACATCCTGTTAAAACGTCACTTCTTTCTGAGTATGGTTCTTTTTCCCAGAAGTCTAACAAAAATCTTGATCGGACTTTCAATCACTTTAACCATCTTTTGAGCAGGATTCTTAAGCGCAACCTGAGGCGAGACAAGATTGAGCAACAGGTTACCTTTATGAACGGTTTAAGTCTTGAGTGGAAGGCGGTTGTCTCCACAGTTAAGGCTTATGATCAATTAAAAGATTATTCTTTGGCGCAGTTAGTAGGAATACTTAGGTACCACGAAGATGAAGTAACAAAGGAAGGGAGAGTTGTTTCTAGTATGGGTTCCTTGTCCTTAGTCGCGAAGAGCAAAAAGATTGCGGAAGATTATTCAGAATCAAGTCTCTCAGATTGTGAACTAACGAAAGAAGAATATGCTCATATGGTCTCAAACCCCAAAAAGTTCGCAAAAAAGAATTTTGGGCGTCACAAAAACAGGAACTCGTAGGGAAACTATAGCTCCAAAAAGGTTAAGGAAGAGGGCCATGGAATCTCAAAATGATGAGACAAAGAAAGAGAAAAAGGTGATGGGAGACTTCGGCTATGATTGCAACTATTGTCACGACAAAAATCATTTAGCCAAGAAGTGCTTGCTGAGAATAATAAATGAGAAGAAAGACGAAGAAGATAAAGATGAAGCTTACTATCTCTGAAAAACTGATGAGCTCGGAAAGAAGAAAAATGTTGACAAAGCTAAGCCTGCTTTGATTATGTAGGAAGATGATGACGAGTTCGGAAGAGCTGAAGTGTGGTCAACTGATTAGGAGGATGAATAGGTTCACAGATGTAACACCTACAGATCCGGGCTAGTCAATTTAGAGACGATGAGCATAGTAAATTAGTTTTTGATGGAAGATTATTTAGATGTATTAATCTTAACCAAGTTGTAGTATATGTTACAAGGGTTCCGTACATATAAAGAACGCCGAAATCCGAGTTATAACAAAGATGTTATGGTCCGTCAACGTTTTACGGCAAAACCGGCACGACACCAGGAGACATAAATAGTGAATTTACGGTAGAGGACTTTTTAGACTTAGTGATCTAAATAAAATTTGTAGTATACGTTAAACCGAGAACATAAAAAAAACGTCCAAGTCTGACTTCGTATGATGAAGTTATGAATTTTCTAACATTTGGCATAGCAATGCACGGCCCGAAACTCGAATTTTAGTTCGAGCGGTTTTGGCCTACGCGACCTAAATGAGAGTTGAAGAACTCATTAATAGGAATTCAATGGTAATAATATAGAAGAAAATGGAGTCCGTATGAAGAAGTTATGAATTTTACGCTGACATTTAACAGTATAATCTCCTCCTACTGTTAAATTTAAGATCGGTCGAGAATTAGCCGACGGAGTCTAAATGAAAGTTTTAGATCATGTTTTGAACTACGTGTGGATATAAAGAATGACGAGAGTAGAGCTCGTATGTTAAAGATATGGATGAAACTTGGTCCCTACTCTTCGAGCATGATAAATTCGATACAGTTTTCTAAATCTGAGATAGAATGAGAATTAGCTGACAGCTTCTAAATGAAAGTTGTAGTACTCGTAAATACCAACGCATGGATATAAAGAATGTCAAAAAAGGAGTTCGTATGAACAAGTTACAAATTATAATAGCATATTTATGTATTAAAATAAAGTATAAATGATATATACATACACACACACACACACACACATATATATATATATATATATATATATATATATATATATATATATATATATATATATATATACAAATGTATATATCATTAGAAAGGTATTGATGATGCGGTTATTATAAGATGAGTGTTGTGTACTTTCGAAATTAGTTTAGTACAAATATTGATCATTAAATCTATTTAAAATAGTATTATGAATGGGTGTTTAGTCATTTATATAACTATAAGGTCATTAAGTAATTATGGAGGGTAGTTTTTGTAAATTCAATTACTATAAATATGAGGCTTGGGTTCTCATATTTCTTACAGCATTCTCTTGATTCAAGAGTTTTTTCCTTCTTATCCCCCGGGCATTTCAGTCCCTCTAGATTCAACTTCTCTTTCTGTAGTTTTAGTATAGTAAGGTGAGCGCTGAAGCGTTGTACGAATCTTTCTTAGAAAGATTCAGCAACGAAGTTCTGCCCCTGCAGAGCCCGACTCCTAGCTAAAATCCCTTGTAAGTAAGTTATGCTTACCTTATTTTAATATAGCTTATATTTAAAATTAGAATTGTTATTCTAAACTTATAATAAATATTTGAGCCATTATTATGACTTATATTAGTGTCGTTATAATATCTTTTTAACTACTCGCGGTACGGGGAATCTAGCTTAAAGGGCCACATAGGGTTGTTGGATTTCAGAAGTGCTATATGCCAAAATGGTCCTACCCTCCGGTGTTTTATGTCTGGCCTCTGTCTGTACATAATGGTTGGAAAGTATTGTTTAAATGCTTATATAATAATAATAATAATAATAAGACTAATAATTAGTCATGGTGAATATTAGACTAAAATCTAGTGGTAATAATACTAGGTTTCGTCAAAGAAAATTATTTTAAAGTAAACAAAGTGTTGTCCGAGTACTGAGTCACCACCTTATTAAGTGAGTGCATGGTCCCTTTCATCTTACACATAGATATGAAGTATTTTATATAAATTACGTGCTATTTGTGCATATTATCTGAATACTTGCTGTCTATGCTAGATGAATGATTTTATACATGTTTTAAATGATTTAAACTATATATTTATTTTATATCTACAAATATGTTGGCATAAAACATGGGTAGATGAAATAGTTGGTGTGTGATGAAATAAAATGATGAGAGATAGGTGATGATAATTACGTGAGGATAGACAGGTGATGATGAATTGGTGATGTAGGATGAAAGATACTATAACCTTGTCTGGCTATTTGGAGATGTAGTCATCTACCAGAGTATAGATGACGACCATAGACTATTACAGACAACCTCATGGAAACACCAACAGGCCCATAACCTGTAGGTGATGAATTACGAGTTCAGGCGATGTTTTAACTTCGTATACATGTGATGATACTCTAACCCTTACTATGAATTACGAGCTCAAGCGATGTTGTAACTATGTATTCATGTGATGGTACTACAACCCTTACTATGAATTACGAGTTCAGGCGATGTTGTAACCACGTATTCATGCGATGATACTCCAACCCTTACTAGGTACGTATCGAGGGAGTAATCCCCGAACCATTATTGTCTGTGTGATGTAGGTGACGATCCTTAGGAACAAACATATAAGGAAATGCGATATAAATAGATGTGAGGCAAATACGATATAGGAGATGAACCTTAAGGTAACACTTTAAGGAATATCAAATGAAGAAAATAAGGATGGGTAATCGGGTTAATTGTTTGACATGTATTATGTGAAGAAACAAGTTAATTATATTATTGTGGGTTGAAAACCCTATGTACACACCAGGTTTCCCAACCTGACCCTCTCAGTTTATTTGTATCACATGTGTCGATATGAAGTTACATTACACTGAGAGATTAAGGATATGTAAATTACTAGTGATAATGAATGTAAGTTCTGTTTATGCTTACGTTTCTGTATGGACGATGACATCCCAATGGTTTAAAATAAATAAAAAATACATTTCTTCGGAAATGCTTTGATAATGTATTTATCATGTTTTTCTAGGAACAAATTCCGCAACATTTTTATTAAAAGAGGTACTCTGATTTTTATAAAGCATAATCATAATCGGTCTTTTCTAGCCGTGAAAATGGGGATGTCACAGTTGGTATCAGAGCATTAGTTTAAGCGAACTAGGAATATGGATTTATTTATAGACTTAAACTGAGAATGCTAAGCAATGATTGTGAGGAGTGTGTCTAATGAATTTAGGTAATACACCTGAATAGACACAAGAACTAGCTTATTAATGAAAAATGTCTAACATGCTTTTATGTGCTAATAATTTATGATATGCATTATATGATTGGATCTATGGTCTGCTGCCGACTAGATCTAGAAACTTTACATGTTCAGGTTTCTAAACGTTTAATTAACATATTAGAACTGACATGTAACTTTTCGGAGTGATAATGAGATTTACACGTCGCTCGTAAATGAAATCTTTCCTATCTTAATTCTCGTCATTTTGTACCGAACGTCAGATTTGGTGTATAGGTAAAAATGGCAAGAACACAAAGCGGAGTTGAAAACGCAAACGGAAATAGGAATCAACAACCTCAACCCCAAGTAATTGGGCAAGTACTAGTAGCAGCTGCTGGACCCGAACCAATCACAATGGCTGGAGTACAAGCCATGATTCGAGCTATGCTGGCTGAGAAAAGAGAAGAAATGAGGCAAATGTTGCAAGAAAATAGGGATGAACCTACGATACTCATTGAACATCCTGAGCTGAATGATGGGAAGTTTGAGGAAGGAAAGTATAGTAGGACCGTTGGTCAAGCTGATCCGCTGGTGATTAGGAGGAACAACTAAGATATGGGAGTCAAGAGGAATAGATGCAAGTACAAAGATTTTCTGACCTCCAAGCCATCGACTTTCACTAGGATGGGAGATCCGATCGGGGTTATGGATTGGATCTCGGAGATGGAGTTAGCCATCATGACATGTAGTTACAAAGGCAAGCTACAAACCACATATGCGGTGCGTCAGTTTAGGGGTGGAGTTGTTCGCTGGTGGAACACCTTAGGAAAGATCATGAACCCCAATGAGCCACTACAACTAACATGGGTAGACTTTTGAGTGCAATTCAGGCACAAGTACTGCTCAGCCCAAAAGCTGCTCAAGCTAGAGAACCAATTTCTGACTCTGAAGAAAGGAAGCATGTCCATCGATGAATACACCAACAATTTCACAGAGAAAATGGAGTTTGCCTTGCGTCTTGTACCAGACGAGCCGAAAAAAATCGAAAAGTACGCAAAAGGACTTCCTTGGGAGTATGCGGTGCCAGTACATCAGGCACATACTCTAGAGGCAGCTATCTGGGCTGCCAAGTCTGTTGAGGATATGATCAAGGGAAGAGCCGCCAGCAAGATTGAAGTTGGAGAGAAGAGGAAGCTTGAAGGATCTTCAAGGTCCAACAATGAGAGCAAATCTTTGAAGTCTAGAGGGGAAAGAGGAAGTGAGGAAAGATGGTGCGAGAAGTGCAAGAAGAAGCACTTCGAAAGATGCAATGGAGAAGTGACGTGCTATAAGTGTGGTAGGACCGGTCACTATTCTAGAGATTGTACATTCGACAACAAGAAGTGCTACGAATGTGAAAATGATGGGCATATTTCAAAGAACTGTCCAATGATAAATGAAATAGCAAGACCAAATGCACCGCCAAAGCCAAGGGCATTCCACATAATCCTCGATGAAGTAGATAACAATGTGGGGAACCAAGGATGAGGACTTCATATCCAAAGATCAAGATATGAAGTAGCCATGTGGATACTATTAGGAAGTGTAGCCCATTAGAGGCATAGTATAGGGTAAACTTGAACACCTATATAATAGTTTCAAGAAATAATATAAGCATCGTTTTGTTATTTGATGTGTCAAGTTGTTATGTGATTTTCTTGTGTGGTTAATTGGAAAACTGTGAGACAATACTTGGGACGAGTATTAGTATGTGTGAATGGTGGTAGAGGCCTATATTGTAGGAAGCACATGACTCACACTTGGATCAGAGAAAGTTACAACGTTACCAAGGATCTAGTAATTGATTTCGTTTTATTCAAATATGTCGTTACCATTGTTTCGGTAAAGATTAAAAAGATGATTGTTATTCCGACCCTAGTGGTCATACCAAATTGAGTCCGACTACGACAAGTATGTTACATGGTTCTGAGAACCAAGTTCGATGTAGCACCTGACTTAAGCCGAAAGAATGAATCAAAGAGACCAGTAGAGGTATCGACGGTTTCTTTTAGCTAGAAATGATACATTTTAAGATGAGATTAGAACATGAAGGAAAGTATAGTCTGTTCTAGAAGATTCTAAGAGACCTGAGTCTAAGCGTTGCAAAATACAATGATAGGTCATTAGAATATGACACATCATTCCATTGAAGTAATAAAAGAACTTATCTTAAGTTCGTATCCAATGAGGATCGAGATTGTGACTTGAAGGACATAATTTGGAGTCTAACGTGAGATAGGGAGCAAGTGCAAGATCGAGCACCGCCTGCAATCAAGGAGTCCAAGAGTTAGATACTCATTCGAAGGAAAAAGAAGTTACGATTATTACCTAGGATGAAGAGATAACATATGGAGTCATTATACTGCCCTATTTCGTTGATGATTTTGGGACGTAATCATCCTAAGGGGGAGATAATTGTAATGCCCATCCGAGCTTGTCAATTTAGAGACGATGAGCATCAAAAATGAGTTTTCAATGGAATATTATTTAGAAGGATTAACCTTAACAAAGTTTTAGTATATGTTACAAGGGTTCCGTACATATAAAGAACGCCGAAATCCGAGTTATAACGAAGAAGTTATGGCCTGTCAAAGTTTTATGGCAAAACCGGCACGACATCGGGAGACATAAATAACGAATTTACGGTAGAGGACTTTTCAGCCTTAGTGATCTAAAAAAAATTTGTAGTATACGTTAAACCAAGAACATACAAAAAAAAAAAAGAACGCCCAAATATGACTTCGTATGAGGAAGTTATGAATTTTCTAACATTTGGCATAACAGTGTCTGGCCCGAAACTCGAATTTTAGTTTAAGCGCTTTTTGGCCTGCGCGACCTAAATGAGAGTTGAAGAACTCATTAATAGGAATTCAACAGTAAAAATATAGACGAAAACGGAGTCCGTATGTAGAAGTTATGAATTTTACGCGGACATTTAACAATATAATCTCCTCATACTGTTAAATTTAAGATCGGTCGAGAATTAGCCGATGGAGTTTAAATGAAAGTTTTAAATATTGCTTTTACCTATGCGTGGATATAAAGAATGTCGAGAGTAGAGCTCATTTGTTAAAGATATGTACGAAACTTGGTCCCTACTCTTCGAGCACGATAAATTCGATATAGTTTTGTAAATCTGAGATACAATGAGAATTAGTTGACGACGTCTAAATGAAAGTTGTAGTACTCGTAAATACTAATGCGTGGATACAAATACGTCAAAAATTGAGTTCGTATGAACGATTCACAAATTATAATAGCATATTTATGTATTAAAATAAAGTATATAAATCATATATACGTACACATATATATACAAATGTATATATCATTAGAAAGGTATCGACGATGCAGATATTATAAGACTAGTGTTGAGTACTTTCGACATTAGTTTAGTATAAATATTGTTAAATCTATTTAAAATAGTATTATGAAGGGGTGTTTAGTTGTTTATATAACTATAAGGTCATTATGTAATTATGGAGGGTAGTTTTTGTAAATTCAATTACTATAAATAAGAGGCTTGTGCTCTCATATTTCTTACACCATTCTCTTGATTCAAGAGTCTTTCTCTTCTTATCCCCCGAATATTGCGGTTCCTTGTGATTCGGCTTCTCTTTCTGTAGTTTTAGTATAGTAAGGTGAGCGCTGAGTATTTCGGTGCCCCTGCAGAGCCCGACTCCTAGCTAAAACCCCATTGTAAGTAAATTATGCTTACCCTATTTTAATATAACTTATATTTAAAATTAGAATTGTTATTATGAACATATGATAAATATTTGAGCTATTATTATGACTTATATAAGTGTCATTATAATATCTTTTTAATAACTCGCAGTACGCGAAATCTAGTTTAAAGGGTCGCATAGGGTTATTGGATTTCAGAAGTGCTATATGCCAAAATGATCCTGCCCTCCGGTGTTTTATATATGGCCCCTATCTGTACACAGTGGTTGGAAAGTATTGTTTAAACGCTTATATAATAATAATAATAATAATAATAATAATAATAATAATAATAATAATAATTAGTCACGGTAAATATTAGACTAAAATCTAGTGGTAATAACACTAGGTTTCGTCGAAGGAAATTATTTTAAAGTAAACGAAGTACTGTCCGAGTACCGAGTCACGACCTTATCAAGTGAGTGCATGTTCCCTTTCATCTTACACGTAGATATGAAGTATTTTATATAAATTACGTGCTATGTGTGCATATTTTTTGAATACTTGTTGTCTATACTGGATGAATGATTTTATACATGTTTTAAATGATTTAAACTATATATTTATTTTATATCTACAAATATGTTGGGATAAAACATGGGTAGATTAAATAGGTTGTGTGTGATGAAATAAAATGATGAGAGATAGGTGATGATAGGAAGGTGATGAGAATTACGTGAGGATAGATAGGTGAAGATGAATCGATGATGTAGGATGAAAGATACTATAACCTTGTCCGACAATTTAGAGATGTAGTCATCTACCAGAGAATAGATGGCGACCCCGGATTATTATATACAACCCCGTGGAAACACCAACAGGCTCATAACCTGTAGGTGGTGAATTACAATTTCAGGCGATGTTGTAATTTTGAATTAATGTGATGATACTCTAACCCTTACTATGAATTACGAGTTAAGGCGATGTTGTAACTACGTATGTAGCACCTGGTTCTTGGTACGTACTCTATTATTAAATCTTCATTGATTTTTGCATTTTTAGCCTTGGACTTGGCGAGTCGAAGGATTGACTCGCTGAGTAGAAGCGGGATGAGGCGCGGGCTTTGAGCTGCGGACTCGGCGAGTTGGGTCCCGGACTCGGCGAGTAGCCGCTGTTTGGCCAAAAACCATAATCCAGGGGTTTGCACCCTATTTAAACAACCTTATACAGCCTCCTTTCCCCCTTTATGCTCCCAAATGCTCCTCATAGCAAACGCTAGCCGTTTTTGTGAAGATCTAAGGCTTTTTGAGTGATTCTAGTGAGTTTTGATCTCGAGGAAGAAGGAAGAGCATAAAAGGATCAAGAGGGGACTGAAGGATTCAAGTTTGGCTCATCATTTGCCGTCTTTGGAAGGTATAAAGTTTGAACCTTGCTCATTCATTTGTTATATCCCTCTTTGAGGTGATTTAGGGCTTTTTAAGGCATTTTTGGTGGCCAATCAAGTTTGCAAACATGGTTGGGGGTTTGGGCTTCTGTATCATGTCATTTTACGAGCCATAAGTCATATCTAGGTTGCTTTTTGCACCAAGGAAGGCTCCATGCAACAAAAGAACCATTTTAGAGCCTTTTAAGATATTATGTCCCATGCATGCATGTAAAGTTTGTAACTTTACGTGCTAGATCGAGTTTAGGGGCCTGGATCTATCATTTGGTTAAGTGTTCTACATCAGAAATCGAAGTTCTTGGTAAGGAATGAGATAGGCTCGGCGAGTCCTTTCCTGGATTCGGCGAGTCCAGGGATTTTGGTCCCATATCAGTGAGGGTCATAAGGACCAGTTGATTGTGGAAGGGTTTTTAGGAGTCCCGGGGAGTGACCCAACGTTATGGACTAAGCAAAGTGTTATGGGAATTCATAGTACTCGGCGAGTGCATGAATGGACTCGGCGAGTCCAAGGCAATCTTCATGGTACTCGACGAGTTGTTCATACAACTCGGCGAGTCGGATGTGGATTCAGTCGGTGTTCTGTTAGAAGGAAAACTCGTCGAGTCATCGCCTAACTCGACGAGTAAATACGGGTTTGAGGTCCTATGGTAGGATAGGGACTCGGCGAGTTGGCGAGCCAACTCGGCGAGTCTGGTCAACTAGAAGCTGACTTTGACTTTGACATGGTCAGGGATAAAATGGTTATTTTACCCTAAGAATAGATGTCAGTTTCTGACTGAGTGTTTTGTGGGAATTATAGTCGGAGGATTTCCAGAGCAGCAGCAGCGGCAGCAGTCAGAGGATTCCCGCACAGTTCAGCAGCTACTACAAGGTGAGTTACCTTCCAGTAGCAGTGGGTCTAAGGCCAAAATGCCGGCCCACTAGTAGGAGTGTATGTTTAGATGATTGTCTCTGTGATATTCATCTAGGGCTGCTACTACATGTGTTATGTTTATGTGCTAGTATGATATGATGTTATGTGCTAGTGGCAGTAGGGGAAATAGTCCCCAGAATACCAGTCGATAGGATCGAAGGGGCAGATATGCCCAACCATGCTAGATAGATTATGTGATACATGTTATGTGGTAGTGGTAGGGGTGAAATAGTCCCCAGTGCCCGGTCGAGAGGACCAAAGGGGAGACCAGCACCTAGGTATGCTAGTCAGTATCTGGTCGAGAGGACCGAAGGGGAGACCAGCACCCAGATATGTTAGTCAGTGTCCGGTCGAGAGGACCGAAGGGGTAGGTCGGGCACCCAGATATGCCTGACAATATATGTATGTTATGTGGTTGTTTGGTATGTGGTTTGGTGGGGGAACTCACTAAGCTTCATGCTTACGGTTTTCAGTTGTTGTTTTGGGAGCCTCTTCAACGAAGGGGAAGGAACTGGCACGGTAGCGGCATATCACACACACGCTCATTGTTTTCCGCATTACGAGATATTCTGGGATTTGTACTCTGACATTATGGTTTTTTTTATGTTTTGGTTTCAGACACGAAATATTTTTATGAAATGATGATGTTTATTCCCCAAATGTTTTCCAAAGTGTTGATTTGAAAATGAAATTTTTGGCTTTGAAAATTGGGTCGTTACAAGTTGGTATTAGAGCCCTCGTTTGAGGGATTCAGACACACCTTCGGGAGTTTCTGAACTCAAACCGAGGGATTAAAGGATTTAGAAAAAGAAAAAGTTTTCTAAAAGATTAAGTAAAGATTTTTAAGAAAGAACGAAGTGTGTGATGTGCGCGACTGGCCGAGCTCAAGTAAGTATTCCCGAAAGTACCCATACAATGTTATACTATGTTTATCAGTTTTAGTAGAATAGCATGCTAGAATAGGAATAAGGATCTAGGAGGATGCCTTATGTGCCGGCTTTTGTGTTCCAGCCTTATGTGAATTGCATGCTAGAAATTTAGTAGACAGTAGTAGGATAGCCTGTTTAGGTTATGCCTGATAGTATGAGTTCAGCATTGAATGCTAGTGCAGTTTCTCGTTATGAGAATATATTTCCTTGAGTAGTTCCTATATCCGAATGCTGCTTGCTTTGTGCTTTGTGGGACTCCAAGTGATGGGAGTTAGCCATTAGGTAAATACGTCACATCACATGGGATCAGGATTGGATAATCTCAGAGTGTTGGATTTGGCCCGGCTGCGCAGCTCTCGTTTGAGTCCAACCGTGGTAGGGACGAGTGTTTTACTTGAAGGATTATCCGAGCCTCGTCACATGTGATGGTATTCAGGTGATGGCTAATTGGCATTATAAGAGGCCTTCAACATCTGAGGATTGGTTTAAATGGAGTCAAAGATTTTCCTAAGGGTAAACCTAGGCTAAAAATAGCAGTGATCGGCAGTGGTAAAAAGGGATCTGGTGGAGTCAAGGCAGTCCTTGAAGAAGGTACGGATAGATATGGAAGGTAGTATAGGCCCATACTACTGAAAAAATAGGATCCGTACCCGAACTAAGGAAGGCCGAGGTAAGACCAGGGAACTTGTAGTGGATGTGGTTCCTCAAGAGGTATCAGTATCGCTAACAGTCGTTCTTTATATATTGCAGAATGGTGGTACTACGATCTAGGCCAGCAGTTGGCAGTTCAGAAGAGGGATCAGGTTCGGGATCAGGTTTCGATCTAGGGGATGAGAGGCTACGCGAGTTCATCACGTCAGAGATGACCAGGGGAATCCTTGAGTCGACTCCCATTATCTTCGGGTCGATCAAGGAAATGATAGTTGAGTTGATGGAGGATCGCCTCAGGGCATTCAGGAGCGATATGGCATCTGGCCAGCTGGGATCTCGCACGCTTTCCTTTAAGGACGTTAGGGGCAGTGGTGCGCCATACTTTCACGGGGCGAAGGACCCCATAGCTGCCAGGCGGTGGATTGCAGACATCGAGCCGGCACAGTTAACTAGCTTCTGCCCCGAGTGGTCGAAGGTGAGATATGCAGCAGGGTGTTTGAGAGACAGAGCTAGAGACCGGTGGGAGCCTGTTGGTGACTCATTGCGAGCCTCGGCTGTCGAGGCTATGACCTGGTCGGACTTTCTGACCAGGTTCAGGGCAGAGTTTGCACCGGCTGTCGAGCTTCAACAACTGGCCAGGGAGTTTTTAGATATGAGGCAGATGATGGAGACCGTGGTGGAGATCACCGCCAAGTTCCAGGAGAGGGCATTGTTAGTGCCCCAGTATGCAGGTGATGAGGATATGAGGCGGACCTGCTACCATGACATGCTACGGGCTGACATCCCGGAGCATGTTAGTTTTTCAGCTTGCCCTGCCCTGGATTCCATGATTGCCAAGGCTAGGGAAAGGGAGATTGATCTGGAGCATATCCAGAAGAGGAAAGCAGAGGAGGGATAGGTTACAGGGGCTTCGGGGAAGAAGCCCAAGGGATCAGATGCTGGGCCAAAATGCCAACAGGGGCGAGGCCGCTGTAGGAAATGCGCCAAGACGCACGAGGAAGCGTGCAAGTTGGGATCATCAGGCTGCTATAAGTGTGGCAAGTTAGGGCATTTTAGTAGGGATTGTACCACCCCTGCACCTGTCTTCTCGACGTCTGAGTTGTTGTGCTTCCACTGCGACCAGAGGGGCCACAAAAAGGCCAATTGACCCCAGTTGACAGCAGCTTCAGCGCCAATGAAGGCGTCAACTCCAGCGACCCTGCGGATCACTGATGGCTAGCAGGGCAAGGTAGAGGCTCCAGTAGTGAGGAGCCGGGCATTCCAGTTGACTACCGAGGAGGCACGCGCTGCACCTGATGTGGTGACTCGTATGATTCTTTATTTATGCTTTTATGTTATGTTGTTGTAATGTTGATATGTTATATATATGTGCTTTGCTTAGCATCATTCCATGTGAAAGGTATCCCAGTTTAGGTGTTGTTCGATTCGGGGGCTACCCGATCATTTGTTTCTCTTGTGCTTAGCAAGTAGTTTCCTGAGTCTTCGGGCAGGTTGGATTGCCCTTTAGAGGTGGAGATTGCCGACGATCGATCGGTGCGAGCATCAGAGGTTTTCCGAGATTTTGTATTGAGATTGTTTGAGGAGCGTTATCCGGTGGATCTGGTTCCCATACGTTTGCGGGGGAACATGGTTATTATCAGTATGGATTGGTTAAGCCCCAATGGGGCAGTGATAGACTGTGCGCAGCAGCTAGTGCGAGTCAGAGCCCCAAGTGGGGGAGAGTTGGTGATTCAGGGCGAGAGACCACATGAAGGGCCAACCTTATGTTCGGTGGTGAGGGCAAGGCGCTACCTCCAACAAGGTTGCGCAGGTTATGTCGCGTATGTTATGGATACCCGGGAGGCGGGTAGAGCGATGGTGGACAAGGTGCCCATAGTACGAGAGTTTGCGGATGTATTCCCCAAGGAGCTGCCTGGGATACCTCCGGAGCGCCAGGTGGAGTTCAGGATCGACCTAGTCCCTAAAGCGGCTCCAATAGCCAAGGCACCCTATCGGTTAGCTCCTCCCATGATGTAGGAGTTGTCTACGCAGCTGCAGGAGCTGCTAGGCAAGGGATTTATCAAGCTGAGCAGTTCACCCTGGGGAGCCCCGATTCTGTTTGTGAAGAAGAAGGACGGGTCGCATCGGATGTGTATAGACTATCGGGAGCTGAACAAGGTAACAGTGAAGAACCGTTACCCACTCCCGAGGATTGATGATCTCTTTGACCAGTTGCAGGGAGCATCTTGGTTCTCCAAGATCGATTTGTGTTCAAGTTATCATCAGATGAGTGTTGGAGAGGGGGATGTACAGAAGACCGCGTTTCGGACGCGCTATGGCCAATATGAGTTTGTGGTGATGCCTTTTGGGCTCACCAATGCTCCTTCCGCGTTCGTGGACCTCATGAACCGCGTGTGCAGACCGATGCTGGATCGGTGTTTGATAGTTTTCATTGATGACATCTTGGTTTATTCCAAGACGCAGGAGGAGCATGAGGGGCATCTCCGAGAGGTTTTGGAGACCCTGAGGAGAGAGAGCTTATATGCTAAGTTCTCCAAGTGTGAGTTCTGGTTGCGCGAGGTGCAGTTTCTTGGGCACATTGTCAACCAGGACAGGATTTCAGTAGACCCGGCCAAGGTAGAGGCCGTGATGAGATGGGAGGTTCCAAAGTCTCCATCTGAGATTCGGAGTTTCCTAGGTTTAGCGGGCTATTATCGGAGACTCATCAAGGATTTCTCCAAGATAGCCGTACCATTGACTAGGCTAACAGGGAAGGCCGTGGTCTTTCGTTGGGGGCCTGAGCAGTAGGCAGCGTTTGAGACACTGAGACAGAGATTGTGCGAGGCGCCAATCTTAGCCTTGCCAGAGGGCATAGAGAATTTGATTGTGTACTGTGATGCATCCATCTCAGGTTTGGGCGCGGTATTGATGCAGAGAGGGCATGTCATCGCCTACACATCGAGGCAGCTGAAGCCTCACGAGGCGAATTACCCAACGCATAACTTGGAGCTGGGGGCTGTTGTGTTCGCCCTCAAGATTTGGCGTCATTACCTCTATGGGGTTCGTTGTACCATTTACACGGACCATAAGAGTTTGAGGTACCTCTTGGATCAGCCAAATCTAAACATGAGGCAGCGTCGGTGTTTGGATGTGGTAAAGGATTATGATTGCGAGATCCTTTATCACCCAGGGAAGGCCAATGTGGTGGCCGATGCGCTTAGCCATAAGGCAGCGCCGATCTGAAATATCTGCCTACAAATGACCGTAGTGACTCCGCTGTTGGAGCGGATTCGGGAGGCTCAGCAGGAGGCTATGAAGGAGGAACATCGGAAGCGTGAGCGGATTGTGGGACAGGTTTCCCCCTTCGAATATGATAGCCGAGGGTTATTGACTCTTCACTGTAGGGTGTGGGTCCTTTATCTTGGAGGCATGCGCCAGGTTCTGATGAAGGAGGCGCACAAATCCCGGTTCTCTATTTATCCCGGGGCGACGAAGATGTATAGGGATCTTTGTCTAGACTATTGGTGGCCCTACATGAAGCGGGATGTGGCTTGGTAGGTTGAGCGGTGTTTGACCTGTAGGAAGGTAAAGGCCGAGCATCAGAGACCGCACGGCAAGATGCATCCGTTGGACATCCTGTTGTGGAAATGGGAAGATATTACGATGGATTTTATCACAAAGCTTCCCAGAACCGTGCGAGGAGTGGATTCGATATGGGTCATCGTGGATCGATTGACCAAGAGCACCCATTTTATTTGAATTCAGGAGAGCATATCGGCCGAAAAGTTGGCCGACATCTATATTAGGGAGATACTGGCGCGGCACGGGGTGCCAGTATCTGTGATTTCAGATAGGGATGTGCGTTTTACTTCCAGGTTTTTGAAAAAATTTCATGACGAGTTGGGCACTCATCTGCATTTTAGCACCGCTTTTCACCTGCAGACAGATGGTCAGAACGAGCGAACCATCCAGAATCTAGAGGATATGTTACAGGCATGCGTGCTAGACTTCGGAGGTAGCTAGGATACCTACCTTCCTCTAGCTGAGTTCTCGTGCAACAACAGCTACCATGCGAGTATTGATCGACCTCGCTTCGAAATGTAGTACGGAAGGAGGTGTCGGACCCCGATATGTTGGGGTGAGGTTGGCCAGAGGGTCATAAGGAGCACCAATGTAGTGCTCAAGACGACTGAAAAGATTCAGCAAGTTCGGAGTAGGCTTCAGACTGCATAGAGTCGGCAGAAAAGTTATGCCGACAAGTGTCGTTCAGACTTGGAATTCCAAGTCGGGTATATGGTTCTACTGAAGGTGTCGCCATGGAAAGGCATCATCCGATTCAGAAAACGAGGCAAGTTGGGCCCAAGGTACATCAGACCGTTCAGGGTTGTAGCCCGGGTGGGCAAGGTGGCGTACCGGCTGGATCTGCCAGCCGAGCTTAGTCAGATCCACAACACTTTCCACGTCTCTCATTTGCGGAAGTGCCTAGTGGACGATACGGCGGTGGTACCCTTGGAGGACATTCAGGTTGATGGCAGCCTGAATTACATCGAGCGGCCTGTAGCGATCCTTGACCGGAATTCGAAGGATCTGAGGAATAAAAGAGTAGAACTCGTGAAGGTGCAATGCCAGCACCGGAAGGGGTCGGAGTGGAATTGGGAGCCGGTGGATGAGATGATGGAGCAATACCTCGAGTTGTTTTAGGATCATGCGACAGACTTTGAGGACGAAGTCTAAAATAAGTGGGGGAGATTTGTATCACTTGGTTCTTGGTACGTACTCTGTTATTAAATCTTCATTTATTTTTGCCTTTTTAGCGTTCGACTCGGCGAGTCGAAGGACTGACTCGCCGAGTAGAAGCGGGATGAGGCGCGGACTTTGAGTTGCGGACTCGGTGAGTAGCCGCTGTTTGGACAAAAACCCTAATCCAGGGGTTTGCACCCTATTTAAACAACCTTATGCAACCTCTTTTCCCCCTTTATGCTCCCAAACGCTCCTCATAGCAAACCCTAGCCGTTTTTGTGAAGATCTAAGGCTTTTTGAGTGATTCTTGTGAGTTTTGATCTCAAGGAAGAAGGAAGAGCATAGAAGGATCAAGAGGGGACTGAAGGATTCGAGTTTGACTCATCATTTGCAGTCTTTGGAAGGTATAAAGTTTGAACCTTGCTCATTCATTTGTTAGATCCCTCTTTGAGGTGATTTAGGGTTTTTTAAGCCATTTTTGGTGGCCAATCATGTTTGCAAACATGGTTGGGGGTTTGGGCTTCTGTATCACATCATTTTATGAGCCACAAGTCAGTTCTAGGTTGCTTTTTGCACCAAGGAAGGACCCATGCAACAAAAGAACCATTTTAGAGCCTTTTAAGCTCTTATGTCCCATGCATGCACGTAAAGTTTGTAACTTTACGTGCTAGATCGAGTTTAGGGGCCTGGATCTATCATTTGGTTAAGTGTTGTATATCAGAAATCGATGTTCTTGGTAAGGAATGTGATAGGCTCGGCGAGTCCATTCCTAGACTCGACGAGTCCAGGGATTTTGGTCCCATATCAGTGAGGGTCATAAGGACCAGTTGAGTGTGGAAGGGTTTTTAGGATTCCTGGGGAGTGACCCAACGTTCTGGACTAAGCAAAGTGTTCTGGGAATTGATAGTACTCGGCGAGTCCAAGGCAATCTTCATGGTACTCGACGAGTTGTTCATACAACTCGGTGAGTCGGATGTGGATTTAGTCGGTGTTCTGTTAGAAGGAAAACTCGTCGAGTCATCGCCTAACTCGACGAGTAAAGATGGGTTTGAGGTCTAATGGAAGGATAGGGACTCGGCGAGTTGGCTCGCCAACTCGGCGAGTCAGGTCAACTAGAAGCTGATTTTGACTTTGACTTGGTCAAGGGTAAAATGGTCATTTTACCCTAAGAATAGATGTCAGTTTCTGACTGAGTGTTTTGTGGGAATTATAACCGGAGGATTTCCGGAGCAGCAGCAGCTATCGGTACAACCTGTTTTACTCAAAATTGATCTCTCCTAAAAAAGTATTCTCCATCACCCCTGATGAAGTTATTAATAAAAGAAAAACTAACATTAAGTTCTTTCATGTCTTTGGTTGCAGGTGCTTCATTTTCAATTCAAAGGAGAAAAAGAACAAGTTCGATGTGAAAGGACATGAAGGAATCTTCTTAAGGTACTCTCTAACTTCAAAAGCATATAGGGTTCTCAACAACAAGTCCAAAAAGATAGAAGAAACCTACTATGTCACCTTTGATGACACCTATCTAAAGAAGTTCCAAACATCAGATCGTCAATCTGAGGAGATATTTCCATAGAAGAATCCAATGACCATTCCTCTCTCAAACCTTTATGAGGAATTCCTAAACTTGTTTGATGAGTAAGAGAAGGCGATCTCTTCGAAATCCAAAGAAGCTGATAACAAGGAGGATGAACTAATGAAGATTATTGATGACGCTGTGAAGAATCTTGAAAACGAGCCACCCATTCTGAAAGACTCAGACATTCCATCTCAACCACAAGCTACGAGTGCTCCACTTCAGGGGGAGTATTTCACATCAACCTCCACACTTAGCACACCTATTTAGGGGGGAGGGTTCAACTTCTCATGTAAACCTCGAAAGTCCACTCCAGGGAGAGAATCCTATTCTGGACGAAGAGTCAAATTCATCATTCGATGGGGTGAATGCGAATGCAAATGATGATTATGATGCTCAGTCAGAATTTGAAGATGTGAATGTTGCACTAGATCCATCCTATGATCCGAACTACCCTCCGCTGATAAAATGGACTAGAGATCATCATAAAACGCAAGTAATCAGAGAAACATCTTCAAGAGTTCTTACGAAAGCACAACAAAAGGCAAAGCAAACTACATTATTCTCCAAGATGGAATTTTGCATGTTCAATTCGTTTATCTCCAAGATTGAGATTGCTCTTGATCATTCTAATTGGGTGCAAGCAATGCAGGAGGAGCTCAATGAGTTTGAACGTAACAAGGTTGGGAGACTGACTCCAACTCCAAAGGATGCATCTGTTGTTGGTCTCAAATGGGTGTTCTGTATTATGCTTGACAAAGAGGGGAATGTGACACAAAACAAGTCTCGATTAGTCGTAAAAGGGTATTTCCAAAAGGAAGGCATTGACTAGGAGGAAGCTTTTGTACCTGTAGCAAGGCTGGAGTCTGTTGTTGGTCTCATGTGGGTGTTCCGTAATAAGCTTGACAAATGGGAGTCTGTTCGCATCTTTTTGGCATGTACATATCACAAGAACTTTGAAGTCTGTAAAATAGATGTTAAGCGTGCCTTTCTGAACGGAGAACTAGAAGAAACAATCTATGTAGAACAACCACATGGGTTCGTAAACGAGAAATATCTGAACCACTGCTATATTCTAGATAAAGTTGTGTATGGTCTGAAGCAAGATACACGAGCATTGTATGAAACACTCAATAGATTCTTAAAACAATCTAAATTTAAAAAAGGCTCGGTCGACCCAACCTTTTTTTGCAAGAAAGATGGTGACCATCAAATGATTGTCTAGAATTATGTTGATGATATCATCTTCGAATCTACTAATCCTAGATTAACTGCAGAGTTCCAAAAGTTGATGGAGAATAAGTTTGAGATGAGCTCAATGGGTCTGATTAACTTTTTCGTTGGTTTAAATATTATATAGAGTCAAGAGGGTATATTCATAAACCAGGAGGCTTATATAAAGAATTTACTTACGAAGTACGAAATGGTAGGAGATTCGAAAGTGAAGGTTACAATGGCATCGGAACGAAGCTAATATCGTCTTTGGACAAACCAGCTACTGATATGATGCTCTATCGACAAATGATAGGTTCATTGATGTATCAAATCGCTAGTCGTCTAGACATCATGTTTTCTATTTGCTATTGTGCCATGTTTAATGCAAATCCTCATGTTCTTCATGTGATTGCTATTAAGAATATCTTCAGATATCTTAAACGAACTACCTCGCTCAGAATATGGTACCCTTCAAACTCAGGGTCTTTATGTAAGCATTCTCAGATGCTGATCTTGGCGGATGCAATCGTGATCGCAAAAATACCATGGGAGGATGTCAATTTCTTGACGACAAACTCGCCAGTTGGCAATATAAAAAGCAAACCTATGTCTCCATATCGACTGCTGAAGCTGAGTACATTACAACTGCCTCATGCACCTCGCAAGTCATTTGGATCCAAAGTCAGCTAAGGAACTATGGGATAAATATGAAGCGGATCCCCTTATACAGCGAGTCTGAAAGTACAATTCACATTTGCCACAACCCAGTGCAACACTCCAAGACTAAACATATTGCACTGAGGTATCATTTCATCAATGATCACATAGAGGATGGCCAAATTGAAATTCACTTTGTAAGATCTGCTGATCAACTGGCTGATATCTTTACGAAGGCCTTACCTGAACAAACCTTCAATAGAATACTTCAAGGATTAGGAATGATTGAAGCCGAATTCGTTCCGAAACTACCTTCGTAGTTGGTAAGAATTCACTATGAATTGGTCCGAATGCTCGGAGTGGTTTGGAGTCTACTATTTACACTGCGAATTGGTCTGAACGCTCAGAGCCATTCGGAGCCCACTGTTCGTTCGAAGGTTCGAAACTTCTTGTATCCTTTGTATATTATGTTTTCTTAAGTCTTTGTACACTTGTATTTTCATTTTTATTATTTTCTGTTTTTATTTCTTTTTCAGAAAATCAAAAAACTAAACATATTTTCTTTATTTTCTGTTTTTTATTTCTTTTTTAGAAAATAAAAAACCCAAAAATATTTTTTTATTTCTTTTTCAGAAAAACTAAAAAAAAATTACAAAAATAATTTCTTTATTTTCGGTTTAATTTCTTTTCATGAAAATATTAAAAATACCAAAAATAATAGATAATTGAACAAAATTGAAGGATATATATATATATATATATATATATATATATATATATATATATATATATATATATATATATATATATATATATACACACACACACTAGCCGTTTGCTCGCGCAAAGCGGCGGCGGCGCCGAATAGTTTCTTTCAAGCAATTAGTTCCATTCGGAGACATGTTATATTTTTAAGAACACTTGCACCATTATCGATCGGTTTCACAAAAATAAAAAGTGCAATGTCAAAACCAAAAAATATTGTGGTGGTGGATTCCATGGAGGAAAAGGAGATGGAGATTTGAATTAGTCTCCAGTCAACTATATTTTATGCAAAAAATTAGGGAACTCCAATTTGAATGAGCTTTTAAATTTCAAACGATTTGTCGAAAAGAAGTGTTTCAGATTTCGAATGCACCAGATACCAGAGAAGAAATATTTTAAGAGTACAAGTTGAGTCAAAATTGATGAAAATAGTAATTCAATCCCTAAAAATAAGGAAATACTAATTTAAATGTGTTTTTAATACTTGTATCCCTAGCATTATCATTTGTAAGATATGTATTATAATATTATTATATTAATAGTTGGTTGTACTTTAAGCTTAAAGACTTAAACGTTTTAAAAAAATATTATTATTATATTGATTCTATTTATAGAAATAATAACATTTCTTTTATAAGGTAGTATATATATATATATATATATATATATATATATATATATATATATATATATATATATATATATATATAATCAAAACCATATATTTCAGTTGTCAAGTGTGCTTAGGCACTATTTTTTTAAAGCCAAAACATCTATAGTCTACGGACCACATCTATAAACCTCTAAAGAAAATAATATGGATCAAACATCTGTAGTCAGCAAGAAGATAATTTGTTGTTTTTAATGTTTGTAGACTGTTGAAATAAATTAAAATTTAAATAAACCTATTTTATAAATATAAAATAAATATTCAACATCGAAATTTGAATAACTATATTCTAATAACATTGAAACAAAATAACATAGTTCGGGACTCGGTTTAGTAAACACACGTTACTAATTGTATACCTTTTTACAACCTTTTCAAAACATCTAGAATAAGTATTTGTAACTATTTACAACCCTTATGAAAAATACAACATAATAAAGCCGGATGTCACAATGTTAGGCCTTGTAATTAGTATCATGTCACTAGTCAATATATTAATTCTCTATTTCAATTTTCAATTTTCAAATTTGAAATTTATCATTTTAATTATATTAAATAAATAACATTTGAATAAAAAATAAAATAAAATTTATACAAATTATAAGATGATATAATTTTACATATTTCTTTGAATCAATGATTATAATTTTATATATAACTAAAAAAATATATCTTAATTAATAAGTTATTTAAAATAATTAATTAACAGTTTTGAGGTTTTACTTAGGAAATTTAATTAAATTTGTAACGTGGCTCCCACGAGTTATAAACTAGTTTTAAAAATAAATATAAAGTTTAAAAACACATTTTGAATTTTTTTTGAAACCTCTAAAAAGAAATCATGTCTTTTAATCACTTTAAATAAAATGTCAAACTTGTAAAACATTTTTATTTTATTTCTTTGACGTTTTTATGTTGTTGAAAAAGTTTCAAAAAATATCTAAATTTTTAAAATGACTTGTTAAAAAGTTTAAACAAGTTATAAATAAAGACTGTGAAAAACTTAAAAGGATTATGTAAAACAAATTTTAAAAAATTATAAAAAGTTTTAAAATATTATAAAATATAATAGACATTATAAAAAAAGTAATAAAAAGGCAGTAAAAATTATGTAAATAGCTGTAAAAAAGGTCTATAAAATATCAGAAAAAATCGTTTAAAAAGTTGTAAAAACAATTGAAAAATACTAATTTTGAGAAAAATTTTAATAAAAAAAATTGTATCGAAATTTTAGGCATATATATATATATATATATATATATATATATATATATATATATATATATAGAGAGAGAGAGAGAGAGAGAGAGAGAGAGAAAGAGAAAGAGAGAGAAAATCAAATAAGAACCATTAAGAACTCTAAAAACCATTAATTTTAACAGACTATTTGTCTATTTTCTATTATTTTGATTTTTTTAAATGTTTTTATGGGGGTGTTTGGCTTAACTTTTGAATGGACAAAAGCCCTTTTAGAAAAAGATCATAGGCAAAAGATGTTTGATAAAAGACTTGTAAAAGCTACTTTTGGATTTTGCAAAGAAGGAAAATCAATTTTTTTGAAAAGTCAGGAAAACCTGAATTTTTTAACTTTTACAAAAAGATCATTTGACCTCTAAAAAGCTAAGCCAAACACCCCCTATAAATCACAAAAAAAAAAAAAAAAAAAAAAACAGAAGGTAGTAGTCTTTTTGAGAAACATATTACATATCATCATTATTCTATCTTTTCCCTAATTATTCTCCATGAATTAAACACACGTCTTCTCACCTACTTTAACCATTTCTGATGAACACCACCATGTCCATCACTGTCGACGGGCGGCCTCACCAATGATAACACTGTCGACAGTACAACCTCCATGTCGCAACCTCCAACCACCGACCATGAAACCTATATCCATCGCTGGAATTTTAGATCTAGATATGGTAGAACTGGAATGCATCAGATCTGGACCTTCTTGCACTCAATTTGGAATCTCCAATGACTCTCCAACACCACCGCCATGTACCTCCGATGCATCAGATCTGTTCCCTAACTACATCCGAACATCCACCTCAAATCGTCGCCTCTAGAACACTATATCATGGTCGTCACTTGTTGTACAAAAACCTCCAGATCTACCATACCATTGTTAAGATCTACAAGCTTTGATACAAAACGCTACGATATCTGGCACCATCGATGTCCAAATCTATGAGCTCCAGTCTCAATCTATAAGATTTGGTCTCGGTTTCTGATTTTCGCCACCACTGACATCCAAATTTGCAATCTCCAAAGATATCTGGTGTCATGTAACCATCGGGATCCGCCATCGTCTCCAGTTACAAGCTTACCGGTCCACCTCTTTCCATCAACCATGTACTCGTTTCACTCTCTCCTTCTTTTTCTATCTTGCCACTGCCTAAATGATGTCATATATGTCAACACAGCCTATGCAATTCTTGTTGTACTTATTTTATCACTTTCATAAAATCTCACAATTTTTCCCTTTGCTTTTCTTATATTGGCTCTCTATTTTCTCTCTTTGATAGCAAAAGGAAATACAATATTATTGTATAAACTTAATTCATGTGTCATGAATATCAAGAAGACCTTTTGTGCTTAGAAATGATAACATGTTGCTATGTTGATGTCAATGTTAATGTGTTGGTATTTGATTACCGTTTGCTTGTCTGTAGGTGATAGATCTAGAAAATTCACAACATAATATAGTTAATTTTATTGGTTTATAAACTTTTAGATTCACAAATCTATCAACTTTTAATTCATGATATATTTTTCATTAAAATGATTAGTTGTTTGTTAAAATTTATTTATTAATTGTCTCTTTGCTTTGTTACCTTTATGTGTTGAGTAATTGTGTTATGACTATAAATTGACATTAAAAAAATTCTAATTTAAAAAAATATATATTATGGACTCTTGTTTTAACTTTTGGTTTGTCATGACTTTGAACCAAAATGAAAGGTTTTGTTATGAAGCTTGATTTCGCCCCCCTCACTTCTATTATATGTGTTCGCCACTATCTTCAATACACTGAAATATGAGATTATAATTGTAAATAAGATATGAATGTATTGTATTAAATTAATTATGAATTTTGTGTATTAATATGTGAATTTTATTCACGACTTAATGTATAAAATTCACATTTTAATACATAGACATGCCTCCATATATGAATGTATAAATGTAAGCTTTAATTTGATAATATGGCTATGAATATGTAATTTTTGTGTATTAAATTGTGAATTTTGTGTATTAAAGGATGGATTGATTGTATTAAGAGTATTAAGTTGATAATATGGTTTTGAATTCATACTTTTTGTGTATTTAACTATGAATTTATTGTAATAAGTTGTGATTTTTATGTATTAAGCTGTGATTTCTATGTTTTAAAATATGAGTTAATTGTATTAAGTAGTGAATATATTATATTAAGTTGTTAATTTTGCGTATTAAAATGTGATATTTTTTTTAAATTAAATTTATTATATTAAGTTGTGAATTTTCTTTTTAAACTCTGAATTAACTCTATTACGTTGTGAATTTTTAATGAATTTTTTATTAGAATATGAATGATTTATGTAAGAATGTTTGTATTAACTTTCTTGTGAATATATTTATTTTTTGTGTTGTATAAATATGTAAGAGGGTATTAGTTTTTATATTTATTTTGCTTTAAAGCCATAATAAGTGAATTAAATGTTTTATAAAAGTTTGAATATAGTATTTAAATTGTAAATTTTATATTAAGTTGTGAAATTTATGTATTAATTTATGAATTAAATGTATTAAGTAGTGAATTGATTGTGTAAGTTATTAATTAACTGATTAACTGTATTAAGTTGTGAATTTTGTATATTAAATTACACATTTATTATATTAGGTTGTAATTTTGATTTATCAAACTCTGAATTAATTGTATTAAACTACGAATTGATTGTATTAAGCTATAAATTAATTTTATTAATGTGTGATGTTTTTATGAACTTAATATCAGATAAAAGAACCATTATATACATATATGATTTTCTTTAATTTAGAATAAAATACGTAAATTTTAAAATGTGACTGTCGTGTAAGTTAAACGTTGAAATATTAAATTGAGTTGTGAATTAGTGTCTGAAATGATTAATTAAATTGTGAATTCTATTTTTTTATTCAAATCTGATTTTTGAGGGAAGTATGTTGGTGGTTGACACCGATGGATGATGGTAGAGATGGTTGATGGTAGCGTATGGTAGTTAGCGGTGTTGTTGCTAGTGGTGATGGTAGAGTAAGGATAAGTTCTATTTCTCACTCATCTTCATCTTCTTCGCTGATTTTAGATAAGTTATCCTCTTTTATGATTCATGCATATGGTTATATATATATATATATATATATACATACATATACATATACATATACATATACATATATATATATATATATACTATTATATAAAGCATATTAGATGTTTCTTGAAAATTAAGAGGTATCAGTGCTAATACATAATGTACAATCATATTATGCTTTACATTTGTTCATGGAGTACCATTAATTTATAGAACCTAACATGCTCCCATTTGAAATCTCTATTTTTATCTACACTCATAATTTCTTTTTGAAAACCATTGATCATTTGTCGTCCACGTCAGCTGACTTTGCAGGTAGCAAAGCCTACCACGATCCGATGCTCACTCCTCCTTTCTCCCTCGCCACCAACACACCATCGGCACACCACCAATCTGTATCTCCCGTCACAACGTTCTCTCACCAACGCCAACATCAGTCCTATGACGCTGCAAAACCATCGTCACTACTCTTCCTCTCACCACCAAGGTCTTAGTTGCTTTCCATCATCACCATTGAAACACCACACATATCTCTCTATTTCCCGCTCTACATAAATAATGTCACTCTTTCTCATATTCCCTTGTGTCTTCAATGTTCAAGGTTTTAATTTGTTATTAGTTTTTTCGATTTAGGATTTGATGAACACCTTGAAATTCTATATGAACGATGCTTCACTTTATCCCCATCAAAATCAATGATGCTAGTGGAGACATCAGATGTAACATAGTAAATGACTCTACTTTCTTTATCTTGTTTTGAGGTAACATAGTTCTAATTTACATCATCGTCAATGGTGGTGGTATTGCTAAGACTATACAACACTATGAGGATGTGATCCTGTTAAAAAAGTTTCTTTCTTCCATGATTAAGAGTTTCATCATGTATAACGAAGGTAAATATAGTCTCTCATTTTATGTTTTTTTTCATGAAATGTACTGAATTCTTAGTGAAATGTAGGTTGTGATGTTAGAAACATGACATCACTTACACATGGAATTATAAGCATTAAGGAGGCCATTCATGTTAATGAACATAAATGAAAATTCTCCCACCTGATACTCATTCTGTAATTGACTTTTGATGCTTATACAAAAGATGGTGGCCAGTATGCGCAGTGAATAAATTTCTTTTTAAGGACATGTCTCATTAGTTAATTTCTTTTACATGAGATATTAAAATTTTAAACTAATTTGTTTATCAATGTTACAGTAGTGGTGTGAATTAGAAAACAATATTATATTTGGGTACTTACTTCTTTTTGGTTGAAAAAACAAAATTAATGGTTCTTGTTTTATATTCATCTTCTTGGTTTATCTCATTACAAGCATTATTTTAGCATATTGTGTGATTATGATGAGGATTTGGTGTTGTGCTAGCAGGAGCAACAACTATTTCAAAGAGATTCCCATATAGTTACACCTAAAGTTACACTTGCAAGCAGCGAAATAGAACAAAAAGCATAAACAAAGAAGAAAGCAATACATAGGTCAAGCTTAGGATTATCCTACTTTGGCTAAGTAACATATAAAGTATGATCACTATAAGGCCTTCTATCATTTTATGTTTTATTGGTTGATTTGAAGTACGTCAACCTTATGTTACAGATGCATATTTTAGAAATATACACATAGGTTTCTTCAAATGTCCATATCATCTACCATGTCTATTTTAGCAATAAAAATCATTAACATATTTTTAAATTTAAACATTCAAGGTGGGTCCTATTCCAAACTCATTGTTTTTTTGTCCAATTGCTATCAGAAGGAGATTTCTAATGAGCCTGATCGTGAGGCAGGACGAACCAAAAAGATTTGGTCAGTTCCTATATATCACACTATCTATTCTACAAATGGTGAGATATTTAAATTTAGTCTGGAGATAGAACTTTCAATATGTTTTCATATTAATGGTTAGATATCTTTCCTTACTTGTGTATAAAAGTATTATTATTTGGTCATAACTGACTATAATAGACTTAAACATAATTGTGTATGCTACTGCTATATCTTGAGTTGTAATTTCGATGTTTAGAATGTAGAGTTTTGTTTTTAATTATGTTTTACTTTTTACAAGTTGCATATCAAGAAAGAATGGGATTTAGTGGTTGAACAAAGAGGTTATGATGTTTACACACTTATGTAACATTTTCATGGGTAAGTATTTTCTTTAAGCAGATATGAACGAGATCCCTCTAGATTTAGTAACATAGTTTTGCACACCAACATGCAAAGAACATAATATTTTTGCACGGACCTTTAAATTTGTCAAAGAATAGAGAAAATCTCTTTGCAAATATCAAATCCAGATTATATCATTATAACCAATCACTTTAAACCATTATAGATAGCATCAAAGATCAATGATATAGTAAAAAAACGGCAATTCAAGCAAGAATATAACGACCTTTTTTGCTTGGGTTGTACTTGAAAGAACATTGGTATCACTTGTATATGTCGCAACTCGTGGCGAAAGTTGGTGAAAGTTTATAATTTGTTTCGATAGTTATGATGTTGGGATGTTGTTTTAGCAATTATTCTTGTAATTATGAGTATCTTTTTGTAATCCTGACACGAAATTTTTTCATTTATGGCATTGTCATTTGAATCCTTTTGTAGTAAATTCTTTTTGGCCATATTTCTATTATTCATATGCTTTCAAGCTACCCTAAAGCTTCATATTACAGATCTAAGCTCCTAACGCATACTTACCATGTAAAGTTGGAAAATTTACGTGCATGCAAGGTCTTAAGGGCCCAAACCAAGCTAAAGAATAAGTTCTAGGTGAGAAGAAGGCCATAACCAAGCTAAAGGTCAGAACTTTATAACTATAGGGACCTAGAGTTGTAACCTACACATTTTGAAATAGTGTATTGTAATGAATAATATTATGAAATATTATATGATTTTGAGCGTTGAGTTCTAACAGATAGGTTTTACTAGAAATAAAGTAAAACTGTGTTTAGAATCACTCGGAAAATATTAGAAGTCTTATGATATTCGAATCTAATATTAAAATTTAACAAAAATATAAAATTTGAAATAAGTAAAATTTTATTATTGAAAGTTGTAAAGAATCTCATTAGAAACATTTAGGCGAAAACCTCATCGAAATCTGAATTATAACGAAGAAGTTATGACTATTAGAAGTTTCACGACAGAACCGGCACGACACCGTATTACGTAAAAAATAAGTTTTCCATAAACTACTTTTTAGCCCTTATGATCTAAATGAAAGTTGTAGTATTCACTAAACCGATAATTTTTTTCACACCCCAAAACCAAGAACGGTGGAAACGTTCTGGGGCGGAGGACATCATGTACAATATCACAACATAGTATAATAGTAAAAAAGTAAACAACGTCATCCATTGCATTAAATAGATAATTTTAATACAAGTGTGTTCTGTAGTATATAAGACACTAAAACATGAATCAAAATATAAGATGAGTCTTGAATACGCTCCATCTTCTCAAAAGCTGGCATCGGTACCTGTCTACTGATAACCTGAACCGTTGTTTGAAGTACGAGTTTGTAAACGTTTGTAGTAAAAGCATGTGACTCCTAAAAAATCCTATATTTTCTACTGAAACTAGCCTTCTACCAAGGCATAACTGTTTTGTATGTTTCTTGTAAAAGTGTGTAATTTTCCTTAGTGTAACTACCACTATCAAAATATAGTTTGTACATTAATGTTTAAGTGAAGTAATCACCAAATAAATGTAAAGGGTAAATTAATGTAGTACTGTAGAGTTGTATTATAGGAACTAATGTCGTACTAACTACCTTAAACCGGATTTATATCAAGGTATTATGTGATTACTTGTACCATACTATCGACTGGAAAACACGACAGGGTAAGTCATCAAAAGGTATGACATTTGGCACCCGAAGACATGCAGGTCCTGCTGTAGCTACCAGCAAGGTGTAGGATAGTCAATACAGTATAGATCTATACATAAACTCATGCTCTCCCTCCAGGAGATTCTGGTCACAACTCGGGCCATGACAATGAAGACATGCTCCGATACAGTGGATCACATTTATGTTAAAGTATACTTGTATATGTAATGTATTGTTTCTCATCATAGTATCGTTGTATATGTTCTCACCATAGTATCGTTGTATATGTTCTCATCCTAGTATAGTTGTATATGTTCTCATCTTTGTATATGTTCTCATAGTAATAAGTAATGACTCATGAATGAACTGACTCTTGTATGCTTCATTGAACTAGAAGTAGTAAGTAGTATAACCCTAAACTATACCTATTATAGTATATTAGTAGACTTGTTTGAGTGACTGAATGTACTGAACTGAGATAAAAGTCTTTATATCTATACATATATACATAATATATAACTAAGGATTCAACGACACTCGGACAAACAACCGGGTACTTTAAGACCACAAGCAAACAAGGACAGGAAGTAAAGTGGGTTATCTCTCCTAAGTCCTTCAAACCTTATTTATATAACTATATATGTAGTAGACATGGTTTTCACAATATACAAGTTTAAAGATTATAAAAGAAAAGTTTAGTATTCAAAAGTGAATTTGATAAAGAGTTTGACATGTAAAATATTTTGATAGACAGTTTGAAGTTATTTGTTTGGTAAAACAATTTAAAGCATGGGAAATCCTTTTGTATGTTAGTTACTAATCATATGTGATTGATCTAATAACTAACATGATTCAACTTGTATCCCCCCATAAAGCATTTAAAAACATTTAAAAGCATTTTAAAGGTTAATTAAGGGGTATGAACTCACCTGTAATGAGTGTTTTGGATGAACGAATGGTATAGGATGCTAAGTGTCAAGTAAAGACTTGAGCACACACATGGATCCTATTTATCATATAATAACACATAGATGTATACAATTAGTCATTTAACAACTAATTAACCAAGTAAAGACACCCTAGGATATGGAAAAACACTTTGAATCAAGTGCTAGTAGTATCAAGGGTTGCATCTAAGGGTTGTATAGCCACTTAAGGGAGTTTTCGGTCAAAGTGGCTTTCGGTTCATATGGCTTTCGGTCCAAGAGATTGTCGGTCCAAAGGTTGGCCGAAAACTCTTGTTCTTTGATGCATAAGGTGTTTTACAAGGGCTTCCAATAAGCAAGTAGTGTTCTAGACTTAATACTAAGAATTAGGAAGGCTTAAAGTCATTTTGACACCCTTCTTTTGGGTTTTCAGTTTAAGGAGATGTACAAACCGAAAACCTCTTTTGTTCTTGGAAAAATGATGATTTCAAGGCTCTAAATTAAGTATCCTTACTAGATAACAAGTATAAGAGATAGATACTTACAATATGGAAGCAAAGAAGGGTGTTTTCGGCCTAAAACACTAGTGTGTGTGTTGGAATAGTGTCTAAGGCTGCAACTATATTAGGCAAGTATTTGACCCGATTGTGCATGGTCCTTTTGGGTTGCCTTCACCATACCAACTTGATAGGATGATTTATTTTGAGAGAATAAATATTATTAATATATTATGAGAATAATATAAGGAATAATAATATTGTTATTTGATTAATATAAGTCATAGAATTAATTGGAATTAATTTGGTGACTTAAAGAGATTAATTAAATAAGAGGGTATAAACTGTCAATTGTTTGATAGTTACACTTTAGACTGTAAATCCTTATTGGATAGAGGTTGGACGAATTCTAGAGCTAAGGATAGCTCAAAATCGTCCAAGGCTTATCTATGGTAGGGATTTGGATTGCTTTAAGGAAAGATTATCCAACTAGGGTTTAAGGTGAAACCCTTAAGGAGTCTACAAGTGTAAATTGACCCCTAGAGCTAAGGGGGTCGGTATCTCTTCTAAGGAGAAGAACCCTGGCCGAATTTCATCCCTCTCCTCTCTCTCAAATCATCCTCCTTGCTAGTTGGTGTTTGTAAGCCATTAGAGGAGTGACAATTGTGACTCTAGAGCTCTAAGACAACAAGATCAAACAAGAGATTCAAAGGTAAACTTCTAGATCTGGTTTTGTATTGTTCTTATACCTAATTAGTCATTAGAAGTCTTGGATTCAAAGCATGTTTAATTAGAAAGCCTAGATCCAAGCATTAGGGTTTTGCATGCGCACATAGGAAAGTTCTTATGGCTAAAACCCATCAGTGGTATCAGACACTAACTTGGTTTCTATTAAATTGTTGCTTGCTTATTTGATTCTTAACTGCAAAATTCAATTTTTATGTTTCTGAGTCATGGACTTGGCGAGTCCCATTGTGGACTCGGCGAGTTGGCCTGACTCGGCGAGTCCCTTTGTGCACTCGGCGAGTCCAAGCGTCAGGAAAGGCCAGATTCGGGATTTTTTGATGATTATCTTATGGAATCTTACCTTAATGATATTAGATCAACCCTAATCCGATTTTTTGATATATATGACTATAATCTTGATCTAATTAAAGATATTTATCAACTAATAAAATATTTAATTTCCTTATATCATAATTAATTAATTATTTTGATTAAATTGGTAATTATCTTGCAAGAAATCTTGAATAAATCAAATATGGATAATTATGGAATTAATTGTTAATTAAAATTATTTGTTATTTGATCCTCCATGTTTTAAATGTTTAAAACTTGTCCTCAAGTTTTGAAATTTATGTTTTGTGATTAAAAGTTTTAATTTAGACAATTTAAATTTCAAACCCTAGATTTTAAAAGTTTAAAATACAATCCTATACTAATATAATATTACAAGATTAATATATATATATATATATATATATATATATATATATATATATATATATATATATATATATATATATATATATATATATATGTATAACTAAAATGCTAGTCTTACCGTTAGTAGGCCTCATTCACGAAGCCGATCTATAAGGTGGGTATAAGGTTGCGGCCTATAAAATGGCGCTTAATGGGTGTACACTCACACCCACCACTTGCTTTATCGGTGGAGGGTCGTTAGCCGAACGGGTAGGATAGGGCAACCTCATCCTCTCATTAAAAGTATAATATGAAATACAAAGTAACTACATGTTTTATAAAATTTCCCAATCTTAGTTACTTTAGGAAAAGTGAATTGATGCAATCCCATGAAATTACACTTTGCACCCTTGCTAAGAAGTTAGTGGAGCGTGTGTGGTTTACCAGCACACTAATTGGTTCTAAGCAAAGGTGGAAAAGGGTGATTCGTTGTTTATCATAGTTCGATGGAGCGTGTGTGGTTTACCGGCACATCGAATAGATGATCGTTACAATGAAGGCATCATGTGAATTTGCATGGTAATTCACACCCGCTTTGTGATCCTCAGTATCCCAGTCACAAACTAGAGGGGCATATCGAGATTTAAACATGCCATTGAATAGTTTCAATGAATCTCATCCAAACCTAGGAATTCTCAATACATTTAGGAATTAATGTTATGTTTTTGTGGTGGAGAATTAGGAATTCTCAATACATTTCGATGAGAAGCTCAAGAAAATTAACCTTGAAATCGCTACTCCGGCTGAAATGACCGCTTTTGAAACTCATGAGCGCGATGCAACGAAGGTACATTGCATCATGATAGCCACTCTGAACTCCGAATTCCAAAAGTTCTATGAGGACATGTACCCGTACGAGATGCATCAAGACTTATTGGAGAGATACCACCAAAACGTGAGACAAGAGCGTTATGAGATTTTCAATAACATGATTTCCGCTAAGATGGGTCATGGAGAGTCTCTTACCGTGCACCTGCAAAAGATGCAAAGGTATGTCGCCGTCTTCGCAAGTTAAATGTTGACTTTGGGGAAGACTTGGCGATCGACATGGTGCTTCACTCTTTGCCTCCGAGCTATAATCAGTTTAGGATGACCTACCACATGAACAAAGAGGAGGTCACCCAAAGCAAACTCCAAGGTCTCTTGAGGGTCGCTGAGAGCAAATTCAAGGACAAATCTATTGCACCAACTCCCAATCCGCCTGCTGCTCCTGTCTTGGCTATTAGACAAGGAAAGGGAAAGAAGAGGAAGGCTTCGTCTAAGAACTATCGTAAGGTTAAAGCCCGAGATGGTGCCTCTTCTATTGGGACCAAAGTTGATCCTGCTAAGCTCTGCCCTAACCCAAAGGAGGCAGAGTGCCACCACTGCCACAAGATAGGACATTGGAAGAGAAGCTTGCCAGAGTACCTGCAAGCCATCAAGGAAGGAAAGATCAAGCCGTCTTTCGCAGGTATATACACAATTAAATCTAAGGATTCATCTCATGCTATTTCTTGGGTTCTTGATACCGGTTGTGGTTACCACATTTGTTCTATTGTGCAGGGACTAAGAAGAAATAGGGATGTGGAGGCTGGAAGAATAAATCTAGTCATGGGGAACAGAAGATCGTCGCCTGTGACCAAGATTGGAGTGTATTCTTTAGTGCTTAGGAATGGTTTAAGTTTAGATTTGAACAATTGTTGCTATTCGCCAGAAATGGCTAGAAACATCATTTCATTTCATGGTTTGTTTAGACAAGGTTTTAGATTTTCTTTTAATAATAAGAATGGTTCTATTTTAGCTTATCTAAATGGTGTCTTTTATTTTGAAGCTATACCATGTAATGGAATTTATGAAACTGTTATGATTGTTGATAACTTAGGAAATGATGTTTTGAATATAGATTCTTCCAATAGTATGGATAAGGCATCCTTGTGGCATTGTCGCCTTGGACATGTCAACAAGAAACGCATAGCCTAAATCCAAAAGGATGGAGTGTTGGAGTCATTCGACCTTAGGGAAGATGACACATGCGAATCTTGTTTGCTTGGAAAGATGACTAAGTCACCCTTCACAAGTACGTGTGAAAGGGGTGAGGGTCTATTGGACCTAATACATACCGATGTATGTCGACCGTTTAGATCAACCACGAAGGATGGGAACCGCTTCTATGTGACTTTTACCGATGACTATAGTAGATATGGGTATATCTACTTAATCAAGCAAAAGTCAGAAACTTTTGAAAAGTTCAAAGAGTCCAAGAATGAAGTGGAGAATCAATTGGGCAAGAAAATCAAGATGCTTCGATCCGATCGAGGAGGAGAGTACCTAAGTCTTGAATTCCACGATTATCTCAAGGAGTGTGGAATAGTTTCAGAATTGACGCATCCTAGGACACCGCAGTTGAATGGTGTGGTAGAAAGGCGTAATCGAACCTTATGGATATGGTTTGCTCTATGATGAGTCGTGCTTCACTACCTATCTCTTTTTGGGGGGTATGCCTTAGAATTGCCGCCCATATCCTTAACCGATTCCCTACTAAGAAGGTTTCCAAAACACCTCACGAGATGTGGATAGGGAAAGCTCCCTCGTTAGCACATATCAAGGTTTGGGGTTGCAAGGCTTTCGTAAGACGAGATACTCACGACAAGCTCGAACCTCGAAGTGAGCGATGTATTTTCATCGGCTACCCGCAGAAATCCTTTGGATATCTCTTCTATAGATCGAAGGACAATATTGTCTTCGTTGCGATGAGAGGAGTTTTCCGAGAGCGAGAACTCATAAGCCAAGGAAACAGTGGGAGGCAAATCGAGCTTGAAGAAATTCAAGAGTCGATAGATGAAGGAACCTCTACCGCTGGCACTCAACCCGAGGAGGAAACTCCGGTTGAACCGATTGACGAATCCTTACCTCTTAGACGTGCCGAAAGAGTTAGAGTTCAACCCCAGTTTTATGGTTTTCATATTACTACCGAAGGGGACATGTATATTAGTGATGGTACACTAATAAACCTTGATGAACCTAATAGCTATAAGGAAGCCATGGCAGGCCTGGAGTCTGCGAAATGGAAAGAGGCAATGGATAGCGAGATCCAATCCATGTATGATAACCAAGTTTGGAATTTTGTTGATAATGTGCCCGGACGTAAGGTCGTTGGGTGCAAATGGATTATCAAGAAGAAGAACGACGTGGATGGTAAAGTACACACATATAAAGCACGATTGGTCGCGAAGGGCTTTACTCAAACTCCCGGAGTTGACTATGATGAGTCCTTCTCACCAATTGCGTAGATAAAATCTATTAGAGTGATGCTAGCGATTGCCGCATTTCATGATTATGAGATTTGGCAAATGGATGTCAAGACCGCTTTCCTTAATGGGAAGTTGGCTGAGGATGTTTACATGGCTCAGCCAGAGGGGTTTGTGGATCCGAAGCATCCGAATAGAGTGTGTAAGCTTGAGAAGTCCATTTATGGACTTAAGCAAGCATCTCGCAGATGGAATCTTTGTTTCGATGAGAAAGTCAAAGAGTTTGGATTTGTACGAAGTGAAGATGAATCGTGTGTATATATGTCAAAGCCAGTAGGATTATAGTAAGCTTCCTCGTTCTATATGTCGATGACATATTACTCATAGGAAACGACATCCCGACTCTGCAGGAGGTTATGTCCTGGCTCGGGAAGTGTTTCGCTATGAAGGACCTCGGAGAGGCTTCTTACATTTTGGGAATAAGGATAGTGAGAGAAAGAAGTAAGAGACTAATAGGACTTAGTCAGAACACTTACTTAGAGAAGGTACTAAAACGTTTTAGTATGGAAAACTCGAAGAAGAGAGAATTACCGATACAAAGTAATGCCAAGTTGAGTAAGACTCAAAGTCCGAGTACCGAAGCTGAAATAGCATAAATGACCCGAGTACCATACGCTTCCGCAGTTGGCTCAATCATGTACGCTATGACTTGTACTCGCCCTGATGTAGCCTTTGCTTTGAGCATGGTTAGTAGATATCAAGGGAATCCTGGCAGAGCCCATTGGATTACGGTGAAGAATATCCTTAAGTACCTTCGGAGGACGAAGGAATGGTTCTTAGTTCTCGGAGGGAGTGATGACTTGAAGGTGCGAGGTTATAGTGACACCAGCTTTCAGACCGACAGGGACAAGTACCGTTCGTAGTCGGGCTGGGTCTTTACCCTGAATGGAGGAGCAGTGACTTGGAAGAGTTCCAAGCAGGAAATCGTAGCTGATTCAACGTGTGAATCAGAGTACATTGCAGCGAGCGAAGCGTCGAAGGAGGCAATATGGCTGAAGAACTTCATCGGTGATCTTGGAGTTGTACCTGCCATAGAGGAGCCCATGGAGATTTTCTGTGATAATGAAGGAGCGGTTGCCTTGACCAAGGAACCGAGAGATCATGGTAGATCACGACATATCGACAAAAAATATCATTTTATCAGACATCGTGTAGAAGAAGGACAACTCGTAGTGAAGAGGATATCATCAGAAAATAACCCAGCAGATCCGCTTACGAAGGGACTGAGTAGGGTTAAGCACTTGCAGCATGCTAGGAGTATTGGGCTGAAGGATGATATTAGCATAGATTAGATAGTATTAGAAACGTGTAATAGATAAATGTAAGTAACATTTGATGATTAAATAAAGGAGTTTTATTTATGAGTAATGTTACTATCTTATGTTAATTGTTTAAATATTGTTTCACTTTGCATGTTTTGACTTCTAGAATAATTGAATTTATTAAGAATAATCGAATTATTCAAATTGTCCACAATCGTTAATATGTTGGAAGTAGATATGAATGAAGATTGTCGTGAATTGGTGTGTAGATTGTCTAAATGGTATTAGACATAGCAAAGGGTTGCTGCAACGTTCATGAGTGCTTATGAACTGGTTTGGAGCATTGGAACAAACCTGTGCTTGCTGGAATCACCTTATGGAATATGATATAAAATGGTGATCGCAAGACGATAATATCATATAGTCTTAAAACCTAGATATATGGTTTGTTATTTGTTAATTGGTTGTACATTGATAATGCGAAAACGCATCAGTAACTCGGTGTTATAAAACGCATTGTTTTGTATAGTTGTTTAATGAATAAGTAAATGCATATAATTCGAACTTTATCTGTAACTTTTATTCCAATAGGGTAAAAGCGATATCTCGGCCGCTCGATGATTTGATTTGACTTATGTGTCGGGCCCGGTCAGAACTGAATTGATGTGTTCAATTAAGTTCTATGTCGAATAAATCGGAGATCGAGAAACCTAAATGCTTGACTAATCATTCCATAGAATTGTCAGCATGATATCTAACAGAGGACTCTACGATCCCTTATCTAAAGGACAAGATTGATTAGATCAGAGTTTGACAGCGTCTTTGAGAGCTATGATTGCAAATCGGATTGTACTTGTGCATATAGTTACTAGACTTACCCAAGTGGGAGACTGTTGGAATAGTGTCTAAGGCTGCAACTATATTAGGCAAGTATTTGACCTGATTGTGCATGGTCCTTTTGGGTTGCCTTCACCATAGCAACTTGATAGGATGATTTATTATGAGAGAATAAATATTATTAATATATTATGAGAATAATATAAGGAATAATAATATTTTTATTTGATTAATATAAGTCATAGAATTAATTGGAATTAATTTGGTGACTTAAAGAGATTAATTAAATAAGAGGGTATAAACTGTCAATTGTTTGATAGTTACACTTTAGACTGTAAATCCTTATTGGATAGAGGTTGGACGAATTCTAGAGCTAAGGATAGCTCAAAATCGTCCAAGGCTTATCTATGGTAGGGATTTCGATTGCTTAAGGAAAGATTATCCAACTAGGGTTTAAGGTGAAACCCTTAAGGAGTCTACAAGTATAAATAGACCCCTAGAGTTAAGGGGGTCGGCATCTTTTCTAAAGAGAAGAAACCGTGTCCGAATTTCATCCCTCTCCTCTCTCTCAAATCATCCTCCTTGCTAGTTGGTGTTTGTAAGCCATTATAGGAGTGACAATTGTGAATCTTGAGCTCCAAGACAACAAGATCAAACAAGAGATTCAAAGGTAAACTTCTAGATCTGGTTTTGTATTGTTCTTGTACCTAATTAGTCATTAGAAGTCTTGGATTCAAAGCATGTTTAATTAGAAAGCCTAGATCCAAGCATTAGGGTTTTGCATGCGCACATAGGAAAGTTCTTATGGCTAAAACCCATCAGTGTGTTCTTGGTGTAACTAAGAACACTTGAAGATCTACATAAATGGAATGATTTCATGGATGAAATCATGTAAAGACACTTGAATATGGGAGGAATCAACTAGATAGGGTAAGAAACAATTACATTTTAAAGATTTAGAAGGAAAAATCGGATGATACTTGAGAGGATTTCGGTTCTTGTTCTTGAAAGAGTGAAAAAGTGACAAATATGGCTAAGTGTCATATATATACTCATTGGGGTTTTCGGTCCAAACACTATTTGGTCCGAAAACTCATAACTCTCGGAGTGTTTGCGAAAATGATGCACAATGAACCTAGGGCATCCTCTCTCCTGTTATTCCTTGAATTACTAAGCTTTAAAACACTTAAACTGACTCCAAGATGCTTTAACAGATAGCAGGAACAGTTCTGATTTCTATTAACGTGAATGATTGTTCAGAGAAGAAATTTTGGGTTGTCACATCATCCCCCCGTTAGAAGGAATTTTGTCCCGAAATTAGAGTTTAAGCAAATAAGTAGTTACAAATAACTAAGCAAATAGATGAGGATATTTCAGTTTCATCTGATCCTCTTGCTCCCAAGTGAATTAAGGTCCTTGCTTGGTGTTCCAACAAACCTTCACTATCAGGATGCGGCTTTGCTTTGTCTGCTTGACCTCACGGTCCATGATCTTTACAGGTTCTTCCACGAAGGTGAGGCTATCGTTGATTTCGATCTCGTCGAGTGGGATTACAAGAGTCTCGTCGGACAGACACTTTTTCAAGTTTGAGACGTGGAATGTAGAATGTATGTTACTGAGCTCGCAAGGTAGGTTGTGTTTGTAAGCTACATGGCTGATTCTAGTGAGAATCTCGAAAGGCCCTATGTATCTTGGATTTAGCTTCCCACGCTTTCCGAAACCTATCAAGCCATTCCAGGGCGAGACTTTCAAAAGAACGCGGTCTCCCACCTGGAATTCCAAAGGCATCCTTCTTCTGTCTGCGTAGCTTTTCTGTCGGTCTCTAGAGGCTTTCAATTGTTCACGAATCTGAACGATTTTCTCCGTCGTTTCCCGAATGATTTCCATGACCTGTTAGAGTGCTGTCAGGAACTTGTCCTTTAGCTAACTGGGTGTCACCCACCTCATCCCAGCATAGAGGCGATCTGCACTTCTGGCCATAAAGGGCTTCAAATGGAGCAACTTTGATGCTCGTGTGATAACTGTTATTGTAGGAAAATTCAACAAGGGGTAAGTGAGTATCCCATGCCTTCCTAAAGTCGATCACATAGGCTCTCAACATATCTTCCAGTGTTTGGATGGTTCTCTCACTTTGTTCGTCGGTCTGAGGATGGTAGGCTGTACTCATGTCCAACCTCGTTCCTAGGGAACTTTGTAGGGACTGCCAGAACCTCGAAGTGAACCTACTATCTCTATCGGAGATAATGGATATATGAACACCATGCAGTCGTACGATTTCCCTAATGTATGTTCTCGTAAGCTTCTCCATCTTGTCAATTTCCTTGATAGGCAGGAAGTGAGCAGACTTGGTCAATCTATTGACGATGACCCATATGGTATCAAGTACACCCGTTGTCTTGGGCAACTTAGTTATGAAATCCGTAGTGATCCGCTCCCACTTCCATTCGGGTATCTCCAGTTATCGTAGAAGACCGAAGGGTTTCTGGTATTCGACCTTATCCTTTGTGCAAGTAAGACATTTACTCACGAAGGTAGCAATCTCTGATTTCATGTTAGGCCACCAGTATAACTTTTTAAGATCCAGATACATCTTATCTGAACCTGGGTGGACAGAATACTGAGTGTTGTGCGCCTCGGTCATGACCAAGTCTCGGAAGCCACCGTGTTTCGGTGTCCAGATCCGGTCCATGAAATATAAGGCCCCGCCACCCTTGACTTCTAAATTCTTCTCCATTCCTCTAAGCGATTCACCCACCACATTTTCAGGTTTCAAGGCTTCAAGTTGAGCCTCCTGAATTTGTGTAGACAAGTGTGAATGGATAGTTATTGTCAATGATTTGACCCTTCGACCATAATATTCTTTCTGACTTAGGGCGTCTGCTACCACGTTGGCTTTACCCGGATGATAACGAATTTCGCATTTGTAGACATTGAGTAGCTCGAACCACTGTCGTTGTCTCATGTTGAGCTCCTTCTGATCGAATATGTGCTGTAAGATCTTGTGGTCTGTAAAGATCGTGCTCTTCATACCATACAGGTAGTGTCTCCAGATCTTCAGGGCAAACATAACTGCCTCTAGCTCAAGATCGTGTGTGGTGTAGTTGACTTCGTGTGTCTTCAACTCTCTTGAGTCATAGGCGATGACCTTACCTCGTTGCATCAGAACACAACCGAGCCCTTGGTTGGATGCATCACAGTATACAACGAAGTCTTCTATCCCTTCGGGGAGGGATAGTATCGGTGCGGTGAATAAGGCTCGCTTCGGCATTTGAAACGCTTTTTCTTGTTTCTCTTCTGATTCAAAGGCCACTCCCATTTGGGTCAGTGTATTAAGAGGTTTCGCAATCTGGGAGAAGTTATGTATGAATTTGTGGTAGTAGCCCGCGAGACCTAGAAATTGACGAATTTCTGTAGGTGTCTTCGGTGCTGACCAGTTCTCAATGGCCTTAATTTTGGATGGGTCCACATGGATTCCCTCTTCGCTAACCACGTGTCCTAAGAATTCGACTCTTCAGATCCAAAATTCACATTTAGATAACTTCACATAGAGCTTCTCTGTTTGTAAAGTTCCTAGAACTTGTCGTAGGTGATCGCCATGCTCTACCTTACTTCGAGAGTAGATCAGGATGTCATCAATGAAGACGATGACCATCTGGTCCAAGTAAGGACGGCGTACTCTATTCAATAAATCCATGAACACTGCGGGCACATTGGTCAATCCGAATAGCATTACCACGAACTCGTAGTGTTCGTAATGAGTTCAGAAGGCTGTCTTTGGAACATCCTCCTCTAGCACTCGTAACTGGTGATATCTGGATCTTAGATCAATTTTGGAAAACTAACTCACCCCTTGCAGTTGGTCAAATAACTCATCTAAGCGAGGCAGAGGGTAACGATTTTTAATCGTCAGTTTGTTGAGTTATCTGTAGTCGATACACATAAGGAATGATCCGACTTTCTTCTTAACGAACAAGACCGGTGCTCCCCAGGGTGAGAAGCTTGGTCTTATAAAGCCCTTGCTGAGTAGTTCGTTAAGTTGACCAGATAGTTCCTGCATCTCCACTGGTGCTAAGCGGTAGGCAGATTTGGCTACTGGGGTAGCTCCTGGGACTAAGTCGATTCTGAACTTGACTTGTCGTTGCGGAGGTAAACCAGGAAGTTCTTCTGGAAAGATGTCGGGAAAGTCGCTCACTACCGAGATGTTCTTTAGTTCTTTCGTTTCTAGACTCGTATCGACAACGTGAGCAAGGAATGCACGATATTCCTTACGTAGATACTGATGGGTTTTGAGCATTCTAACACTTCCTAAGTGTACATGCAACCCTAATAACCTTGGATCTATGTTTGTCTAATTATCATGCAAAGTTGATTTCCAAGGCTATGATCCTATCTAGCATACATGGGGAACAATTTTAACTTAAATAATAGATAGAACTACATACCTTGTTGTTGAATTTGATCCTTGAAACCTTATGAGCCTAGCACCCCAAGTGTGATGCCTCAAATGCTTCACACAACACCAAATGCTATGGAGTAAACTTGGAGAGAAAGAGTAACACACTAAAATCGGCTCTAGCCCTCTTGTTTCTTGTCTAACCGATTTTGGGAGAACACATTAGCTTTATATAGTGTTGAGACATCTAGGGTAAACCCGAATGTGTCATGACTCTTCATTTCCATGACCCATGGGTTTGTAACTCCCATGGAGCCTCCATGGAGTATCCAATGGATTTAACCCAACTTGATTATCCATGGAGCCTCTTAGCCCACTATATAAGTTATGGATGATTTACATAATCAACCCATATATTTAATTAGTTATCTTTTGATCACTTAATTAATTCTAAATTAATTCTTGATCAAACTAATTAAATAATATTATTAATATATTAGAACTTATAATATATTAATAAACCATATGTGTTATTTCTCTCATTTAGTCTATCCAATTGCATGGTGCCATGCAACCCAAATGGACCATGCCGGGTCGGGTCAAGTACATACCATAAATAGTTATGGACTTAGACACCTTATCCAACAGTCTCCCACTTGGATAAGTCTAATAACTATAACTGCAAGTATGACTTCAAGAACCGATCGACAATCGTAGCTCTTTTCAAGGTTTCTCGGAACTGAGAAGATGATGGTACGCCATTTCAGATAAGGGATCATATAATCCTCTATTCTAAATATCAGTCGGACAAACACATGGAACATAGTCTTGCTTATTGTCCAGCAGTTTGTTTCCCGATTTCTGATTTTTTTGACAAAGAACTTAATTGAACACATCAACTTAGTTCTGACCGGGCCCGATACATAGGTCAAAACAAAATCATCGAGGGGCCCAAATATCAGCTTCTAATCCAAGAAGGAACAGATAAACTTCGACTCATATGCTTGTTCTACTACTTGTTCAATTACACACAAACACACGTTTGATAACATCGAGTTACCAATGCGGTTTCGCACGTTCAATGCATAACTAACTCATAGTTAACAAGTCATATCTCTAGGTTTGAAGACTTATATGATATTACCGTCTCGCGATCACTCGAGATAAATTCAATGAAGTGATACCAGCGAGCGTGGGTTGAATCCAATGTTGGGTTTTGAGCATTCTAACACTTCCTAAGTGTACATGCAACCCTAAATACCTTGGATCTATGTTTTCTCTATTATACATGCAAATAAGAACTTCCAAGGTATTATCCTAATCTAGCATATAAAACAATGGATATAGTAGGATAGAATACATACCTTTTTGGTGTAGTAAGTCTTCATGAAGCTTGAGTGCTTAGTGCCCCAAGTGTGACACCTCAAATGGAATCACAATCATCAAAACACTTGGAATGACTTGAGAGAATTCTACACTCATCAAAATCGGCTAGCCCTTTCTTCACTATCTCTAGTGGCCAATTTTTCCTCAATAATAAGATGCTTATATAGTTACACAATTAGGGTAAACTCTTAATTGTCATGGCTTTCCATTTCCTTGGATCCATGGGTACAAATACACCATGGAGCATCCATGGACCATCCTATGGGTTTTAGCCCAACTTGATTATCCATGGAGCATTAGCCCACTATACAAGTATGGATGATTTACACAATCAACCCATATATTTAATTAGTCTTCTTTTGATCACTTAATTAATCCTAGATTAATTCTTGATCAATACTAATTAAATAATCTTATTATTCTTATTATTAATATACTAGAACTTATAATATATTAATAACCATAAGTGTCTTATTTCTCTCATTCAAGTGCATGATGGTATGCAACCCAAATGGACCATGCCGGGTCGGGTCAAGTCTTACCAAATATAGTTATGGACTTAGACATTAATCCAACAGTCTCCCACTTGGATAAGTCTAAAACTATTATTGCGTATGACTTCAGGAACCAACCGGCAATCGTAGCTCTCAAAAGCTTCTGTCGAACTCTGACCTTGTAGATGAACTCTGACCTTTGTCAGTGACTTGTCCATTAGATAAGGGATCATATATTCCTCCATTCTAGATATCATATGGACTGAGACATGGATTATAATCATTCTCTCTGTCCATTTGTTGTTTCCCGATTTCCGATTTATGAAAACTGACTAATTGAACAAATCAAATCAGTCCTGGCCCGGCCGAGCACTTCCATTTGTCATCATCAAATCATCGAGGGGCCCACAGATATCGCTTTTATCCCGAAGGTAAAAGGAACGGATAAACTTCGACTCATATGGCTTGTTCTACTACTTGTTGAATCATACACAAAAGCACGTTTTATAGCACAGAGTTACCAAATGCGGTTTCGTGCAATCAATGTACTATCAACTCATAGTAACAACTCATATCTCTAGGTTTGAAGAATATAAGTTATTATCGTCTCATGATCACTCGTGATAAAATCCATGAAGTGATTCCAATGAGCGCGGGTTGAATCCAATACTCAGAACTTATGAGCACTCATGATTGTTGTAGCCTTGTCCAACACCTTAGACCTCTACAACCCATCATGACAGTCTTAATTCATATCTACTTCCAACATATGACCGACTGTGGATGGTTTGAATAACTTAGTCATTCCGAAAGAATAACCCAGTTTATTCGGGAAGTCAAAACATGCAAAGTGAAACACAATAATAATAGAATCCAATATGGTATCAACCCTTTGAACATAAATAAAACACCTTTTATTTATCACCATATGATTACACATTATTCATTGTATACTGTTTCAGCTATCAACTTTATTCTTGAATTTAAAACAATAGTTGTCCCATGCTCCAAGCATGTACACTATGTTTTCTTAAACACTAGTCATGCCATACACCAAGTATGCATACTATGTTTGTCTATGATCTTTACTTTGTGAACTAGATCCATTGAACATAACTTCAATGATTCTCTTTTCACACTCCCAAATCCTTACCGCAAATGCAAGAATTCCAAATTCATGCCATTTACTGAAATCTGTTAGATTCTAAACTTATATGCATTGATCCTCTTGTAATGATTATGCACAAAGTCATAAAGACTTGACAACAAACATTACAGATCATTCCAAAGGAGATCAACTCCTTGGAACCATCCTTCTTGCATTAAGTTTCCTTAATCTTACACAGAGTGAAAATTCTAACTTTGAAACATTTCCAGATTCCATTTTGACTATCACTTCTGAACAAGAGTTGCCTCCTTACAGATTATGTCAATATGGTCCTTCCAGAATTATCACTATACTTCCAACTGTCCTTGAGCAACCAATCTTTGGTAAACCTTAGATTGTCCTTGACAATTGTTTAATCCTTTTAGTCATATCCAGTTCTAAACCTTTTCCCTTCTTAATGCCCCAGGCATTTGGAAAATTTTAGAACGGATGATTATAGCACATGTAATCGATCCTATATCCGAAGCATATGGGACACGATTCATGATGTCTTACATAAAGACTAAACCAGTCTTTTGCTATAACATTTCCATTTCAATTTGCCAAGTTCTCATAATTCAGATTATGAAAAGGGATGCCGTAATCATAATCGAATTTTAGAACGCAAATAATGGACCCATATACAGAATTTCCTTATGTTGAGCCATTCCAACATGAAATTCATATATTTCCTTGACTAAATGATTAAAACCTCAAATCTAAACCTTATAGATTTGATATGAAGTATAATTTCCTCTCCCTTAATTATAGCAAAACAACTCTTTCCCAATTGAAACTTTTGTTTTCTATAATTAACATTGCTAACTTGCAATACTTATCATAATTATCATGCTCCCACTAACATGATGATTAATAGCATAACACTTATGCTCCCACTAGCTTTGACATGTACTCAGAAATCAGCTGGACTTCTAGAAATCAATACTTCATTGACTTTCTTACCAAAGTTCAGATTTCTGATGCTAGATTGTTTTGATAAAGCTGTATCAAAATCATACACCTTCCCTTAGATAGCACACTTGTGTATCTAAACAATTATGAAGAGGGATGCCGTAATCATAATGTTTAGACCTTTTTGCCACTTCTCACAAGTCCAAATTAGTGTGCCGGTTAACCACACGCGCTCCACTAACGACTTTGAGAATGCAAATATCACAATTGCTATCTAGCTAAAATCTACTTAGTGAAAGTGTTTCCTCACCATCATTTTCATGAATCAGAGAGAAACCTTATGACACTTAGATTTAATGGCGTATGTGTTCTTATCCATGTGAATTGTCAAAAACCATAGTCACAAGACAAGGATAATGACAAATCCAAACTCATATGGACTGAACTCAATCTTAACTTCTTGCCACCTGGCAGCTCAAGGGCCTGCCATTGCTTCCAAGTTGTTGTGCAACAAATTGAGAACTCTAAGAACTCATATGCAAAGCCAACTTTAACTGGAATGGGCACAGATATGTCAACACGATAGGTTATAAACCTCAAGTCGTGTGCTAGTGAAGAACTTCAGGTTCTATTCTTGATTAGTTCTTGAGACTTTCAAGACCTTTAAGACTCCCACTGTCCTCTTGACATATAAGACTCCTTTGTCAAATATCCAAGAGATAGTGAGGATTCTAATCAAGACAAACACTTCACACAATTGGCCTAAGTTGGTCTTTGTTTTATCCAAAACATCACAACTTACCAATTTCAAATGTACAAGAGTAGAAAAACTTTTACTCTTACATTTGACAAGTGTTTTAACCTTCTTTTGAGACATGTCACTCAAATTACAATCTTGGAGTATGACTCTAAGACTTGTATTGGAACGAAGTATGACTCATCTTCTTGATTTAACCACTTCAACAATTCAAGATCCCTCTTCTTAGTCATAAGAATGCACTAAGATTTCCTTAGAGAACTAATTGTGCTATGGTTTCTTAATCATTAAGATGATCACAAAAACTGATACTAAAGTACTCTCCCATCTTTTCAGATATGAGAAACTTTTATCCTTCTGCCTAATTTGATTCTTCTTAACGATCTTTAGTGGTGGACTTAATCAGTGCACAAGAATGTGTACTCGATCCCTAAGTCCTTTACTTGACTCACACATCCATGTGAACAAGTAATTAGTCTTAATTTTCCAAAACTTGAAAGTTCTCATTCATCATGCTATACAACTTGCATGATTCCAAGTTCCGGTCCAATTGAACCTTGGATGATGAGAATCTTTCCTTATTTGGTAAATTTAGACATTACCACAAATGAAAGAATCAATTTCATATTTCCACTCTTGCTCTTAACGGAATTATATAAGCAACAATTTTTCCTCAAATGCCATTGTAAGGATATTTTAAAATAAATAAAATCAAAAAAAATTTCTTTTATTTTAAAACTTTGCGGAAAAACTTATCCTTACAATCCATATGAAAACTTGTTGTTATCTATTCCTAGGCAATATCTCATAACTCCTAAGAAGTAGCTCAAGAATCCGATTTTTCAAACTATGCGATAGAAATCCATCTACGCGATCAGATTCAGCATATTCTTTCTTTAAGTTTCTTCACCTTTTTTCCTTTGATTCTTAAAACATCGCCATGTGACCCAGTCACATCATGTATCAAGAATCTCAGAATAGAAACTTAACAGAGTTAGATAGTGGAATTTACCTGAAGTAGAGTCAAACTTATTGACTTTAACATCCTTAGGTAAATTTGGCAGCTTCGCAACCAATGCCCTTTCTTTGGAAATACAAACATATGGACCCTTTGATAATGGTACACAGGACTATCACAGACTTAGCTTTTCTCTTTACCATTTGGTCAACCGAGTTGACTATAGCCGATCCCTTTCCATTGGGAAGAGAATGCTTTACTGGATATCCAATGTCATCATTGTCAATGTCCATAAAGTTTTAGGAAGTTGATCTTAACAAATAGACAAGATCATTAAGGGTCTTGTCATAGTCTTTTTCATAGGTGTTCCAAAAGAACTCACTATGTGACTTAGAAAGTAGTTGAACCACCAACTTTCTCAAGACTTTGACACCCAACTCTCCCGGCTTGTCAATATGTGACTACATCTCCAAGATGTGTTCACACCTAGACCTTGCATTGCCAATAGGGCTTGAGTGACCTTAAACTTTTCAAGAACTTGTGGGTTGGGGAGAATAATTGGAGGAGGTGAAAGAAGTATGATTTCCAAAGGACATCATCTTCATTTAGGAAACCTTGTTTCACTAGATTTGGGAAGATCATAGGTGTCTACTACAGACATCTTTTGGGAGATATTCAAGATAGTTGATTTAAAGTCCTTAATATGACACCCAATATGAAATATTAAGGCTAGGACCCAACAAACTATTTTATAACTTAGAAGAGGTATGCCGTAATCCAAGCTATAAAATATTTGAAGGTAGGTGAATGACGATTCACCAATTTCCACCAAGATAAACGAAATGAATTATTAGGTTTTAATTGGTTTTGAAACTCCTAGATCTTTGAGATTCATTGAACTTTTCAAAGGCATGTTTCAATCTCGAGTGTGCCCTTCAGGTTTTGTGACTGGGATGCCGAGGATCACAAAACAAGGTGTGAAGTAACCATGCAAATCACTTGGTACCCTTAATAAATTACCCCTCAATCGATGTGCCGGTTAACCACACACGCTCCATCGATACTATGATAAATATTAAGTCACCCTTTACCTACCTTGTTAAGTCCAAGTTAGTGTGCCGGTTAACCACACACGCTCCACTAACGACTTAGACAAAGTGTAAAGTGTAATTTCATGGATTAGCACCTTATTCGCATTTTTCCTAAGTAACTAAGATTGGGTATTATTAAGAGTTTAGTTACTTAGTATTATCATTAATACTTTTAATGAAGGGAGAATTCTAGTCCTGTCAAACCCGTTCGGCTAACGACCCTCCACCAGTCAAGCAAGCGGTGGGTGAGAGTGGACACCCATTAAGTTGCCATTTTATAGGCAACAACCTTATACCCACCTTATAGACCGGCTTCGTGAATGAGGCGTACTAGCGGTAAGACTGACTTTACTCTTATACATATATATATTATTAACTTATAATATTATAAAGTATAAGGGTTGAATTTTAACTTTTAAAATTCTAAGGGCTAACTTGGAATTAAAGTATTCATTAGAGAAAACTTTACAAATTCCAAAACTTGAGGGCAAGTTTTGAAACTATTCAAAACTAATTAATTCCATAACTTATGTGTTTAAAGTAGTTTTAATCCAAAAACTCTTCAAGTTCCATAACTTGAGGACAAGTTATGGAAGACTTTAAACTAATAAAAGAATTAACTTTTCTTTATTTTATAACTTATGGAATTAATTAAGGTTACACCTTTTTTTATTTTATTTTATTTTATTAAATGAAGAGACTCTTGGTCCTCCATAACTTGAGGACAAGTTATGGAGTCATAAAACCATTTAATTAGAACTAGACTCTTCATTTTTGTAACCTTTGCCAATTTTTATGAGTTTTTATGATTCTTAAATGTGACTTTTCATATAACTTGAGGACAAGTTACAAAAACACATTTTAGAATCAATTCTTAGATTAATTTGGATTAAAACCAACTATCACATAATTTTATTCATTAATCTAAATACACTCATAAAACAAGGTAACACAAAAAACTTTTGGTGATCCATAACTTATTCTTTAGTTATGGAATCCTTTAAAACATTAACACCAAATTTTGTAACTCCAAAAAACTTTGAATCAATTTTTTTTTAAAACCTTTTCATATCCATAACTTATGGAGGTTTCAAAAAATAAAACTCTTTAGATCAAACTTTTAAAACTAATAAAATAATCATATTATTTTATCTTTTATTAAATTTTGACCTAATTCAACTCATAAAGCAAATTATTCAAATTTTACAAATAATTAGTTTTTCACAAGAACAAGTAATTATCTTAAAATTTGACGAACTTCATGTTTTTTTTTTCTTTTTTTTTTCAACTTTGAAAATAAAATATTTGCATCAATATAACAGAAAACAACCTGGCTCTGATACCACTGTTGGGTTTTGAGCATTCTAACACTTCCTAAGTGTACATGCAACCCTAAATACCTTGGATCTATGTTTTCTCTATTATACATGCAAATAAGAACTTCCAAGGTATTATCCTAATCTAGCATATAAAACAATGGATATAGTAGGATAGAATACATACCTTTTTGGTGTAGTAAGTCTTCATGAAGCTTGAGTGCTTAGTGCCCCAAGTGTGACACCTCAAATGGAATCACAATCATCAAAACACTTGGAATGACTTGAGAGAATTCTACACTCATCAAAATCGGCTAGCCCTTTCTTCACTATCTCTAGTGGCCAATTTTTCCTCAATAATAAGATGCTTATATAGTTACACAATTAGGGTAAACTCTTAATTGTCATGGCTTTCCATTTCCTTGGATCCATGGGTACAAATACACCATGGAGCATCCATGGACCATCCTATGGGTTTTAGCCCAACTTGATTATCCATGGAGCATTAGCCCACTATACAAGTATGGATGATTTACACAATCAACCCATATATTTAATTAGTCTTCTTTTGATCACTTAATTAATCCTAGATTAATTCTTGATCAATACTAATTAAATAATCTTATTATTCTTATTATTAATATACTAGAACTTATAATATATTAATAACCATAAGTGTCTTATTTCTCTCATTCAAGTGCATGATGGTATGCAACCCAAATGGACCATGCCGGGTCGGGTCAAGTCTTACCAAATATAGTTATGGACTTAGACATTAATCCAACATCCAATACTCAGAACTTATGAGCACTCATGAGTGTTGAGGCCATGTCCAACATCTTAGACCTCTACAACCAACTCATGACAGTCTTACTTCATGTCTACTTCCAACATATGACTAACTGTGGATAATTTGAATAATATGTAAAACAACATAAATATTCTGGAAGTCAAAACATGCAAAAGAAATAATAGTAAACGATTGAAAAAAGATAGTAACACTTTACTCATAAATAAACACAACTTTTATTCATCATCAAATGTCAATTACATTTTACAAATTTCAAAAATTATCTAACTACTAAAACTAATATCATCCGTGAAGCCTTATGCTCCTAGCATGCTGGAGATGCTTAACCCTACCCAATCCCTTCATGAGGGGATCTGTCGGGTTCTCATCTGATGATACCCTCTTTGCCACGAGGAGTCCTTCTTCTATACGATGTTTGATGAAATGACATTTTCTGTCGATGTATCTGGATGTCCCATGATCCCTTGGTTCCTTTGCTAAGGCAACTGCAATTTCACTATCACAGAAAATCTCTATAGGCTTCGATATAGCTGGTACAACTCCAAGATCTCAATGAAGTTCTTTAGCCACATAGCCTCTTTTGCCGCTTCGCTTGCCGCTATAAACTCTGATTGTCAAGTTGAATCAGCCACTGTCTCCTGCTTGGAAATTTTCCAAGAGATTGCTCCTCCATTTAAGGTAAAGACCCAACTCGACTGAGAACGGGAATTATCCCTATCAGTCTGGAAGCTAGCATCACTATACCCTGCAACTCTCAAGTCATCACCCCCACCAAGGGTAAGGACCCAGTCCTTAGTCCTCTGCAGGTACTTGAGAATGTTCTTTACTGCTGTCCAGTGAGCCTTACCAGGATTCCCCTGATACCTGCTAACCATGCTTAAAGCAAAGGCTACATCAGGATGAATACAGGTCATAGCATACATGATCGAGCCTACTGCCAAAGCATAAGGTATCCGACTCATTTCTGCTATCTCATCCTTAGTACTCGGGCTCTGAGTCTTACTCAGTCTAGTGTTACTCTGGATGGGTAACTCTCCTTTCTTGGAATCTTGCATGTTGAATCTCTTCAACACCTTGTCCAAGTAGGTACTTTGACTAAGTCCAATTAGTCTTTTACTCCAGTTTCTCAAGATCCTTATCCCTAGAATATAGGCAGCTTCTCCTAGGTCCTTCATAGCAAAACACTTCCCAAGCCAGGACTTAACTTCCTGTAGAGTTGGGATGTCATTTCCTATGAGTAGTATGTCATCCACATACAGTACCAAAAAGCTAACTAAAATCCCACTAGCATTGACATATACACAAGATTCATCTTCACTCCTAGAAAAGTCAAACTCTTTGACCTTTTCATCAAAGCAAAGATTCCATCTACGAGGTGCTTGCTTTAATCCATAGATGGATTTCTCAAGCTTACACACTCTATTAGGGTACTTTGTGCTGACAAAACCCTCTGTCTGATTCATTTAAACATCCTCAGCCAACTTTCCATTAAGGAAAGCGGTTTTGAAATCCATTTTCCTTATTTCATAGTCATGAAATGCAGCTATGGCTAACAATACCCTAATAGACTTAATCTTGGCTATTGGTGAAAAGGTCTCATCATAATCAACTCCTGGAGTTTGAGAAAAGCCCTTTGCAACCAGTCGTGCCTTATAAGTGTGTACATTACCATCCATGTCGGTCATCTTCTTGAAGATCCATTTGCATCCAACTATCTTACGACCTGGCACAATGTCAACCAAGTCCCATACCTGATTGTCATACATGGATTGTATCTCGCTATCCATTACCTCTTTCCATTTAGCAGACTCAGGGCCTGCCATGGCTTCCGCATAGTTGTTAGGTTCATCTAGACCTTCTAGTGTATCATCACTAATAAGTGTCTCACCTTCCGCAGTAATATGGAAACCATAGTAATGCTCAGGTACATTCCTAGCCCTTGTGGAACGCCTCAGAGGTTCAACTGGAGGTATAATTGGATCAACATGAGGTTCCTCCTCAAGTTGACTACTAGGGTTTGAGGTTCCTTCACCACTTGACTCTTGAAGTTCTTCAAGGTCAGTTAGCCTCCCACTGTCTCCTTGGCTTATGAACTTTCTCTCTCGAAAAAGACAGCCCTCCTTGCTACAAAGACCACATTCTCACCAGGTCTGTAGAAGAGGTAACCAAAGGATTTTTGTGGGTAGCCTATGAAAATACACTTCTCGCATCGAGGTTCGAGCTTGTCATGAGTCTCACGTCTCACGAAAGCCTCGCAACCCCAAACCTTAATGTGGGCTAGACTAGGAACTTTTCCAGTCCACATCTCGTGAGGTGTTTTGGCAACCTTCTTTGTAGGGACCAGATTAAGGATATGGGAGGCAGTCTCTAAGGCATACCCCCAAAATGAGATTGGTAGCATAGCTCGACTCATCATGGAACGAACCATATCCAACAAGGTTCGATTACGCCTCTCAGCCACACCATTCAACTGCAGTGTCCTAGGAGGTGTCAATTGTGAGACAATCCCACATTCCCTTAGATAGTCGAGGAACTCAGTACTAAGATACTCACCACCACGATCAGATCTAAGCAACTTAATGTTCCTGCCCAATTGATTCTTGACTTACTGTTTAAACTCTTTAAACCTTTCAAAAGTCTCTGACTTATGCTTGATTAAGTAGACATATCCATATCTACTATAATCATCTGTAAAAGTCACATAATAACGATTAGCATCCCTTGTGGCGTGTTTGAAGGGTCCACACACATCCGTGTGTATAAGATCCAACAAACCTTCACCCCTCTCACAAGAACCTGTGAAGGGTGACTTTGTCATTTTTCCAAGTAAGCATGATTCGCAACTATCATCTGACTTTAGGTCAAATGACTCCAAGACTCCATCCTTTTGGAGTTGGCCTATGCATTTCTTGCTTATATGTCCAAGACGACAATGCCATAATGATGCTTTATCCAAGTTATTATCATTAATAGAATCAGTACACAATACATTATTTCCTAAGTTATCTACAACAGACACAGCTTCATACACACCATCACAAGGTAATGCTTTAAAATAAAACACATTATTAAAGAAAGCATTTATTCCACTAGTTTCATTATCAAAAGAAAAGGTAAAACCTTGTTTATACAAAGCATGAAAGGAAATAACATTTCTTGCCATTTCTGGCGAATAACAACATTTATTCAAATCTAAAGTAAATCCACTACTAAGCAACAAAGTATAAACTCAAATCTTGGTGACAGGTGAAACTTTCCTATTCGCCATGATTAAGTTTATCTTTCCATGCTCCACATTCTCACTTCTTCATAGTCCCTACAATTTAGAACAAATATGAATACCGCAACCGGTATCAAGGACCCAAGGGTTAGAATAAAGTGAATTATTAGATGAGATAGTGTAAATACCTGTATGGTTGGGTTTAACCTTCCCATCCTTCAAATCTTGCTAGTACTTTGGGCAGTTACACTTCCAGTGCGCCTTTTCGTGGCAGTAGAAGCATTCAGCCTCTTTGGGATCAGAAGAAGGTGTAACGAAACCTTTCTTGGTTCCGCTAGACGAGGAGCCATCAAGGGTCTTACCCTTGGTACCCTTCGAAGGGTTCTTTCTCTTCTTCCCTCTACCTTTCCCGATTTCCAGGACAGGTGCTGAGTTTGGAGTAGTAGCAGGAGTGGTCACAACCGACTTACCTTTAAGACCTGATTATGCGGTCTTTAGGAGTCCCTAAAGTTTTCTAAGTGTAACTTCCTCCTTATTCATGTGGTATGTCATGTGGAATTGATCATAACACGACGGTAAGGAGTGCAAAATAATATCTATTGCTAACTCCTCAAGGAAGTTCACATTCAACTTCATCAAGCGGTCCACAAATCTTTGCATTTTTTGCATGTGGGCCGTGATGGGTTCTCCATCTTTCATTCGGGTTGTGATCATAAAGGAGATGATTTCATATCGCTCTTGACGAGCACTCTGATGGTAGCGGTCCATCAAATCCTGTTGCATCTCAAAAGGATAGTAGTCCTCATAGGACTTTTGGAGCTCGGCTGTCATGGTGGCCATCATGATGCATGCCACTTCGGTTGCATCTCTTTCATGTGACTCATATTCATCAAACTCCTCAGGAGTAGCAGTTGGCTCAGGCTCCTTGAGCTCCTTGTCAAGAACATATTCCTTGTTCTCGTAACGAGTGACCATCCTGATGTTTCTGATCTAGTCCGTAAAGTTGGATCCTTCAAAGATGACTCTCCCATAAAGGTGCATGAGAAAGAAGGAGCCAGTAGGGTTTGAGCCAGGAGTAGCATTATTGGAAGACATCTGAAAAGAAGAAAGTTAGTTTAGTTTAGATATAGGGATAGTCCTTAATAAAAAACCCAAATGTAATCTTAAGTCTAGGATCCAATCACAATATATTATAACCTAGAAGAGGGATGCCGTAATCCAAGTTATAACATATTTGAAAGGTAGGTGAATGACGGTTCACCAATTTCCACCATGAAAACGAAATATAAATTATTAGGTTTTAATTGGCTTTTAGAAATTCCTAGATTCTTTGAGATTCATTGAACTTTTCAATGGCATGTTTCAATCTTGAGTGTGCCCTTCATGTTTTGTAACTGGGATACCGAGGATCACAAAACAAGGTGTGAAGTAACCATGCAAATTACTTGGTACCCTTAATGTTTTTCACTTAATCGTTGTGCCGGTAAACCACACGCGCTCCTTCCGAGCTCATGAAAAACCTTAAGTCACCCTTTGCCTTCCTTGTTAAGTCCAAGTTAGTGTGTCAGTAAACCACACACGCTCCACCAACGACTTAAACAAGGTGAAAAGTGTAATTTCATGGATTAGCACCTTATTCACATTTTTCCTAAAGTAACTAAGATTGGGAATTTATAAAACATTCAGTTACTTTATAATAATCATTATACTTTTAATGAGAATTTATAAGTCCTTGTCTTACCTGTTCGGCTAAGGACCCTCCACCAGTCAAGCAAGCGGTGGATGAGAGTGGACACCCATTAAGTTGCCATTTTATAGGCAACTACCTTATACCCACCTTATAGACCGGCTTCGTGAATGAGGCGTACTAGCGGTAAGACGACTTTGTTCTTATACATATATATATATATATATATATATATATATATATATATATATATATATATATATATATATTAAATCATAATACTATAAGTATAAGGGTTGAATTTTAACTTTTAAAATTCTAAGGGTTGGAACTAAAGTTTTAATCAAGACTTTACTTGTTCCAAAACTTGAGGGCATGTTTTGTAAACTTTCGAAACTTTTCATTTCTTCTAACTTATGAGTTTATTGGGGTATTAAAAATGAAGACTCTTCATTTTTATAACCCATGTGTTCTTTTAATGGTTTTTTAACAAAGTGACTTTTGGTTTTCCATAACTTGAGGACAAGTTATGGACTCCATTAAAACACATAAATATCATGAATTAATCTACCAAATAGTTTACAAATAATTCCTATGATTATCTAAACTTCATAAGAACAAGAACATGAATATGAACACTTTCAAGAATCAAAATTACACTTAAAACTTTGTAATTTTGATAATTGTCATTGTAAATGGATTAGCATAAACATTACACCATCTAAAACATGTTTTCAAGTACCAAAATTTTAGAGTAATGTTTCTAGTCCATTTCCAGCAACTAAAATCGAAATTCTGAACACAACAGCCTCTACTCGTCGAGTGCATGAACTGACTCGTCGAGTAGCTTGCATTTGTGCATGGACTCGTCGAGTCCCCCCATGGACTCAGCGAGTTCATACGAGCAGAAAACAGAAAATCAATTTTTTCAAGCAGTTTGCACAAATAATCAACAAGCAAGAATAGGCTCTGATACCACTGATGGGTTTTGAGCATTCTAACACTTCCTAAGTGTACATGCAACCCTAATAACCTTGGATCTATGTTTGTCTAATTATCATGCAAAGTTGATTTCCAAGGCTATGATCCTATCTAGCATACATGGGGAACAATTTTAACTAAAATAATAGATAGAACTACATACCTTGTTGTTGAATTTGATCCTTGAAACCTTGTGAGCGTAGTACCCCAAGTGTGATGCCTCAAATGCTTCACACAACACCAAATGCTATGGAGTAAACTTGGAGAGAAAGTGTAACACAGTAAAATTGGCTCTAGCCTTCTTGTTTCTTGTCTAACCGATTTTGGGAGAACACATGAGCTTTATATAGTGTTGACACATCTAGGGTAAACCCTAATGTGTCATGACTCTTCATTTCCATGACCCATGGGGTTGTAACTCCCATGGAGCCTCCATGGAGCATCCAATGGATTTAACCCAACTTGATTATCCATGGAGCCTCTTAGCCCACTATATAAGTTATGGATGATTTACATAATCAACCCATATATTTAATTGGTTATCTTTTGATCACTTAATTAATTCTAAATTAATTCATGATCAAACTACTTAAATAATATTATTAATATATTAGAACTTATAATATGTTAATTAACCATATGTGTTATTTCTCTCATTTAGTCTATCCAATTGCATGGTGCCATGCAACCCAAATGGACCATGCTGGGTCGTGTCAAGTACATACCAGAAATAGTTATTGAATTAGACACCTTATCCAACAGATACTTCCGTGCTTGAATACTTGAGATGATACAAGGACTCATGTCGGGTTTGTCGTTGTAGATGATAAGAGTTTCGTTAGTCGGGAGGTTTAGACTGACTGCTTTCTCGTACCACATGATGTTGGCGCAATGAAGACTCAACCAATCCATGCCGATAATGACGTCGAACCTTTTAATCGAGATCGGCATGAGGTCGATTGGAAATGAATGGCTATCTAGAGTTAGGGTACATCCTATGTATATGTTATTTGTGCTCTCATTTTTCCCATTAGCCAATTCTACAGTGAATGGTTCTTTAAGTGCACGTGGTTGTCGTTTAATTAAGCATGCAATTTTCTGGTTTACGAAGCCTCTCTCCACTCCTCTATCAAACAATATGCATGCATAAGATTTTTCAAGGAGAAACGTACTAGTCACCACCGTAGGATCAACAACTGCTTCCCCATTACCTATTGCCAGAACTCTTCTAGCTCCACTGGCATTTGTTGCTTTGGTGTGGTCCTTTTTATAGTGGCCCACTTCGCCACATCCGTAACAAGTCTGGCCCACACCCGCTTCGGGAACTTGGGTGATCGGCCTTGTCGGAGACTTTCAAAAACGGACAATGTGTCCTTTCTTGTTGCAGTTAGAGCACTGCATTTCATGGAAGGGTCCGATGTGGTGGAAGTTACATTTGTTGCACTTTGACAAACTCCCAGCATACTGCCTTATTGGAGTAGGATCGGTAGGTTCGATCGCAACATGAACCGCCACGACTCTCTGCTTTTTAGCAGCTCTTTGTTTCTTCTTATCATCCCAGAACTTCCGCTTATTGTCAGCGGGCTTGGAGGGTTCTGAGATGGCCAGGGTTGTTGCTGACAATGGGGATTTGACGCCATGGTCGATGAGTCGTTGTGACAATCGTTTGGTGCTGTCGAAGGTAGCAGGGTGTGAAGCTAAGACATTTTCTCACGCCCCAAAACCGAGAACAGTGGAATACGTTCTGGGGTGGAGGACGTCATGTACAGTATCATAACAGTGCATAATAGTACAAACAAGCAACAATATCCATTGCATTAATATAATATTTGTAATACAAGTGTGTTCTGTACAGTTTGACAGACACCAAAAGTATAAACAAAATAAAAGATGGGTCTTATATGTGCTCCATCATCCCAAAAGCTGCATCAGTACCTATTTATTGTTGACCTGAGAATACAAGTTATTTTGAAAACGAGTATCAGCATAAAGCTGTTGAGTTCATAAGTATTTAGTGTCATTGCTTGTATAAAAATGTTTACAATCATGTAGTGAAATGGCTGTTATCAAAATTTGAAAATAGTTTGATTCCTAGAAAATCCCATTTTTTTTCTAGCAAAAGTAGTATTTTACCAAGACTAGGTTATTTGTAAGTTCGTTTCTTTGAAAATGTAATAGTCTTCTCATGAAAATATCAGTAATGAAAATACAGTTTTAAACTCGTTCATTATAGAGAAGGAATAGAGTTTCACCCCAGCAGCGTCCCTACCGGTTAAATGTAATAGTGAATGTAAACTCCAGATAGTATTTATTTTGTATACACCTCGGGCTATGTGTTTAATTAATGTTTGAATGTGAGCTCGCATGTAATCATACTGAGTGATAGTAGTATAGCGGCTGACCCTCCATGTTACCAATAGTGTAGTAGTGTTTTGTCATCCCTGGGCCTAAAAGGCTCGGACTGTAGCTGGTAGTCGGGATGGGGGAAAATCCATCCCGTATAGATCTATACATGTAGTGGTCGCTCTCCCTCCAGGAAGCGATGGTTACCCGACAGTTGCATAGCAAAGTGTCGTATAGAGAAATAGTGCATCACATTCCATTGTAGTATTTTCTATCGTATAGTATATAGTATTCTCTTAGTTTACTATGTAATGTTCTCTTGATGTAGTTTATAGTGTTTCTTCATATAGTGGATAGTGTTACCTTAGTATAGTATATAGCGTTCTTTTCGCATAGTGTATTGTACATATAGTTTTTTAATTGTTCTGACCATAGTGTGTATCATAGTAACATCGGTAATGAACGGTAATCCTTAACTATACCTATTATAGTTAACTAGAGTACATTGACTGTCTTCTATAGGTAGGAGTATCGAACTGGAGTGAAAACTTTTATATCTAACACAAATATACAAGATATATAACTAAGTATTAAACGACGGTCGGACAGATCACCTAACACCCTAAGTCCAAAATCAAACAAGAAAAGGAAATAAGGTCAGTTATCAGTTCTAAGTCCTTCAATACTTACTTATATAAATATATTGGTGTAGACATGATTTGGAAATAATTTAAGGTTTGAAAGGTTTGAAAACATTGAAAATCAGTTTTGAGACAATTGATTCGCGAAAATGAGGTTGATAAACATTTAAAATAACTTTACTGACAAGATACTTTGAAAATGTAGAAAATCCTTTTGATAGCAAGTTATTAATCACGGATGATTAGTACTATAACTTGCTTGATTCAACTTGTATTCCCCCACCCCCGATAAAATCATTTAAAAGCGTTTCAAAGGTGAATTTAGGGGTATGAACTAACTGTTTAACGTAGAGTTCGAGAGTGTGATTGATATGAGTGCTGAGTGTCAACGGATGCTCTGAACGCAAGTGGTCCCTATTAATCATATGGTGACACATATATGAGTTAGAACTAGGGGGTTTCATGACTAAACATGATGGGGAATCACTCTAAGGGATTGAAATCACCAAGACTAAGTGTCCCGTGTTCTATACTCAATGATCTATGCAAGTTTAAGGCCAAATATGAGTATTAGGGTGGGTGTATGACCATAAAAGTGAGTGTGCGGCTAGGGAATGTGGCCAGAATTGTGTGTGAGGCTGCACACTAGAGTGTGCGGCCGTAAAGGGTGTGTGTGCGGCCGTACACAGGGGTGTGCGGCCGTACACTCCTTGTTTGAGTCCTATGTGTTGATTGTGTGGCCATACTCTCACTTTGGAGGGTGTTTTGAGTGTGTGCGGCCACCTGCTGAAGGTGTGCGGCCGCACTCCTTAAAGGGGTGAAGAACACGAAAAACACTATGAGTTTTAAGCTTAGATTCAAGTGTTTTACCTCTATAACAAGCTGAACGATGATGTTCTTCACATTTTGGAGGCCTTCTAAGTGTTCTTGGATGGTTTTTCTAGAGAGATAAAGTATAAAGAGAGAAAGATGCAGCCAAAAGTGAATGGAAGGGGGTCCTCTACTATATATAGGGTCGGGTGTGAGGTTGGAGGGGGTTTGCGGCTGGGTGTGCGGCTGGCTGGGCGTACACACTAGTGTGCGGCCGCACACACCTCTCTTGGTGTCTTTGGCTGGATTTTGTGATGCAACACCCTTCCTAAACCTTCCTAAGGCCCATATCTATGATATACTAAGCCTAAAGCACTCGTGCGGACCCAACATTTTGCTAAAAGATGCTAAATTCAAGTGAATTATAGATATATGGATCAATTGCACAGTGTAAAAGTGTCGGGTTGTCACACATTTCCCTGATACTGAGGCACCAGCCCCTAGATGTACCTTTCGATCTTTTTCCCTTTGATGGGAACCATGTTGGGACAGAGGGCCACCAGTTTACTCAACCTGGCGGTATACGCGACTATGTTGGAGCCCCTCATGGTTAGGCTCCACAACTCCTATTCCAACTTCTGGATCTCGCCCTTCGGGCAGTACTCCTCAATCATGAGGTTTTTCATAGTTTCCTAGCCCATGTTGTTTGCCACTATAAGAGTGAGTGAATTGACATGATTGTTCCACCATGTCAGGGCTTTCTCCTCAATGGTGCAAGCAGCAAACTTGACCTTACTCGTGGCAGGGCAGGAACAAGTCTCAAAGACCGATTTCGTCTTCTCGAACCATTGCGAAAGTGCAATGACTCCGCCAGTCCCTTTGAAGGACTTTGGCTTGCAGTTAGTGCAGTCCTTGTAGGAGCACTCTCTCGGGTGTACAGGGAGTTCACCTTGAGTAGAGTTAACAGGGGTTCCACCTCTGCTGGCATCAATGCAGTGATATTGAGCCATGGTCGTAGCCACAGCCACAGCCACTACAGCATTCAGAGCTGCTGTATCGAATTGTGGAGGAGGTGGTATTGGAGTTGGAGTACTCGGAGGATTACGCCTTGTTGATTTGCGAGGAGGCATCCTTCAACTATAAGTTTAAAGGAAAGATGTACATGGTGGTTAAAATCAATTGTGAGCATAAAGAGAGTGTTCCATGGGCTAAATCTCCATAGTCCAACAGTTGAATGAGTGTACGTTTTGAAATAGCAGTATAGCAGAAGAGCAGGAAAACACAAGAGTATAGATTTTTCCAACAGATTAGCTAACTGTCAATATTATTGGTATTACTGACGTAAATGAGTTTAGGAAAAACGACCTAACATTAGGTCTTACATCAAACCGTATGAGCGAAAATGTTTAATAGCTTAGTAGACTAGATAGTGTACTGAAAGATAGAAATAATTTACAGACAAGTGCTTCATAGAGCACAAATACGAAATGTTATTCCTTAATCAAAAGAAAAGACGTGCTAGACATCTTTTAGCGGCGATGGGAATTCCTCGGGCGAAACCTAAGGTCTTCCATCTGACAAACCACTTCTTGGAGGTGTCGTTCATGAGCTCTCTGGCGAACTCGATGTTCTATGACTTCAGCTCAGGAGGCAGCTAGCTATTGCTGCAGTGTCTCATTAGTCCTTCTAGTCCTTTCCATCGCCTCGTCGAGATGGCAAATGCGGACCGTGTTGACACCAGTGTTGGCATCAATTTCCATTACTCGGCCGATGGCTGCCCGGCCTTGCTCCACATTCCGAGCAATCCTACGGACCAATATGGGTAAGACTCGGTCAGGCGAGCCACCCTCTCTTATGTTGTAGAAGCTACGGTCCCCGTTGTAGGGTAAGGGTTGACCTTGTTCATCGCTCCAGCGATTTAAGTTTGTTGCCCACAAGGGTGTGGGACCCTGAAACGTTGGTTGGGGGTTGTTAATTGGGGCTTGACCTACTTGGGGTAGGTTGTTGACCTCTGGCTCGGAGTCAGATCCATCCGAGAAGCCTTCTGCATGATGATCATCTAAAGGGATTTGATGCTCATCATCGGACTCTGCTTCAAGCCATCCAACATTGTCGTGGGGTGGAAAGTACGGGTCGCCATGATGAAATCCAGCCTTGATATCTACACGAGAAAAGGGGTATAAGAATCTTATAAAAATAGACGTACTACTCAAGATAATTATAAGAGGATCTTTATCAGTTATGTCAATACTTGTGTAGTGTATACCAGTTATATGAAACCGAAGTAGTATAGACCTTCGAATAAGTGGTCCTAACTCCAAATCCACAACCAAACAAGGACAGGAAGTAAAGCAAAGATCACAGATTCTGAGTCTATAACACTTAAATTTTATAAAACCTTAGCGTATGCACTTAACGACTATTGACCTACTTGATAGAGACCTTTCTAGTTCTCAGATAAGTGATTATAGTAACACAAAATATCCTTATAGTATTTTAAACTTATGTTCTGTTCTTGTGCTTTCATTGTAGTAGTGTTGGTAAGTTTTTAGACTTGTTGCCATATCACAACCATTCTAGGGCATAAGCTAATGACTCCTCGGACCAGCTTAGTTGATCAGGCTATGCTAATCCTAAGATTGACCATCCATCCCCGAGCTTACTTGTGACATTCAACAATCATAATACTTATGTATTTGTCATTATGACACTGATTTTAGTATGAATGCAGACTTGTATACTTAGTTAAATGTTTTATTATTTAAAAGTATACCATAGTGTGTATCATAGTAACATCGGTAATGAACGGTAACCCTTAACTATACCTATTATAGTTAAATATAGTACTTAATTGAGTGTCTTCGATAGGTAGGAGTATCGAACTAGAGTGAAAACTTTTATATCTAACACAAATATACAAGATATATAACTAAGTATTAAACAACAGTCGGACAGATAACCTAACACCCTAAGTCCACAATCAAATAAGAACAGGAAATAAGGTCAGTTATCAGTTCTAAGTCCTTCAATACTTACTTATATAAATATATTGGTGTAGACATGATTTGGAAATAATTTAAGGTTTGAAAACATTGAAAATCAGTTTTGAGACAATTGATTTGTGAAAATGAGGTTGATAAACATTTAAAATAACTTTACTGACAAGATACTTTGAAAATGTAGAAAATCCTTTTGATAGCAAGTTATTAATCACGGATGATTAGTACTATAACTTGCTTGATTCAACTTGTATCCCCCTCCCCCATAAAATCATTTAAAAGCGTTTGAAAGGTTAATTTAGGGGTATAAACTCACTGTTTAACGTAGAGTCTGAGAGTGTGATTCATATGAGTGCTGAGTGTCAACGGATGCTCTGACCGCAAGTGGTCCCTATTAATCATATGGTGACACATATATGAGTTATAACTAGGGGGTTTCATGACTGAACATGATGGCGAATCACTCTAAGGGATTGAAATCACCAAGACTAAGTGTCACGTGTTCTATACTCAATGATCTATGCAAGTTTAAGGCCAAATATAAGTATTAGGGTGGGTGTATGACCATAAAATTGAGTGTGCGGCTGGGGAATGCGGCCAGACTTGTGTGTGAGGCTGCATACTAGAGTGTGCGGTCGTACAGGGTGTGTGTGCGGCCGTACAAAGGGGTGTGCGGCCGTACACTCCTTGTTTGAGTCTTATGTGTTGATTGTGTGGCCATACTCTCACTTTGGAGGGTGTTTTGAATGTGTGCATCCGCACTCCTTCAAGGGGTGAAGAACACGAACAACACTATGAGTTTTAAGCTTAGATTCAAGTGTTTTACCTCTATAACAATCTAAACGATGATGTTCTTCACGTTTTGGAGGCCTTCTAAGTGTTCTTGGATGGTTTTTCTAAAGAGAGAAAGTATAGAGAGAGAAAGATGCAGCCAAAAGTGAATGGAAGGGGGTCCTCTACTATATATAGGGTCGGGTGTGAGGCTGGAGGGGGTTTGCGGCTGCGTGTGCGGCTGGCTGGGCGTACACACTAGTGTGCGGCCACACATACCTCTCTTGGCGTGTTTGGCTGGGTTTTGTGATGCAACACCCTTCCTAACCCTTCTTAAGGCCCACATCTATGATATACTAAGCCTAAAGCACTCGCGCGCACCCAACATTTTGCTAAAAGATGCAAAATTCAAGTGAATTATAGATATATGGATCGATTGCACAGTGTAAAAGTGTCGGGTTGTCACATTCTCCCCCCGTTAGGGGAATTTCGTCCCGAAATTTAGAGTTCAAGCAGTGAAGTTATTACAAATAACTAAGTAAAGAGTGTTGGAATAGTGTCTAAGGCTGCAACTATATTAGGGAAGTACTTAACCCGGTTGTGCATGGTCCTTTTGGGTTGCCTTCACCATAGCAACTTGATAGGATGATTTATTAAGAGAGAATAAATATTATTAATATATTATGAGAATAATATAAAGAATAATAATATTGTTATTTGATTAATATAAGTCATAGAATTAATTGGAATTAATTTGGTGACTTAAAGAGATTAATTAAATAAGAGGGTATAAACTGTAAATTGTTTGATAGTTAAACTTTAGACTGTAAATCCATATTAGATAGGGATTGAATGGATTCTAGAAGCTAGGGATAGCTTCAAATCGTCCAAGGTTATCTAAGGAATGGATTTGGATTGTTTTAAGAGAAGATTATCCAATTAGGGTTTAAGCTGTAACCCTTAAGGAGTCTACAAGTATAAATAGACCCTATGGCAAAGGGAAATCGGCACTTGATCTAAAGTAGAGAAGCCCTGGCCGATTTCCTCCCCTCTCCTCTCTACCAAATCATCCTCCTTGCTATTTGGTGTTTGTAAGCCATTAGAGGAGTGACAATTGTGACTCTAGAAGCTCCAAGACAACAAGATCAAACAAGTGATTGAAAGGTATGACTCTAGATCTGTTTTAATATTGTTCTTATACCTAAATAGTCATTAGAAGTCTTGGATTCAAAGCATTTTTAATTAGAAAGCCTAGATCCAAGCATTAGGGTTTTGCATACGCACATAGGAAAGTTCTTATGGCTAAAACCCATCAGTGGTATTAGAGCATAGCTTGGTTTTCATTAAATTGTTGCTTGTTTGTTTCAAACTTAACTGCAAAATTCAAATTTTGTGTTTCTGAGTCATGGACTCGACGAGTTCCATAGTGGACTCGACGAGTTGGCTTGACTCGGCGAGTCCCTTGGTGCACTCGGCGAGTCCAAGCGTCAGGAATGGCCAGATTCGGGATTTCTTCATGATTATCTTATGGAAACTTACCTTAATCATATTAGATCAACCCTAATCCGATTTTTTGATATATATGACTATAATCTTGATCTAATTAAAGATATTTATCAACTAATAAAATATTTAATTTCCTTATATGATAATTAATTAATTATTTTGATTATTTTGGTAATTATCTTGAAAGAAATCTTGAATAAATCAAATATAGATAATTAGGAAATTAATTGTAATTGAAATTATTTGTTATTTGATCCTCCATGTTTTAAATGTTTAAAACTTGTCCTCATGTTTTGAAATTTATATTTTGTGATTAAAAGTTTTAATTTGGACAATTTAAATTTCAAACCCTAGATTTTAAAAAGGTTTAAAATACAACCCTATACTAATATAATATTACAAGAATAATATATATATATATATATATATATATAAATATATATATATATATATATATATACATATATATATATATATATATATATATATATATATATATATATGTATAACTAAAATGCTAGTCTTACCGTTAGTAGGCCTCATTCACGAAGCTGATCTATAAGGTGGGTATAAGGTTGCGGCCTATAAAATGGCGCTTAATGGGTGTACACTCACACCCACCGCTTGCTTGATCGGTGGAGGGTCGCTGAGAGCAACTTCAAAGACAAGTCTATTGCACCAACTCCCAATCCACCCGCTGCTCCTGTCTTGGCTATTTGTCAAGGAAAGGGAAAGAAGAGGAAGGCTTCGTCTAAGAACTATCGCAAGGTTAAAGCCCGAGATGGTGCCTCTTCTAGTGGGACCAAAGTTGATCCCGCTAAGCCCTGCCCTAACCCTAAGGAGGCAGAGTGCCACCACTGCCACAAGATAAGACATTGGAAGAGAACCTGCCCAGAGTACCTGCAAGCCATCAAGGAAGGAAAGATCAAGCCATCTTTCGCAGGTATATACACAATTAAATCTAACGGTTCTAATCATGCTATTTCTTGGGTTCTTGATACCGGTTGTGGTTACCACATTTGTTCTAATGTGCAGGGACTAAGAAGAAGTAGGGATGTGGAGCAAGGAAGGATCAATCTAATCATGGGGAACAGAAGATCGTCGCCTGTAACCAAGATTGGAGTGTATTCTTTAGTGCTTAGGAATAATTTATGTTTAGATTTGAACAATTGTTGCTATTCGCTAGAAATGGCTAGAAACATCATGTCATTTCATGGTTTATTTAGACAAGGTTTTAGATTTTCTTTTAATAATGAGAATGGTTCTATTTTGGCTTATCTAAATGGTGTCTTTTACTTTGAAGCTATACCATGTAATGGAATTTATGAAACTGTTATGATTGTTGATAACTTAGGAAATGATGTATTAAACATAGATTCTTCCACTAGTATGGATAAAGCATCCTTGTAGCATTGTCGTCTTGGACATGTCAACAAGAAACACATAGCCCAACTCCAAAAGGAAGGAGTGTTGGAGTCATTCTACCTTAGGGAAGATGACATGTGTGAGTCTTGTTTCCTTGGAAAGATGACTAAGTCACCCTTCACGAGTACATGTGAAAGGGGTAAGGGTATATTGGACCTAATACATACCGATGTATGTGGACCATTTAGATCAACCACGAAGGATGGGAACCGCTTCTACGTGACATTTACCGATGACTATAGTAGATATGGGTATATCTATTTAATCAAACAAAAGTCAGAAACCTTTGAAAACTTCAAAGAGTTCAAGAATGAAGTGGAGAATCAATTGGGCAGGAAAATCAAGATGCTTCGATCCGATCGAGGAGGAGAGTAGCTAAGTCTTGAATTCCACGATTATCTCAAGGAGTGTGGAATAGTTTCACAATTGATGCCTCCTAGGACACCGCAGTTGAATGGTGTGGCAGAAAGGCGTAATCGAACCCTATTGGATATGGTTCGCTCTAAGATGAGTCGTGCTTCACTACCTATCTCTTTTTGGGGGTATGCCTTAGAGACTGCTGCCCATATCCTTAACCGAGTCCCTACTAAGAAGGTTACCAAAACACCTCACGAGATGTGGACAGGGAAAGCTCCCTCGTTGGCACATATCAAGGTTTGGGGTTGCGAGGTTTTCGTAAGACGAGATACTCACGACAAGCTCGAAACTCGAAGTGAGTGATGTATTTTCATCGGCTACCCGCAGACATCCTTTGGATATCTCTTCTGTAGACCGAAGGAAAATGTTGTCTTTGTTGCGAGGAGAGGAGTTCTCCGAGAGCGAGAACTCATAGGCCAAGGAGACAGTAGGAGGCAAATCAAGCTTGAAGAGATTCAAGAGTCGATAGATGAAGGAACCTCTACCACTGGTACTCAACCCGAGGAGGAAACTCTGGTTGAACCGATTGACGAGTCCTTACCTCTTAGACGTTCCGATAGAGTTAGAGTTCATCCCCAGTTTTATGGTTTTCATATTACTACCGAAGGGCACACGTATATTAGTGATGGTACACTAATAAATCTTGATAAACCTAATAGCTATAAGGAAGCCATGGCAGGCCCGGAGTCTGCGAAATGGAAAGAGGCAATGGATAGCGAGATCCAATCCATGTATGATAACCAAGTTTGGAATTTGGTAAATAATGTGCCCGGACGTAAGACCGTTGGGTGCAAATGGATCTTCAAGAAGAAGACCGACGTGGATGGAAACGTACACACATATAAAGCGCGATTGGTTGCGAAGGGCTTCACTCAAACTCCCGGACTTGACTATGATGAGACATTCACACCAGTTGCGAAGATAAAATCTATTAGAGTGATGCTAGCGATTGCCGTATTTCATGATTATGAGATTTGGCAAATGGATGTCAAGACCGCTTTCCTTAACGGAAAGTTGGCTGAGGATGTTTACATGGCTCAGCCAGTGGGGTTTGTGGATCCGAAGCATCCGAATAGAGTGTGCAAGCTTGAGAAGTCCATTTATGGACTTAAGCAAGCGTCTCGCAGATGGAGTCTTTGCTTCGATGAGAAAGTCAAAGAGTTTGGATTTGTACGAAGCGAAGATGAATCATGTGTATATGTCAAAGCCAGTGGGAGTATAGTTAGCTTCCTCGTTCTATATGTCGATGACATATTACTCATAGGAAACAACATCTCGACTCTGCAAGAAGTTAAGTCTTGGCTCGGGAAGTGCTTCGCTATGAAGGACCTCGGAGAGGCTTCTTACATTTTGGGAATAAGGATAGTAAGAGAAAGAAGTAAGAGACTAATTGGACTTAGTCAGAACACTTACTTAGAGAAGGTACTAAAACGTTTTAGTATGGAAAACTCGAAGAAGGGAGAATTACCGATACAAAGTAATGCCAAGTTGAGTAAGACTCAAAGTCCGAGTACCGAAGCTGAGATAGCAAAAATGAGCCGAGTACCATACGCTTCCGCAGTTGGCTCAATCATGTACGCTATGACTTGTACTCACCCTGATGTAGCCTTCGCTTTGAGCATGGTTAGCAGATATCAAGGGAATCCTGGCAGAGCCCATTGGATTGCGGTGAAGAATATCCTTAAGTACCTTCGGAGGACGAAGGAATGGTTTATAGTCCTCGGAGGGAGTGATGACTTGAAGGTGTGAGGGTATTGTGACGCTAGTTTTCAGACCAACAGGGACAACTACCATTCGCAGTCGGGCTGGGTATTTACCCTGAATGGAGGAGTAGTGACATGGAAAAGTTCCAAGCAGAAAATTGTAGCTGATTCAACGTGCGAATCAGAGTACATTGCAGCGAGCGAAGCGTCGAAGGAGGCAATATGGCTGAAGAATTTCATCGGTGATCTTGGAGTTGTACCTGCCATAAAGGAGCCCATGGAGATTTTCTGTGATAACGAAGGAGCTGTTGCCTTGACCAAGGAACCGAGGGATCACAGTAGATCAAGACATATCGACAGAAAATATCACTTCATTAGACATCGTGTAGAAGAAGGACAACTCATAGTAAAGAGGATATAATCAGAAGATAACCCAACAGATCCGCTTACGAAGGGACTGAGTAGGGTTAAGCACTTGCAGCATGCTAGGAGTATTGGGTTGAAGGATGATATTAGCATAGATTAGATAGTATTAGAAACATGTAATAGATAAATGTAATTAACATTTGATGATTAAATAAGGGAGTTTTATTTATGAGTAATGTTACTATCTTATGTTAATTGTTTAATTATTGTTTCACTTTGCATGTTTTGACTTCCAGAATAATTGAGTTTATTAGGAATAATCGAATTGTTCAAATTGTCCACAATCGCTCATATGTTGGAAGTAGATATGAATGAAAATTGTCATGAATTGGTGTGTAGATTGTCTAAATGGTGTTAGACATAGCAAAGGGTTGCTGCAACGTTCATGAGTGCTTATGAACTAGTTTTGACCATTGGAACAATCCCGCGCTTGCTGGAATCACCTTATGGAATATGATATAAAAGGGGTGATCGCAAGACGATAATATCATATAGTCTTAAAACCTAGATATATATGGTTTGTTATTTGTTAATTGATTGTACATTCATAATGCGAAAACGCATCAGTAACTCGGTGTTATAAAACGCATTGTTGTGTATAGTAGGTTAATGAATAAGTAAATGCGTATAAGTCGAAGTTTATCTGTAACTTTTATCTTAAGAAGGTAAAAGCGATATCTCGGCCGCTCGATGATTTGATTTGACTTCTGTGTCGGGCCCGGTCAAAACTGAGTTAATGTGTTCGATTAAGTTCTATGTCAAATAAATCAGAGATCGAGAAACCTAAATGCTTGACTAACCATTGCATAGGATTGTCAGCATGATATCTAACAGAGGACTATACGATCCCTTATCTAAAGGACAAGATTGATTAGATCAGAGTTTGACAGCGTCTTTGAGAGCTACGATTGCAAATCGAATTGTACTTGTGCATATAGTTACTAGACTTATCCAAGTGGGAGACTGTTGGAATAGTGTCTAAGGTTGCAACTATATTAGGCTAGTATTTGACCCGGTTGTGCATGGTCCTTTTGGGTTGCCTTCACCATAGCAACTTGATAGGAAGATTTATTAAGAGAGAATAAATATTATTAATATACTATGAGAATAATATAAAGAATAATAATATTGTTATTTGATTAATATAAGTCATTGAATTAATTGGAATTAATTTGGTGACTTAAAGAGATTAATTAAATAAGAGGGTATAAACTGTGAATTGTTTGATAGTAAAACTTTAGACTGTAAATCCATATTAGATAGGGATTGGATGGATTCTAGAAGCTAGGGATAGCTTCAAATCGTCCAAGGTTATCTAAGGAATGGATTTGGATTGCTTTTAGAGAAGATTATCCAATTAGGGTTTAAGTTGTAACCCTTAAGGAGTCTACAAGTATAAATAGACCCTATGGCAAAGGGAAATCGGTACTTGATCTAAAGTAGAGAAGCCCTGGCTGATTTCCTCCCCTCTCCTCTCTCCCAAATCATCCTCCTTGCTATTTGGTGTTTGTAAGCCATTAGAGGAGTGATAATTGTGACTCTAGAAGCTCCAAGACAACAAGATCAAACAAGAGATTCAAAGGTATGATTCTAGATCTGTTTTAATATTGTTCTTATACCTAAATAGTCATTAGAAGTCTTGGATTTAAAGCAATTTTAATTAGAAAGCCTAGATCCAAGCATTAAGGTTTTGCATGCGCACATAGGAAAGTTCTTATGGCTAAAAGTTCTTACTCGCGCGCACCCAACATTTTGCTAAAAGATGCAAAATTCAAGTGAATTATAGATATATGGATCGATTGCATAGTGTAAAAGTTTCGGGTTGTCACATTCTCCCCCCGTTAGGGGAATTTCGTCCCGAAATTTAGAGTTCAAGCAGTTAAGTTATTACAAATAACTAAGTAAAGAGATTGGGGTATTTAAGTTTGATTTGATCTTCACGCTCCCAATTGAACTCCGGTCCTCGTTTGGCATTCCAACGAACCTTCACTATTAGGATGCGGCTTGTTTTTGTTCGTTTGACCTCTCGATCTATAATCTCCACCGGTTCTTCCATGAAGTTGAGGCTCTCTTTGATCTCAAAATCGTCGAGTGGGATTACAAGAGTCTCGTCAGATAGACACTTTTTCAAGTTTGAGACGTGGAATGTAGGATGTATGTTACTAAGCTCGCGAGGTAGTTTGAGTTTGTAAGCCACGGGGCCGATTCTAGCAAGAATCTCGAAAGGCCCTATGTATCTTGGATTTAGCTTTCCACGCTTCCCAAAGCATATCGTACCTTTCCAGGGTGAGACTTTCAGAAGGACTCGGTCTCCCACCTGGAACTCCAAGGGTTTTCTTCGTTTGTCTGCGTAGCTTTTTTGTCGGTCTCTAGCGGCTTTTAATCTTTCACGAATCTGAACGATCTTCTCGGTCATTTCTCGAATGATCTCCGGAGCTGTGAGAGTACTGTCAGGAATCCGTCCTTTAGCTAATTGGGTATCACCCACCCCAGCCCAACACAGAGGGGATCTGCACTTTCGGCCGCAGAGGGCTTCAAATGGAGCTGCCTTGATGCTCGTGTGGTAATTGTTGTTGTAGGAAAACTCGACCAGGGGTAAGTAGGTATCCTACACCTTACCAAAGTCGATCACACTGGCTCGCAACATATCTTCCATAGTTTGGATAGTCCTCTCACTTTGTTTGTTAGTCTACAGATGGTAGGCTGTACTCATGTCCAACCTCGTTCCTAAGGCACTCTGCAATGATTGCCAGAATCTCGAAGTGAACCTACTATCCCTATTGGAGATAATAGATATAGGAATACCATGCAGTCGAACAATCTCTTGGATGTAGATTCGTGTGAGTCTTTCCATATTGAAAGTTTCTTTGATTGGCAGGAAATGGGCGGATTTTGTCAATCGATCGACAATTAACCAAATGGTATCATACCCACTAGGAGATTTGGGTAATTTGGTAATGAAATCCATAAAAATCATCTCCCATTTCCACTCAGATATCTCGGGTTGCTGGAGCAGACCCGAGGGTTTCTGATATTCGATCTTCACCTTGGCACAACTCAGACACTTGCCCACGAAGGTAGCGATCTCGGCTTTCATGTTTGGCCACCAATATAACTTCTTGAGATACATCTTGTCCGAACCTACGTGAACAGAGTACCTGGTCTTGTGAGCTTCGTTCATGACAACCTCTCTGTAACCACCGAACTTTGGGGTCCAGATCCGGTCCATGAAACAATAAACTCCGTCTCCTCGGATCTCAAGATTCTTATCCATTCACCTCAAAGTTTCGTTTATGACATTTTCTGGTTTTAGGGCTTCCATCTGGGCTTCTCGGATTTGCGCGGATAAGTGAGAATGGATAGTCATTCTCAGTGATTTAACCCTTCAACCAGAATATTCTTTCCGACTTAGGGCATTTGCTACTACATTGGCTTTACCCGGGTGATAACGAATTTCGCACTCGTAGTCATTGAGTAGTTCGACCCACCGTCGTTGTCTAATATTGAGCTCTTTCTTGTAACACCGTAAAAATTAAAACAATTTTTCTCATTTTCAAACACATTTTCACAAATTCATTCATTCATAAAATGTCAAAGTACCATGTCTTTTGTTTCGCAAATATCTCCCAAGATCAAGTAAATAAAATCCCATGTGTATGTACGAATCAAGCCGGCGCCTTTCCGCGATCTTCACTGGTACCTGAAACACATAACACATAACACTGTAAGCATAAGCTTAGTGAGTTCCCCAAAATACCACTCTAACACATAATAGCCACTCGAGGCTGTAACTCTGTTAACCCTCTGGTCAATGTGTCTCAGTGGGGCCCTCCAGCCCCAACTCTCTGTGGGCCCTCTGGCCCTAACTCTAGGGACCCGAAAGTCCCAACTCTGTAACTCTGAATCATGCATATCACATATCACAATAATTCACAACACATAAATAGCATGCAAATACACTGGCATATAACTCTATTGCACTCTGTCACATAACTCTGTTACCACACTAGGTAAAGTATAGTGAGAAGACTCACGTCGGGTATCTCGGTAAATCTCTGACTCGGTAAACGTTGGCCTAGCCTCCGCCTAATCATATGAAATAAACACTCTATTTAATATAACTCTCAAAGGCTAGACTATGCTCTCTTATGACCCTCTCAGAAGGGTAAAAGACCATTTTACCCCTCTCATAACTCAAAGGCCCCACAATAGACCATACCCTAAAAGTCAACCAGAAGTCAACTCTCCGGGTTACGCTGCGCGTACCAGATGTGTACGCTGAGCGTACCCGGCTGCACCTCAGAAACGGGGAGCGCCGCCCAGTACGCGGCGCGTACTAGGGTTTACGCCCGGCGTACTCCCTTGCTTCAGCCCTTTAGCTCTTGAGGTCTTAAACAGTTAAGACCTACGTCTATATTTTAGATCTGACCCCATCTAAGCCCCTTAACCCATAAAGTTGATGACTTTAAGCCTTTGCATGGCTGAACAAGTCACCAACTCTCATAATGATCCCACCTTCAACTCTAGAAGGCTAAATACACATGCATGACTTCAAACTAACATCCAAGATGGAAACTTTATGGCTCTAAATCACCAATAACACTGAAAGGGGACAGATCTCGGACCATGGAGCACTTTACACTCATAAATTCTCCATCTTTGGGGTTTTTAGCCCAAAAAAGGGCACATACTACAACAACCAACAGAAGAGGAAAATTTTGAACTTTATACCTCCAAGTGTAGCCCTTTTCTCTATAGATCTTAGATCCAAAGTGACGCCTCAAGATTTAGCTTCCAAGAACTCCCTTCCTTCTTCTTCACCAAGTCACTAAAGCACCAAAAAGCTCAAATCAACACTCTCACACACTAAGGACGATGGGGATCTCCTTTAGGGTTTCACTCACTGATATGGAGGCTGAGAAATGAGCCATAACACCCTTTAAATAGTGCACAAGATGGATTAGGGTTTTTGCACCTGGGTCGGGTACGCCCGACGTAACTGTAGGTACGCCCGGCGTAACTGTACCTTGGTGACTCCGCGTCCAAATTAAGCGCATGAGTACGCGCAGCGTACCCCTCTGGTACCCCCAGCGTACTCACTCGCTACACTCCCGCCACTCAAGGACTAAACATGCCGAAACAATAAAGAACAAGGATGAAAGAAATGTACCTGAATCTCGGGCTATTACAATTATCCCGCACTAGAACCAGACTTCGCCCCCGAAGTCTCATTCCTCGAATAACTCTGGATGCTGCCCTCGCATCTCCGACTCTGACTCCCAAGTCATCTCGGACCCCTTCTGATGTTGCAACTGAACCAAAACCAAAGGTACTTCCTTGTTCCTCAAAACCTTGATCTTCTGATCTCTGATTGTCACTGGTCTCTTAGTATAATTCAGGCTTGCATCCACCTGAATATCCTCCAATGGTACCACTGCCGACTCATCGGCTATACACTTCCGCAACTGCGACACATGGAAAGTGTCATGGATCTGTCCCAACTCTGCAGGTAGCTCCAACCGGTAGGCTACCCTGCCTACCCTTGCGATCACCCGAAAAGGACCAATATATCGGGGTCGCAACTTGCCCCTCTTCCTGAATCGGATCATTCCTTTCCAAGGAGAGACCTTCAGGAGAACAAGGTTGCCGACCTGGAACTCGAGCTTGGACCGGCGCTTGTCCGCATAACTCCTCTGACAACTCTAAGCGGTCAATAACCTCTGCCTGACCTGTTGTATCTGCTCAGTTGTCTGAAGCACGATCTCAGTACTACCCATAACACGCTGCCCGACCACTCCCCAGAAATGGGGGTCCGACACCTTGTCCCATCAACAGCTCAAAGGGTGGCATACCAATGCTCGAATGATGGCTGTTGTTGTAAGAAAACTCTGCCAAGGGCAAATACGTGTCCCAACTCCCACCGAAATCCAACACACATGCCCGGAGCATGTTCTCGAGCATCTGAATCGTCCGCTCACTCTGTCCGTCTGTCTGGGGGTGATATGCAGTACTAAAATTCAGGCTAGTACCCAATTCCTCATGAAATTTCTTCTAGAATCTGGAAGTGAAATGCACATCTCGGTCTGAGACAATCGAGATCACCACTCTATGCCGTGATACCACCTCCCTCACGTACATCTCGGCCAAATTCCCTGCGGAAGAGCTCTCGCTGATAGCAAGGAAGTGGGCGCTCTTTGTCAACCTGTCCACAATCACCCAAATTGCATCGACTCCCCTAGCAGTCCTTGGAAATTTGGTGATAAAATCCATGGAAATCTATTCCCACTTCCATTCGGGAACCTCCAACGGCTGCAACTTACCATGCGGTCTCGGGTGCTCGGCCTTAACCCTACGACAGGTCAAGCACCTCTCAACAAACCACGCGACATCTCTCTTCATACAGGGCCACCAATACTCTCTCTTCAGATCTAAATACATCTTCGTGGCCCCAGGATGGATTGAAAACTTCGATCGATAAGCCTCTTCCATCAAAATGGTACGCATCCCGCCCACAAACGGTACCCAAATACGACCCTGAAATGTCATAAGCCCCCGGCTGCTGGTAACGAACTCCGACACCATCCCGATAACTTGCTCTCTCTTCTAGTTCTCTGATCTCACGGCCTCAGCTTGTGCCCCACGAATGGTGTCCAACACTGGAGCCATCATGGTTAATCGCAAACATACATCTTGCAGTGGGGCGCTCTCCGCCCTGCGGCTCAGATTATCGGCTACAACATTAGCCTTGCCCGGGTGGTACAGAATCTCACAATCATAATCCTTGACCACATCCAACCACCTCCTCTGTCGCATATTTAGGTTAGGCGGATCCATCCAATACTTCAGGCTCTTATGGTTCGTGTATATCGTACACCGAACCCCATACAGATAGTGATGGCAAATCTTGAGGGCGAACAGCACTTCCCCCAACTCTAGATCGTGGGTGGGATACCTCGTCTCATGAGGCTTCAGCTGCCTCGATGCACATGCTATCACATGCCCTCTCTGCATCAGCACCGCTCCCAACCCCAAGATCGACGCATCACAATATACCACAAAGTCCTCCATTCCTTCCGAGAGGGCTAACACCGGTGCTTCGCATAACCTTTGGCGAAGTGTCTCAAAGGAGACCTGCTGCTCGGGGCCCCATGAAAAAGCGACACCCTTCCGGGTCAACCTAGTGAGTGACACTGCGATCTTGGAGAAATCCCTGATAAATCTCCGATAATAGCCTGCCAACCCTAAGAAACTCCTGATCTCGGAGGGTGACCTCGGCACCTCCCAACTGATCACTGCCTCCACTTTGGTCGGGTCGACCAATATCCCTTTCTGGTTAACGAGGTACCCTAGGAACTGGACCTCTCACAACTAGAAATCACACTTGGAGAATTTGGCATAAAGCCTCTCCGATCTCAGAACTCTGATGATCTCCCTTAAATGCTCCTCATGCTACTCTCTAGATCTCGAATACACCAAAATGTCGTTGATGAATACAATCACCGACCGATCCAACTTCAGCCTACACACTCTGTTCATGAGGTCCATGAACACTGTCAGGGCATTGGTGAGTCCGAAGGGCATCACCACAAACTCGTAATGCCCATAATGCGTCCTGAACACTGTCTTCTGGATGTCCTCATCTCGCACCCTTACCTGATGATACCCAGACCTCAAATCGATCTTGGAGAACCAAGATGCTCCCTGCAACTGATCGAACAAATATTCGATCCTCGGTAACGGATAACGGTTCTTGACCGTCACCTTGTTCAACTCCCGGTAATCAATGCACATCCGGTGTGAACCATCCTTCTTCTTGACAAAAAGGATAGGCGCTCCCCACGGCGAGCTGCTCGGCCGAATAAACCCCTTTCCCAGCAGCTCCTGAAGCTGCCAGGATAACTCTTGCATCTCTGGAGGTGCAAGGCGATAGGGCACCTTGGCGATTGGCGCGGCCCCCGGAACCAAATCGATACTGAACTCCACTTGCCTCATGGGAGGCACAACCGGCAACTCTTCTGGAAATACGTTCGGAAACTCACGTACTATCGGGACCACCTCAACTGACCTCGGTCTCTCTGAATCAACCCGCGTATCCATCACATACGCCACAAAGCCCTTACAGCCCTGCTGTAGACACTGCCTCACTCTAGCGGCCGGACAAAATGCTAACCCAGAACGTGTACCCCCGCCGTACACCGTAAGAACTCCCCCACTAGGGTCTTGTATGGTCACCAACTGTCGATCGCAGTCGATAACCACTCCGAATCTGCTCAACCAGTCCATGCCCACAATGACACAGACATCACCCATCGCAATAGGAATCAAATCAATCGGGAACTTAACACCGAAAATATCAAACGCGCACCCTCGGATCACCTCTGTAGCATATATCACCCTCACGTCAGCTATGGAAACTCTCAGAGGTCGACTCAACGCCTCACGACTAACATTGATATACTGACTAAAAGCCAAAGATACAAAAGACCGACTCGCACCCGAGTCAAATAACACCAAGGCAGGTACGAAATTCACAAGAAAAGTACCTACGCATAACATAATATAATCACAAAATCTCAACATCAAAATAATTACATGAAAGAATACATACCAGCCATGACATCGGGCGCTACGCGGACCTCCTCCGCGGTCAACTGAAAGGCTCTCCCTCATGCCCTCGGTGCCTCGACCTTCACTGGCCGACTCTCGGTAGCTCTAATGGCGACAGGGGCAGATCCCTGAGGTGCTCCCTATGCTGATCCTCGCAACTGTGGACACTCTGCCTTCCGGTGTCCGGTCTGGTTGCAGTGAAAACAAACTGCAAACCCCTTGGGGTAGTCCTTGTCCATATGCCCCTCCTTGCCACATTTGTAGCAAGACCCTGGTCTACACACCCCGTCGTGGCTCTTGCCGCACTTGCCAGAAGTGCGGCCCCTCTGGCTCCCTGATCTCGAATCAGCAGGCTTGGCCCGCTTGGCTACCGGCTGAGACTGCACCGATCGTCGATCCCTCCCCTGAGACTCAGCCTCCTCCCTAGCCTGAGTCTCCAGCTCTATCTCCTTCTACCGGGCATTCGCCTGAAGCTCGGCAAATGTCCGGTACGTCGATTTCATCACGAACTCACGTATATCCCTCCTCAGAATGCTCAAATATCGACTCATACGTGCCAGCTCGGAGGACACGTGCTCTGGGCAGAACATCGCCCGCTCATGAAACATCCTTGTAATCACCGTAACAGACTCAGGACCCTGCTTGAGGGTCAGAAACTCCTGTTCCAAACGCTCCCTCTCCACCTGGGGAACGTACTCATCTCAGAACATGGCAGTGAACCTCTCCTATGTCACTGCCGTAAGCTCAGCAGGCATATAGTGCATTGTCACAAACTTCCACCAGTCCTTCGCTCCCAAGCGAAGTTGGTTCAGCGCGAACCGGACTCTCAAATGCTCAGGAGATGAGCAAGTAAAGAAACACCCCTCTATGTATGAAATCCATCTCATCGCCGCAATCGGGTCCTGGGTCCCGTCAAACTCCGGTGGTTTTGTGTTGCTGAACTCTCGGAACAGCAATGCATCACCACCTTGCGGCCTCGTCACAGCTATAGCTGCAGTGGCTGCAGCGACAGCAGCCTCAGAAAGAGCAGCGTACTTCTCATCAAATGTATCTATCAACGTGGTCTTGATAGACCCAAACATCTCTGGTATCTCTGCCCTGATGGCCGCAGCCACCTCCTCCTGGATGATCCTACGGATCTCCTCATCCCTCGTATTGCTGGTCCCCGGTGTATGGCGAGTCCCAACCATGATCTCTATCTCTCTGAAATACAACATAAGAATAATATCAGGGACTCGCTTGATTATACTCACACTCGAATACCCCATCCTACTTGTCCCTTGGTACTCCAAAGATTTTTACTCGGGCTGTGCACTGATCCGCTGTCTTCAGTAGTACGGGCCCAATACTACCGTCCACACCGCCTCAGCATCCACCCCGAGTCCTCCTCCCAGAGTCCCAAGTCCCAAGCACTCTACTTTCTCTAATCATATAATACTCGCAAGTAGATCTCTCGCAATCTCCTTGCTGCTACCTAAACACTCTGAAATATTCATAGCAGCAAGACTCCTAGACTCAGGCATCACATATCAGGCCACTCTAGTCCTAATAAGAATACTTAGTCCACTCTAGCATGCATAGCTCATCATATAACATATCACATCATATCTCATAACACTTATAATAATGGTATTTTAGGAAATTACTGTTCGGGTGCTGGCTGTTCGTACACACGACCTTGCACTGTTTGTCTCACAAGTTCTTATTTGAAAACTTGTTTTATTATCAAAATTTTCTCAAGTCCTCGATTTGAGTTCAGATACGCCCGAAGGTGCACCCGAATCCCTCAAACCTAGGCTCTGATACCAACTTGTAACACCGTAAAAATTAAAACAATTTTTCGCATTTTCAAACACATTTTCACAAATTCATTCATTCATAAAATGTCAAAGTATCATGTCTTTTGTTTCACAAATATCTCCCAAGATCAAGTAAATAAAATCCCATGTGTGTGTACCAATCAAGCCGGTGCCTTTCCGCGATCATCACTGGTACCTGAAACACATAACACATAACACTGTAAGCATAAGCTTAGTGAGTTCCCCAAAATACCACTCTAACACATAATAGCCACTCGAGGCTGTAACTCTGTTGACCCTCTGGTCAATGTGTCTTAGTGGGGCCCTCCAGCCCCAACTCTCTATGGGCCCTCGGGCCCTAACTCTAGGGACCCGAAAGTCCCAACTCTGTAACTCTGAATCATGCATATCACATATCACAATAATTCACAACACATAAATAGCATGCAAATACACTAGCATATAACTCTATTGCACTCTGTCACATAACTCTGTTACCACACTAGGTAAAGTATAGTGAGAAGACTCACGTCGGGTATCTCGGTAAATCTCTGACTCGGTAAACGTTGGCCTAGCCTCCGCCTAATCATATGAAATAAACACTCTATTTAATATAACTCTCAAAGGCTAGACTATGCTCTCTTATTACCCTTTGAGAAGGGTAAAAGACCATTTTACCCCTCTCATAACTCAAAGGCCCCACAATAGACCATACCCTAAAAGTCAACCAGAAGTCAACTCTTCGGGTTACGCTGCGCATACCAGATGTTTACGCTGAGTGTACCCGGCTGCACCTCAGAAACAGGGAGCGCCACCCAGTACGCGGCGCGTACTAGGGATTACGCCCGACGTACTCCCCTGCTTTAGCCCTTTAGCTCTTGAGGTCTTAAACAGTTAAGACCTACGTCTATATTTTAGATCTGACCCCATCTAAGCCCCTTAATCCATAAAGTTGATGACTTTAAGCCTTTGCATGGCTGAACAAGTCACCAACTCTCACAATGATCCCACCTTCAAAACTAGAAGGCTAAATACACATGCATGACTTCAAACTAACATCCAAGATGGAAACTTTATGGCTCTAAATCACCAATAACACTAAAAGGGGACAGATCTCGGACCATGGAGCACTTTACACTCATAAAGTCTCCACCTTTGGGGTTTTTAGCCCTAAAAAGGGCACATACTACAACAACCAACAGAAGAGGAAAGTTTTGAACTTTATACCTCCAAGTGTAGCCCTTTTCTCTGTAGATTTCAGATCCAAAGTGACACCTCAAGCTTTAGCTTCCAAGAACTCCCTTCCTTCTTCTTCACCAAGTCACTAAAGCACCAAAAAGCTCAAATCAACACTCTCACACACTAAGGACGATGGGGCTCTCATTTAGGGTTTCAATCACTGATATGAAGGTTGAGAAATGAGCCATAACACCCTTTAAATAGTGCACAAGATGCATTAGGGTTTTTGCACCTGGGCCGGGTAAGCCCGGCGTAACTCTAGGTACGCCCAGCGTACCTTGGAGACTCCGCGTCCAAATTAAGCGCATGAGTATGCACAGCGTACCCCTCTGGTACGCCAAACGTAATAACTTGCTACACTCCCACCACTCAAGGACTAAGCATGCCCAAACAATAAAGAACAAGGATGAAAGAAATGTACCTGAATCTTGGGGTGTTACATTTCTAGTTGAGTATGTGTTGGAGGCTTTTGTGATCGGTGTATATCGTACTCTTCGTACCGGACAGATAGTGCCTCCAGATCTTTAGGGCAAACAAAACCGCTCCTAATTCGAGATCGTGTGTGGTGTAGTTGACCTCGTGTGTCTTCAGCTGTCTTGAAGCGTAGGCGATGACCTTACCTCGTTGCATCAGAACACAACCGAGCCCCTGATTGGACGCATCGCAGTAAACCACAAAATCATATGTTCCCTCGGGAAGGGATAGTATCGGTGTGGTGCATAGGTCTTGTTTCAGGGTTTGGAATGCCATCTCTTGTTTCTCTCCCCAGTCAACGGCCACACCCTTCTGGGTTAATGTTGTAAGAGGTTTCGCGATCCGGGAAAAGTTCTGAATGAACCTACGATAGTAGCCAGCGAGACCTAGAAATTGACGAATTTTTGTAGGCGTCTTCAGTGCTGACCAGTTCTCAATAGCATTAATCTTGGATGGGTCCACGTGGATTCCTTCTTCGCTAACCACATGTCCTAAGAATTCGACCCTTCGGATCCAAAATTTGCACTTAGAGAATTTCGCGTATAGATTCTCTGATTGTAGGGTTGCCAAGACTCGTCGTAGGTGCTCGCCATGCTCCTCCTTACTTCGAGAGTAAACCAGTTTGTCATCAATGAAGACGATGATGAACTGATCTAAGTAAGGACGACACACCCTATTCATTAAGTCCATGAGTACTGCGGGTGCGTTGGTCAGTCCAAAAGGCATCACTACGAACTCGTAGTGCCCGTAACGAGTTCGGAAGTCGTTTTTCGAAACATCCTCCTCGAGCACTCGCAACTGATGGTATTCGGACCATAGATCAATCTTGGAGAAGTAACTCGCCCCTTGCAGTTGGTCAAAGAGATCATCTATACGAGGAAGAGGGTAACGATTTTTAACCGTCAGTTTGTTGAGTTCTCTGTAATCGATGCACATACGGAACGATCCGTCTTTCTTCTTTACAAACAAGACCGGCTCTCCCCAGGGTGAGAAACTCGGTCTTATAAAGCCCTTGCTAAGCAGCTCGTTAAGTTGACCGGACAGTTCTTGCATTTCAGTAGGCGCTAGATTATAGGGCGATTTGGCTACGGGGGTAGCTCCTAGAATTAAGTCGATCCTGAACTCGACCTGGCGTTGCGGAGGTAAGCCTGGTAGCTTCTCTGGGAAAACGTCAGGAAAGTCGCATACTACTGGGAAGTCTTTTAGATCTTTCGTTTTCTGGCTCGTGTCGACAATGTGTGCAAGAAATGCACGATATTCTTTACGCAAGTACTTCTGGGCTGGAATACTAGAAATGATACGAAGACTCGTACTGGGTCTGTCTCCGTAGATTAACAGAGTTCCGTTATTCAGTAGATTTAGATGGATGGCTTTGTTGAAGCACAGGATATCGACGCGATGGAGACTCAACCAGTCCATGCCTACGATGACGTCGAAACTCTTGATTGATACTGGTATGAGGTCAATAGGAAATGAATGATTATCTATCGTGAGGGTACAACCTATGTAGATCTCGTTAGTACTTTCTGTCTTTCCATTAGCCATCTCTACGACGAAAGGTTTCTTTTAACGGTTGTGAGGATTGTTTAAGTAAGTGTTTAAAGTTTTGGTTTACGAAGCTTCTTTCCACCCCACTATCGAATAGGATACAAGCATAAGAGTTATCGAGAAGGAACGTACCCGTGACTACTGTGGGGTCTGCCACCGCTTCATTGTGACCGATAGCAAGTAGTCTTCTTGTTCCTCCCGCATTCCCAACTTTCGGGTAGTTTCTTTTGAATTGTCCGACCTCTCCACAGCCATAGCAGGCTTGACTCACTCCGGTACTGGGAACTTGACTGATGGGTTTGGATTGACACCTGCAAAACCGGACGGTATGACCCTTCGGTTGCAGTTAGTGCAATGCATTTCACGACAGGGGTCGTGATGATGGAAAGAGCACTTGGTGCACTTGGGTAGGTTTCCAGCATAGGTTTTGGCTGGTGCAGGGGCAGCAGGAGTAGTGGCAGCATCGACAGCCACCATCTGTTGGTTTTTGGAGGATGATTGAGTTGACTTGCCCTTCTTCCAGTCCCACCGTTTCCTCTTGTTGTTGGATGACGTGGCTGGTGCAGTGGCAACCATTGTGGTGGTTGATGGGGTGGAACGAACTTCATGATCAATCAACCTTTGAGCCAATTCCTTAGCGCTCTCAAAGGTCGTAGGGCGTGATGCTAAAATGTTCCCTCTATACGGGGGCACTAAACCCCAGATGTATCACTCAATCTTCTTGCTTTCAGAAGGGATCATGTTAGGACCCATAGCTCCCAAGTCGTAGAACCTGGCTGTATAAGCTGTTACGTCGGTCCCTTTCATCTTGAGGTTCCAAAGTTCCTCTTCGAGTTTCTGAACTTCACCCCTAGGGCAGTACTCTCTCATCAATAGATCCTTCAGTGTGTCCCAGCCCATGGCGTTGTCTGTTACAAGGGAGAGTGATTTAACATGGCTATTCCACCATGTCAAGGCCCTTTCGGTGAAGGTGCAAGCAGCAAATTTAATCTTGCTTTCCTCGGGGCACGAGGACATCTCGAACACGGCCTCCGTTCTTTCGAACCACTGAGATAATGCAAGGATTACTCTGGTCCGATTGAAGAAGGTTGGTTTGCAGTTCATGAAGTCCTTATAGGTGCATCCCTGTGTCCGTTGGTGATCTTCACCATGTCTAGAATTGCTGCCCATTCTAGCACCACTTGCATCACCGGAATTTATTTGAGCCAGAGCTACAGTCACCGCTACGGTTACAGCCATTTGAAACATCACCGGATCAAACTATAGAGGGGTTGGTGGTGGAGGGGTTTTAGTTGCAGGTGAAACATCCCAAAAATACGACCCGAAAATTTCATTTTTAATATAACAAAGATCATAAAACTGAGTATCACATAATAAAACCATACGTAGCGTATCTCAAAACCATAATAAAATAATGTGAGAAAAATTGTGTCACAACTGTATCAAAACATATCTAAGAAACTGAATCAACTCCCAGGACAAAAACTGAAGCTGTGGTGTGTGCGATGCCATCATCCTGAGCTCTTCCCTTTACTTGCAAAAGCACCTGAAACCAAAACTGAAACTGTAAGCACGAAGCTTAGTGACCTCCCCCAAATTACCACATACCATACAAACATACAACAACTACTAGGCCTTGCCCACTGCATCGGACCGAAGTCCAGAAATTGCATCGGACTGAAGTTTGGAACTAACCAGGGCCTTGCCCTCTGCATCGGACCGAAGTTCAGAAACTGCATCGGACCGAAGTCCGGAACTAACCAGGGCCTTGCCCTCTGCATCGAACCGAAGTCTGGAACTACTGAGGCCTTGCCTCCTGCATCGGAGCGAAATCCGGAACTAACTGTATCGGACCGAAGTCTGGAACTGACTGCATCGGACAGAAGTCCGGAACTACTGAACATAGCATAGCATAAACATATCAACTAACTCAACAAAACATACTACATACTGCTTCGGGCCATAACCCAGAACACATAACACGCAAACCTGTCTGAGCCACGAAGGCGTCAAACATACTAACTACTGCATCGGACCGAGGTCCAGAAACTACTGCTAGCTAAACGGGCCAGCATTGTGGCCTTAGACCCATTCCTACTAGAAGGAAACTCACCTCGTGAACTGGCTGCTGAGTGTATGGCTCTGGAAGCTATCTGTTGCTGCTCCGGTATCTCCCCGGCTACAATTCCACAAACACACTAAATCAAATACTAATAACTGCTTTGGGGTAAAATGACTCTTTTACCCCTGGCTAAAGTCAACTCTCCCGGTCAAAGTCAACTTACAGTTGACCTGACTCGCCGAGTTGGGCCGCCAACTCGCCGAGTCCCTACTCTCACTTCTCAACCCTGTTCGCTGCTACTCGTCGAGTATGGCATCAACTCGACGAGTTCCCTTTCGATTCTAGAACTCAGGCTATCTGCATCCAACTCGCCGAGTTGTATGAACAACTCGACGAGTTGTTCTTGAATCTATGAAAATTGCCTTGGACTCGCCGAGTTGTATGAACAACTTGTCGAGTCCCTCCATTGCTGAGTCTGACCTCCGGCTCACTGAGTCCATTCTACTACTCACTGGTCCCCACTCGGAATCACTCAAAAGGGGAAAAAATCGAGGACTCGCGGCTCGACTCGCCGAGTCCGAAGAACGACTCGCCGAGTCGCATGCATGCAGTTACTAAAAACTCGATTCTGCTTGAATCCAGCGCATATAACTTGTAGATCTGGGCTTCTTATGCTCGATTAACACATAAAGATTCTATCTTTATGTGCCCATAAGTATCCATGAAGATTAAAAGGCTCAAAAGGCATAATAAGGCTAGATCTAGGGTTCTCATGCAAGGAAACTTCGAAAAAGGCAATAGATCAGGGCTCTAAAACTCCTAAATGAACAGATTTGGGGATATCTCGACCCAACAAGGCATCCATACAACTAATAAGCTTGGAAAATACATTAAACTAGCCTTAGAGGTGTTCTAATGGAGATTTTAAGCACAAAATAGAATAATTCTGAGACACACCTCAATGAACTCTGACTTGGCCTTGGATCTTTGCTCTACACTTCCTCTTTTGGGTCCTTTCTTCCTTCTCCTCTTCAATCCTTCAAGAATCCACACAAAAACACTTTAATCACACAAGGAATGATTTAGGGTTTCTCACAAGCTCTCTGAGGGTGAAGGAGGTGAGTTGGGGCACATAACATTGCTTAAGTAGTTAGCAAACCCGGGGATTTACGGTTTCTTCCTGGCAGGCGGACTCGCCGAGTCCCGAATATGGACTCGTCGAGTCGCCGACTTACACGTGCTCAAAATCCCGTCTCTACTCGACGAGTCGGGCTATAGACTCGCCGAGTCCCTCTTGAAAACTTCTTAAATAAATAACATGGAAACAACATACCAGAGACGGGTCGTTACAGCAGGTCTGCCTTTGTTTGGGCGCTTACGGTGTGGCATATTTTGCTAAAAATTTATAAGGATGACGACAATAGTGAGAAACAATTGTGAGTATGATGTGAGTGTTTCATGAATTAAATCATCATATACAAGTTGTCAGACAACGTCATATACCGAGTAGGGAGACATAAGAGTATATACTTTTCCCAATAGGTTAGATAACTGTCAATATTAATAGTATTACTGATGTAAATAAGTTCTGGAAAAATGGCCTAACGGTAGACCTTACATCAAACCATAAGAGGGGAAAATGATTGACAGTTTAGATGACTACATAGCATACTGAAAGATGACAATATTATATAGACAAGTGCTTCATTCAAACGCAAATGCTAAAGGCTATCCCTAAGTCAAAAGAAAAGATGCGTTAGTCATCTTTTATCGGCGGCGACGGATGTTTCTCTGGCGAACTCGAAGGTCGTCCAGTTGGCGTTCCATGTCGAGGAGGTGTCGCTCGTAGACCCTTTGGCGAACTCGGCTAATGCCCGAAGCAAGGCCTCATGGTCTACTGCGGACCTCTCCCTAGCATGCTCCAGGCGGCTGGTGCGAAGGGAGTGCAGTCCTCCATTTGTATCAACCTCTGCGATATGCTGGAGGGCTGTCCTGCCTTGAATTTCATTGTGGGTAACTCTTCGGACCAGGATGGGTAAGACTCTGTCCGCTGATCCTCCTTCGCTCGTGTCATAAAAGCTTCGGTCTCCATTGAATGTCATGGGTTGATTTTGCTCCTCACTCAACGTTTCTATGCATTCCACCAATGTAGGCGTCGAGCCTTGGAAGGCCTGGCGGGGGTCAGGGTTTGGGACCGGGGCCACAGGGGGTAAGTTGTTGACTTCGGGGTCGGAGTTAGACCCATCCGAGAAGCCTTCTGCTTGGTGGTCATCCAATGGGATTTGATGTTCCTCATCAGGCTCTTCTTCAAGCGATCCCGAATTGTCGTTATTTGGGAAGTATGGGTCACCATGATGAAATCCGGCCATGATATCTATGCGAGAAAAGGGGAAGAATAGTTAATATATGTACTAATCTAAGATACTTATAAGAGGATCGTTATTAGTCAGACCAATACTTGCATAGTGCATACTAATTACATGTGATCGAAAAAAGATAGACCTTCGAATAAGCGACCCTAACTCTAAATCCACAACCAAACCAGGAACAGGAAGTAAAGCAAAGATCACAGATTCTAAGTCTATAACGTCTTAGTCACATGTAACTGTAGCGTATCCACTTAGCAACTATTTCTCTCCTAATAATGACATTTTTAGTTCTCACATATGTAAATTATAGAGATGCAGAATACTCCTATGGTATTCTCGTGTTAGAGTTCTTGTGGTAGCGTTGGTAGGTTTTAGACTTGTTGCAGCACCACAACCACTCTTAGGCACATGCTAGTCACTCCTAGAAAAATGTAGTTGATCAGGCTACATCCACCCAGATGTGACTATATGTCTCAAATCCTAACTGTGCTGCTCAACAATCTTAACACTTTTGTTATGTTCTAGTATGATACTGACCCTTTGTATTTGTGGATGTATATATATACTTAGTTAAATATTTTAGTATTAAAAGTATATATTCTTGGTCAGAGTGTTTTAGTCCCGAAGTGTTTATAGTTCTTATATCTTTTATGGGTTGATATACTTGATTCACTATAAATAATGCTCTAATACCAATCTGTCACACCCCAAAACCGAGAACGGTGGAATATGTTCTGGGGTGGAGGACGTCATGTACAGTATCATAAAAATGCATAAAAGTAAAAACAAGCAACAACATCCATTGCATTAATATAATATTTGTAATACAAGCATGTTCTGTACAGTTTTATAGACACTAACAATATAAACAAAATAAAAGATGGGTCTTATATGTGCTCCATCTTCCTAAAAGCTGCATCAGTACTTGTTTATTGTTGACCTGAGAATACAAGTTATTTTGAAAACGAGTATCAGCATAAAGTCGTTGAGTTCATAAGTATTTAGTGTCATTGCTTGTATAAAAATGTTTACAATCATGTAGTGAAATGGTTGTTATCAAAATTTGAAAATAGTTTGATTCCTAGAAAATCCCTTATTTTCCAGCAAAAGTAGTAATTTACTAAGACTAGGTTATTTGTAAGTTCGTTTCTTTGAAAATGTAATAGTCTTCTCGTGAAAATATCAGTAATGAAAATACAGTTTTAAACTCGTTCATTATAGAGAAGGAATAGAGTTTAACCCTAGTAGCGTCCCTACTGGTTAAATGTAATAGTGAATGTAAACTCCAGATGGTATTAATTTTATATACACCTCGGGCTGTGTGTTTAATTAAGGTTTGAATGTGAGCTCGTATGTAATCATACTAACTGATAGTAGTATAGTGGCTGACCCTCCATGTTACCAATAGTGTAGTAGTGTTTTGTCATCCCTGGGCCTAAAAGGCTCGGACTGTAGCTGGTAGTCGGGATGGGGGAAAATCCGTCCCGTATAGATCTATACATGTAGTGGTCGCTCTCCCTCCAGGAAGCGATGGTTACCCGACAGTTGCATAGCAAAGTGTCGTATAGAGAAATAGTGCATCACATTCCATTGTAGTATTTTCTATCGTATAGTATATAGTATTCTCTTAGTTTACTATGTAATGTTCTCTTGATGTAGTTTATAGTGTTTCTTCATATAGTGGATAGTGTTACCTTAGTATAGTATATAGCGTTCTTTTCGCATAGTGTATTGTACATATAGTTTTTTAATTGTACTGACCATAGTGTGTATCATAGTAACATCGGTAATGAACGGTAATCCTTAACTATACCTATTATAGTTAACTAGAGTACATTGACTGTCTTCTATAGGTAGGAGTATCGAACTGGAGTGAAAACTTTTATATCTAACACAAATATACAAGATATATAACTAAGTATTAAACGACAGTTAGACAGATAACCTAACACCCTAAGTCCAAAATCAAACAAGAAAAGGAAATAAGGCCAGTTATCAGTTCTATGTCCTTCAATACTTACTTATATAAATATATTGGTGTAGACATGATTTGGAAATAATTTAAGGTTTGAAAGGTTTGAAAACATTGAAAATCAGTTTTGAGACAATTGATTCGTGAAAATGAGGTTGATAAACATTTAAAATAACTTTACTGACAAGATACTTTGAAAATGTAGAAAATCCTTTTGATAGCAAGTTATTAATCACGGATGATTAGTACTATAACTTGCTTGATTCAACTTGTATTCCCCCACCCCCTCCCCCCATGAAATCATTTAAAAGCGTTTGAAAGGTTAATTTAGGGGTATGAACTAATAGTTTAACGTAGAGTCCGAGAGTGTGATTGATATGAGTGTTGAGTGTCAACGGATGCTCTGAACGCAAGTGGTCCCTATTAATCATATGGTGACACATATGTGAGTTAGAACTAGGGGGGTTTCATGACTAAACATGATGGGGAATCACTCTAAGGGATTGAAATCACCAAGATTAAGTGTCCCGTGTTCTATACTCAATGATCTATGCAAGTTTAAGGCCAAATATGAGTATTAGGGTGGGTGTATGACCATAAAAGTGAGTGTGCGGCTAGGGAATGTGGCCAGAATTGTGTGTGAGGCTGCACACTAGATTGTGCGGCCGTACAGGGTGTGTGTGCGGCCGTAAACAGGGGTGTGCGGCCGTACACTCCTTGTTTGAGTCCTATGTGTTGATTGTGTGGCCATACTCTCACTTTGGAGGGTGTTTTGAATGTGTGCGGCCACCTGATGAAGGTGTGCGGCCGCACTCCTTCAAGGGGTGAAGAACACTAAGAACACTATGAGTTTTAAGCTTAGATTCAAGTGTTTTACCTCTATAACAAGCTGAACGATGATGTTCTTCACATTTTGGAGGCCTTCTAAGTGTTCTTGGATGGTTTTTCTAGAGAGATAAAGTATAAAGAGAGAAAGATGCAGCCAAAAGTGAATGGAAGGGGGTCCTCTACTATATATAGGGTCGGGTGTCAGGCTGGAGGGGGTTTGCGGCTGGGTGTGCGGCTGGCTGGGCGTACACACTAGTGTGCGGCCGCACACACCTCTCTTGGTGTCTTTGGCTGGATTTTGTGATACAACACCCTTCCTAAACCTTCCTAAGGCCCATATCTATGATATACTAAGCCTAAAGCACTCGCGCGGACCCAACATTTTGCTAAAAGATGCTAAATTGAAGTGAATTATAGATATATGGATCAATTGCACAGTGTAAAAGTGTCGGGTTGTCACACATTTCCCTGATATTGAGGCACCAGCCCCTAGATGTACCTTTCGATCTTTTTCCCTTTGGTGGGAACCATGTTGGGATAGAGGGCCACTAGCTTACTGAACCTGGCAGTATACGCGACTATGTTGGAGCCCCTCATGGTTAGGCTCCACAACTCCTATTCCAACTTCTGGATCTCGCCCCTCGGGCAGTACTCTCAATCATGAGGTCTTTCATAGTTTCCCAGCCCATGTTGTTTGCCACTATAAGAGTGAGTGAATTGATATGACTGTTCCACCATGTTAGGGCTTTCTCCTCAAAGGTGCAAGCGGAAAACTTGACCTTACTCGTGGCAGGGCAGGAACAAATCTCAAAGACCGATTTCGTCTTCTCGAACCATTGCGAAAGGGCAATGACTCCGCCAGTCCCTTTGAAGGACTTTGGCTCGCAGTTAGTGAAGTCCTTGTAGGAGCACTCTCTCGAGCGTACAAGGAGTTCACCTTGAGTAGAGTTAACAGGGGTTCCACCTCTGTTGGCATCAGTGGAGTGATATTGAGCCATGGTCGTAGCCACAGCCACAGCCACTACACCATTCAAAGCTGCTGTATCGAATTGTGGAGGAGGTGGTATTGGAGTTGGAGTAATCGGAGGATTACGCCTTGTTGATTTGCAAGGAGGCATCCTTCAACTATATGTTTAAAGGAAAGATGTACATGGTGGTTAAAATCAATTGTGAGCATAAAGAGAGTGTTCCATGGGCTAAATCTCCATAGTCCAACAGTTGAATGAGTGTACGTTTTGAAATAGCAATTTAGCAGAAGAGCAGGAAAACACAAGAGTATAGATTTTTCCAACATATTAGCTAACTATCAATATTATTGGTATTACTAACGTAAATGAGCTTAGGAAAAACGACCTAACATTAGGTCTTACATCAAACTGTATGAGCGAAAATGTTTGATAGCTTAGTAGACTAGATAGTGTATTGAAAGATAGGAATAATTTACAGACAAGTGCTTCATAGAGCACAAATACGAAAGGCTATTCCTTAATCAAAAGAAAAGACGTGCTAGACATCTTCTAACAGCGATGGGAATTCCTCGGGCGAACCCTAAGGTCTTCCATCTGACAAACCACTTCTTGGAGGTGTTGTTCATGAGCTCTCTGGCGAACTCGATGTTCTATGACTTCAGCTTGGGAGGCAGCTAGCTATTGCTGCAGAGTCTCATTAGTCCTTCTGGTCCTTTCCATCGCCACTTCGAGTTGGCAAATGCGGACCGTGTTAACACTAGTGTTGGCATCAATCTCCACTACTCGGCCGATGGCTGCCCGGCCTTGCTCCACATTCCGAGCAATCCTACAGACCAATATGGGTAAGACTCGGTCAGGCGAGCCACCCTCTCTTACGTTGTAGAAGCTTCTGTCCCCGTTGAAGGGTAAGGGTTGACCTTGTTCATCGCTCCAGCGATTCAAGTTTGTTTCCCACAAGGGTGTGGGACCCTGAAACGTTGGTCGGGGGTTGTTAATTGGGGATTGACCTACTTGGGGTAGGTTGTTGACTTCTGGATCGAAGTCAGATCCACCCGAGAAGCCTTATGCGTGATGATCATCCAAAGGGATTTGATGCTCATCATCGGACTCTGCTTCAAGCCATCCAAGATTGTCGTGGGGTGGAAAGTATGGGTCGCCATGATGAAACCCATCCATGATATCTACACGAGAAAAGGGGTATAAGAATCTTATAAAAATAGACGTACTACTCAAGATAATTATAAGAGGATCTTTATCAGTTATGTCAATACTTGTGTAGTGTATACCAGTTATATGAAACCGAAGTAGTATAGACCTTCGAATAAGTGGTCCTAACTCCAAATCCACAACCAAACAAGGACATGAAGTAAAGCAAAGATCACAGATTCTGAGTCTATAACACTTAAATTTTATAAAACCTTAGCGTATGCACTTAACGACTATTGACCTACTTGATAGAGACCTTTTTAGTTCTCAGATAAGTGAATATAGTAACACAAAATATCCTTATAGTATTTTAAACTTATGTTCTGTTCTTGTGCTTTCATTGTAGTAGTGTTGGTAAGTTTTTAGACTTGTTGCCATATCACAACCATTCTAGGGCATAAGCTAATGACTCCTCGGACCAGCTTAGTTGATCAGGCTATGCTAATCCTAAGACTGACCAGTCATCCTCGAGCTTACTTCTGATATTCAACAATCGTAATACTTATGTATTTGTCATTATGACACTGATTTTAGTATGAATGCAGACTTGTATACTTAGTTAAATGTTTTATTATTTAAAAGTATAAACTCTTGGTCAGAGTGTTTCAATCCTATTGTGTTTATAGTTAGTATACCTTTTATGGGTTGATATACTCAATTCACTATAAAAAACTGCTCTGATACCAATCTGTCAGACCCCAAAACCAAGAACGGTGGAAACGTTCTGGGGCGGAGGACATCATGTACAGTATCACAACACAGTATAATACTCCCTCCATCCCAGTATTATTGTCCACAGATAAAAAAGACACAGATTAAGAAAAACATTAATTACCTCTAACTTTATATAGTAAAATGACAGTTTTGTCCTTACTTTGAATTGAATGATCCATTAAATGCTTATTTGGTTAAGTAATAATGAAGGGGTATTTTGGTAAAAGTGTTATTTATTTTTAGAAGTGGACTATTATTTTGGGACAAACCAAAAAGAAAAGATGGACTATAATTTTGGGACGGAGGGAGTAGTAAACTAGTAAACAACATCATCCATTGCATTAAATAGATAATTTTAATACACGTTTGTTCTGTAGTATATAAGACACTAAAACATGAATCAAAATATAAGATGAGTCTTGAATGCACTCCATCCTCTCAAAAGTTGGCATCGGTACCTGTCTACTGATGACCTGAGAATACAAGTTATTTTGAAAGAGTTTATCAACTTTAAAGCGGGTGAGTTCATGAGTATTTAGTGTCTATGTTTGTATCAAAAGTATGTGACTCCTAGAAATTCCTATATTTTCTACTGAAAGTAGCCTTCTACCAAGGCACAACTGTTTTGTATGTTTGTTTCTTGTAAAAGTGTGTAATTTTCCCAAGTGTAACTATCATTATCAAAATATAGTTTGTACATTAATGTTTAAGTGAAGTAATCACCAAATAAATGTAAAGGGTAAATTAATATAGTACTGTAGTGTTGTACTATAGGAACTACAGTTGTACTAACTACCTTAAACTAGATTTATATCAAGGTATTATGTGATTAATTGTACCATACTGTCAACTGGAAAACACGACAGGGTAAGTTGTCAAAAGGTATGACATTTGGCACCCGAAGACCTGCAGGTCCCGCTGTAGCTAGCAGCAAGGTGTAGGATAGTCAATCCAGTATAGATCTATACGCAAACTCACGCTCTCCCTCCAGGAGATTTTGGTCATAACTCGGGCCATGACAATGAAGGCATGCTCCGATACAGTGGATCACATTTATGTTAAAGTATACTTGTATATGTAATGTATTGTTTCTCATCATAGTATCGTTGTATATGTTCTCATCATAGTATCGTTGTATATGTTCTCATCCTAGTAAAGGTTTATATGTTCTCATCTTTGTATATGTTCTCATAGTAATAAGTAATGACTCATGAATGAATTGACTCTTGTATGCTTCATTGAACTAGAAGTAGTAAGTAGTATAACCCTCAACTATACCTATTATAGTTTATTAGTAGACTTGTTTGTGTGACTGAATGTACTGAACTGAGATAAAAGTCTTTATATCTATACATATATACATAATATATTACTAAGGATTCAACGACACTTGGACAAACAACCAGGTACTTTAATACCACAACAAAACAAGGACAGGAAGTAAAGTGGGTTATCTCTCCTAAGTCCTTCAAACCTTATTTATATAACTATATATGTAGTAGACATGGTTTTAACAATATATAAGTTTAGAGACTATAAAAGAAAAGTTTAGTATTCAAAAGTGATTTTGATAAAGAGTTTGACATGTAAAATGGTTTGATAGACAATTTGAAGTTATTTGTTTGGTAAAACAGTTTAAAGCATGGAAAATCCATATGTATGTTAGTTATTAATCACATGTGATTGATCTAATCACTAACATGATTCAACTTGTATCCCCCCATAAAGCATTTAAAAACATTTCAAAGCATTTCAAAGGTTAATTAAGGGGTATTAACTCACCTGTAGTGAGTGGTTTGGATGAACGGATGGTATAGGATGCTAAGTGTCAAGTAAAGACTTGAGCACACACACGGATCCTATTTATCATATAATAACACATAGATGTATACAATTAGTCATTTAACAACTAATTAACCAAGCTAAGACACCCTAGGATATGGAAAAACACTTTGACTCAAGTGCTATCAGTATCAAGGGTTGCATCTAAGGGTTGTATAGCCACTTAAGGGAGTTTTCGGTTAAAGTGGCTTTCGGTTCATATGGCTTTCAGTCCAAGAGGTTTCGGTCCAAAGGATGGCAGAAAACTCTTGTTCTTTGATGCATAAGGTGTTTTACAAGGGCTTCCAATAAGCAAGTAGTGTTCTAGACTTAATACTAAGCATTAGGAAGGCTTAAAGTCATTTTGACACCCTTCTTTAGGGTTTTCAGTTTAAGGAGATGTACCAACCAAAAACCCCTTTTGTTCATGGAAAAATGATGATTTCAAGGCTCTAAATTAAGTATCCTTACCAGAAAACAAGTATAAGAGATAGATACTTACAATATGGAAGCAAAGAAGGGTGTTTCGGCCCAAAACACTAGTGCGTGTTCTTGGTGTTCTTGGTGTAACTAAGAACACTTGACGATCTACATAAGTGGAATGATTTCATGGATGAAATCATGTAAAGACACTTGAATATGGGAGGAATCAACTAGATAGGGTAAGAAACACTTACATTTTAAAGATTTAGAAGGAAAAATCGGATGATACTTGAGAGGATTTCGGTTCTTGTTCTTGAAAGAGTGAAAAAGTGACATATATGGATAAGTGTCATATATATACTCATTGGGGTTTTCGGTCCAAACACTATTTGGGCCGAAAACTCATAACTCTTGGAGTTTTTGCGAAAATGATGCACAATGAACCTAGGGCATCCTCTCTCCTATTATTCCTAGAAGTACTAAGCTTTAAAACACTTAAACTGACCCCAAAATGGTTTAACAGATAGCAGGAATAGTTCTGATTTCTATTAACGTGAATGATTGTTCAGAGAAGAAATTTCGGGTTGTCACATCATCCCCCCGTTATAAGGAATTTCATCCCGAAATTAGAGTTTAAGCAAATAAGTAGTTACAAATAACTAAGCAAATAGATGAGGATATTTCAGTTTCATCTGATCTTCTCGCTCCCAAGTGAATTCAGGTCCTCGCTTGGCGTTCCAGCGAACCTTCATTATCGGGATGCGGGTTTGCTTTGTCTGCTTGACCTCACGGTCCATGATCTCTACAGGTTCTTCCATGAAGTTGAGGCTCTCATTGATATCGATCTCGTCGAGTGGGATTACAAGAGTCTCATCGGACAGACACTTTTTCAAGTTTGAGACGTGGAATGTAGAATGTACGTTACTGAGCTCGCGGCGTAGGTTGAGTTTGTAACCTATAGGGTCGATTCTAGAGAGAATCTTGAAAGGCCCTATGTATCTTGGATTGAGCTTCCCACACTTTCCGAAGCGTATCAAGCCCTTCCAGGGAGAGACTTTCAAAAGCATGCGGTCTCCCACCTGGAATTCCAAAGGCTTCCTTCTTCTATCTGCGTAGTTTTTCTATCGGTCTCTAGAGGCTTTTAATCGTTCACAAATCTGAACGATCTTCTCCGTCGTTTCCCGAATGATTTCCAGACGTGTGAGAGTGCTGTCAGGAACTTGTCCTTTAGCTAACTGGGTGTCACCCACCTCAGCCCATCACAGAGGGGATCTGCACTTCCGGCCATAAACGGCTTCAAATGGAGTAGCTTTGATGCTCGTGTGATAATTGTTATTGTAGGAAAATTCAAAAAGGGGTAAGTGACTATCCCATGCTTTCCTAAAGTCGATCACAAAGGCTCTCAACATATCTTCTAGTGTTTAGATGGTTCTCTCACTTTGTCCGTCGGTCTGAGGATGGTAGGTTGTACTCATGTCCAGCCTCGTTCCTAGGGAACTTTGTAGGGACTGCCAGAACCTCGAAGTGAACCTACTATCTCTATTGGAGATAATGGATATAGGAACACCATGCAGTCGTACGATTTCCCTAATGCATGTTCTCGTAAGCTTCTCCATCTTGTCAGTTTCCTTGATAGGAAGGAAGTGAGCAGACTTGGTCAATCTATCGACGATGACCCATATGGTATCAAGTCTATCGATGATGACCCATATGGAGTAATAATATTGTGAAGTATGAAAGTTTGGGTCGTTCAGAAATATGAAAGTTTAGAAAGTTCAGGGTTCTTTCAACCTAGAAGAGTCCAGATCTGAAACCTTGTCCTTGTGACAAGCTCAAACCCAAAAGTGAATCCATTTTTCACTAGAAATGACCATTTTCTTTCACAAGGGAAGATCTAAACAATGAAGTGTCAAGGTGGTAGCTTAATACCTCAAGATGGCTGCTACAACAATGCAAAGGTCAGATCTATAGGCTCTTCCTTGTTCCAAGCTCTTAACTCTTCAATAAATGCTCCAAACACACTGCTTTTGGACCTCACACACTCAAAAATGGAGGATTAGCTTGGTAGGGTTTGCTTTTTGACGATAGTGTGGTAAGAGAGGATGGGGAGAAGAGTTAAAGTCCTTTAAATAGGGTGAAAACCCTAAATTTTAGGGTTTTCCTCATTCAGCTCCTACTCGTCGAGTTGGGGTCCTCCAACTCGTCGAGTAGACCTCATAAATCATGGGGGTTGACTACTCTCTACACGACGAGTTGGGGCCTCCAAATCGTCGAGTAGGCTTACTTATTTGCAATAAAACCCCTAAAATTACACTCCTGGAAATCAAGATGTTACATGTGGGAGTTTATCTACCAGAATCGGTATTCTCACATGACAAACTTTATGTAGCATTATCCAGTGGAATATCAAGTGTTAATACAAAATTATTAGTAAAGTCAAAAAAAAGTTCGATCATGATTCAATCTACTCATCGAACGTAGTGTTAAAGAAGTCTTATGTGATTAATAAAGTACAACTAAGAACTCATTATTTGATGATTGATACAACATATATCGTGTATAATCATTTGATGTTTATTCCAAAACATGTCATTATATTCATGCATTGACTTTTATCTATTTGTGATCTAAAAGATAAAAAATGTATGATTGTAGATTTCTATCTATAAGGACGCAACACGTAAATTTATTTATCAACGTTTAATTGAATGAATGAAAGAATTATCAATATTTTGTAACTTGTTTAGTAATTAACTATTTTTATGGTTTAATCTAATAGCCACATGGAAACTATTCAACGAAATGAATTAATTTTCGCCTGAAACTATTCGCCGCCCGTTGCGTTGCGCGGGTAGACAGCTAGTATATATATATATATATATATATATATATATATATATATATATATATATATATATATTGAGAGAGAGAGAGATGTTTCCCTCTGAAATATGCAACAATTTATGTATGTATTAAACTGTGAATGAGCTATTTATACACAGAAATATGAAATTATATTTGTCAATAATTTTTTAATATATTGTATTTGTAACACCATAAATTTTCAAACCAAAATTTTCATTTTCAAACACAATAAAAAACATCTCACGTTTTCTCGAAAATCTCAAGTATCAAATATCAATACATATTTCAAAATTGTTTATCACGAATCAAGGATCCACCAAAAATATAACTCCAGCCCAGGTGTGTGTACAATCATGCCGGCACCTTCCCATGATCCTTGGAAGTACCTGAAACACATAACACATAACACGGTAAGCACAAAGCTTAGTGTTCCCAAAAATACCACACACAACTCATTACCCACTCGAGGCTATAACTCAGTAAGACCCTCCGGTCAATATGTCTCAGTGAGACCCTCCGGTCTCACAGCTTGGTTTGGACCCTCGAGTCCTGTCTCAGTAGGAACCCTCTGGTCCCATATCTTAGGTTGGACCCTTCGGTCTAATCTCAGTAAACACAAATATAACATATATAAAATACATGAAACAAGCATAATATCACATAACTCAATAAGCACATAAGACCCTCTGATCACACAGTAGATTACCACTCTAGGTAAAGTATAGTGAGGTGACCACCTCGTAATAACTCGGATAATCTCAAACTAGAATCACTGGTGTAGGCTCCGCCTTACACATACGATAATTATCCCTAACTAATAACGGCTCTCATGAAGCTAGACTAACCCTTCTATAACTCATAGAAGGGTAAAAGACCATTTTACACCTCCATGGGCTTAATAGTCCATAATTTGGCCAAACCCTAAAAGTCAACCAAAAAGTCAAAGGCAGGGACTATGCTGCGCGTACCAGCTCTCTACGTTGTGCGTACTAAATCGCCATGCATGCATTGGGGATTCTCGACCCCCTATGTTGCGCATACTGGGATTACGCCTAACATACACCCCAATTTCACTCTTCTCACTCATTTGGTCTTAATCAGTTAAGACCTTGGCTCATATCACATATCTGGACTCCCTAATAGCTCTTACTCCATAAAGTCATTGACTTTAAGCCTTTGCATGGCTGATATGGACAAAAACACATAAAACAGTCACTGTCTTATCTCAAAAAGCTCATAACCCATGCATGGATTGATTCCTACATCCAAGATTGGATTTTATATGACATTACACCACTAAATACACTCAAAGGGTTTGATCAAAATCTCTAGAGCTTAAAATCTCATAAAGTCTCCATCTTTTGGGACAAAAACCCTAAAATACTCTACTATGATGCACAAATCAAAATAGTAAGAAAGCTTGAAGCTTTATACCTCTATGTGAAGCTCTCAACACAGATATGCTCAGATCCAAGGGCCTGGACTCTCACTCCTTCTTCTCCAAAGCTTCTCCTTCACTTAAAGATCACGAAAAGACCTTCAAAGGCTCTCAAATTCACTAACAAGCTCTAAGAATGAAGGTTAGGGCACAAGAGGGTTTTTTGTCTGAGAATGGTGGCCAGGAATGAGGCTATCATATCTTTTATATAGGGGACTCACCCTAAATTAGGGTTTTCACTCTAGGCCTAGTACGCCCAGCGTACCCTCTGGTATGCCCGGTGTACTAGGTGGCTTCTGCGTCAAATGCAAGCATATGAGTACGCTGAGCATACACTCGCGTACGCCTCACGTACTCATTAACTACCTTTTCTCAATAAGGGCTAAAATGGAGAAGTACACAAAATATCAAGGGTTTCAAGGTATACCTAAACTCATAATGTTACAATTCTCCCCCACTAGAATCAGACTTCGCCCTCGAAGTCATGCTCAACAAATAATTGTAGATGTTGCTCTCGCATCTCAGACTTTGGCTCCCAAGTCAACTCGGACCCTCTCCGATGCTGCCACTGAACCTGAACCCGGGGCACCTCTTTGTTTCTCAGAACTTTCACCATTCGATCTAAAATCGCGATCGGGCTCTCTATATAATTCAGGCTCGCATCCACCTGAATGTCCTCTACGGGTACCACTACTGTCTCATCGGCCACACACTTCCTGTAACGCCCCGTTTATTTAAATAAATTAATAAATGTAAGTCTCGGGATGATTTGTGAAGAATATTAGAAGTTGAGGGTTAAAAGTGTATGTTCGAGACTTAAATTGAAGAGGTTTTAGGGCTAAGGGGATGTTTATTAAACTAAGGATTAGACTTAAGAGAAGACATGGAAACAAGGGTGTAACTGGTAAATGTTGTGCCTAGAATGAAATGAAATTATGAAATCAGGGACTAAAGGGTAAATGTGGGATTAAAGTTGAGTAAGATTTTGTGAGGAGGGGTTGATTGTGGAAATATGGATGCAAGTTTGAAATGAGACACATGTTTAACCCCGTATCCCATTTTTCCTCTCATTCATACGATGGCAAACCTAACCCTAATGTGCAACATATTCTCAAGCCGCCAAGAGAAGCCCCAGCCGCAAACCTCGTCCCTCCATCTACTCAGCCGTCACCTCTTCGCCACCACTGAAGGATTATCGGAGTTGCCACCATGTTCAGTCGCCGGTGAAGACAAAGAAGGCAAGCCGAGATCGAGATCGGGAAGCATGGTTCGTGGGTGCTTCTGCGGTCCGTGAGCGATCGGGAAGACCACCGAGATCAGACTGGAGCTGTGGAAAGCGAAGTCGAGGTTGCCAGCGACCAAGAACAGTCCGGTAAGGCTATTTCTCCATCGCTCTTCTCTCTCCCCCGTCCTGTTTGTGCGTGTGCGTCGTCGGGTGCGCCACTATGGCTGCCGGTGGCCTTTGACCACTACACTTGTCATTTCCCGACGACGTTGGTCACCTGGAAGGTGGCCGGATGCTTAGGGATTCCCACATATAAGCTGCTCGTTGTGGTTTAGAGTTGCAAGCATGATTTATCGCCGGAAGACCCACCACCAACTCAAGGTGGTGGCTGTCACCGTCTTCTGCCACCACTAGCCACCATGAAGGGTGGCTGTGTGCGTGATTTAGTGTGTATGCAGGCCTAATTCGTGAGTTAATATTGTATGGATGTTCTTGGACAGGAAAAAAATGAAGAAAACCCAACAGCAGCACCTTCTACCGCCATCTTGCCACGGTTAGCCACCATCTTGGGTGGCTGTGGGGTTTTGGGTGCTTTTGGATTGATATTTGGAGTACCTTGTCGTCGTAGTGGCTGAAGGTCATAGTCACCACTACCGTGAGGTGCTGGCTGCCGCCAAGCATCGCCGCCGGCCACCATGGTGTGGTTGTGTGTGTAGTTAGCTTAGTTAGTGTGTGTGTGTGTGTGTGTGTTAGTTTTGGAGTAAAACTTGTAATTGTAATTAGCTTGGATTATTAATGAAAATAATAATAACCACCACCGTAAGCCGCCATAGACCACCACTACCCGAAGTGGTAGTGGGTGGTGTCCCACAAGCAAAACCCTAATGGGCTTAGAGATTTATTTTGGGCCTATTGGGCCATGTTTGGATGAGGAACCCTAATTATGAGTATTGGGCCTTAGAACTATTGGACCCACTTTTGGGCCATTAGGATTGGATTGTGAATTAAGCCCAGACTATTCCATGTCATTTATCTAGTAGAGTAAAGAACTTAACGGACTAAGTCCTTAATGAGCTAATTGAGAAAATATTAATATTTGGGAATTTATCCCGACACACGAGAATTATTTAATAAGTGAAATATTAAATAATAATCATTGGCAGAAATTAATCTAAGCAATAATGGACTTAATGGATTAAGTCCTTAATGGATTAAGTCCTTAGTGTGTTAAGTCCTTAGTGGGTTGAGTAAGAAACACTTAACCCTAGTTATCATTTGATGTGAAACCCTAATTTCACTTGGGCTTTGTGTTGGGCCATCTAAGAATAATCAAATGGACTAGAGTAATTAGTTGGGCTTTATGGTAAGGCCCATATGAGGGATTGAGCCCAATTTGGAAAATTGGGCCATAGTTGGGGCCTAGATGGTTGTATGATATTGGGCCCTAGAATGATACATGTTGGACTAGACTGATCAATTGGGCCTTAAGGGAAGTCCATGTAGAGGTTTGGGCCCAATTTGGAAAATTAGGCCATATGTTGGGCTTTGATCCCTAGTTGACTTTGGGGCTATGGATTGGGCCTTGGGCTTAAGTAAGCCAAGCTAGGGGTAATGTAGTAATTATCCAAAGCATGTATTTTTAGTTATGTGTTAGAACCCAATTATTAATTGGGTGTTATTTGGTGTTGACAGTTCGAGAATCTGTCAGCCAGCAGCTGGGGTGGAGTCTGCGGGACTTCAGCAGTGTGGGATTGTGTCTACGGGACTTCAACAGTGTGAGGTGAGTTTCCTTCCAGTAGGAACGGGTCTACGGCCACAATGCCGGCCCGTTTAGTTAGCAATAGTTCTGGACTTCAGTCCGATGCAGTAGTTCAGTATGCTTGGTGTCTTTGTGATACAGACATAGTATGAGTTGTGTGTTCCGGACTATGCTCCGATGCAGTATACAGTATATATGTTTATATTATATGCTATGACTATGTTATGCTATGTTCAGTTAGTTCCGGACCTTGGTCCGATGCAGTAGTTAGAGTGCTTGATGACTTATGATTCAAGCATGTTTGTGTTATGTGTTCCGGACTCTGTGCCAATGCAGTATGCAGTATATGTATTCATGATAGTTGATATGTTTATGCTATGTTATGTTCAGTCAGTTCCGGACTTCGGTCCGATGCAGGGGACAAGGTCCCAATCAGTTCCGGACTTCGGTCCGAAGCAGTTAGTTTCAGACTTCGGTCCGATGCAGAGGGCAAGGCCCAGCTTAGTTCCAGAGTCCGGTCCGATGCAGTTTTTGGACTTCAGTCCGATGCAGAGGGCAAGGCCCTGGTTAGTTTCCGAACTTCGGTCCGATGCAGTGGGCAAGGCCCAATAGATGTTTTATATGTTATTGTATGGTATGTGGTAGTTTGGGGGAGCTCACTAAGCTTCGTGCTTACGGTTTTCAGTTGTGGTTTCAGGTACTCAGTTGTCAAAAGAGGAGCTCGGGAAGATTGCAGTGCACACACCACTTGTTCAGCCTGGGATGTTTATACTCTGATATATTTGATAGTTGTTAAGATATTTTGAGATACATTCTTTATGATGCTTATATGACGATTGATGAATATGGTTTTATTACTATTTTAAAACGAAATTTTCAGACTGTATTTTTGGGATGTTACACTTCCTTAACTGGGACACATAGAAGGTGTTACGAATCTGACTCAACTCTGCGGGTAGCTCCAACCGGTACGCTACCCTACCCACTCAAGCGGTCACTTTGAAAGGACCGATGTATCGGGGCCCCAGCTTGCCTCGTTTCCTGAATCGGATCACCCCTTTCTAAAGAGATACCTTCAGGAGGATAAAATCTTTGACCTGGAACTCAAGATCGGATTGTCTCGTGTCTACGTAACTCTTCTGGCGACTCTGGGTCGTTAGTAACCTCTGTCTGACCTGTTGAATCTGCTCAGTCGTCTTCAACACTATCTTAGTGCCGCCCATCACTCTCTGCCCCACTTCTCCCTAAAAAATAGGAGTTCGACACCTCCTCCCATAAAGAAGCTCAAAGGGAGGCATACCAATACTCATATGGTGATTTTTGTTGTAAGAAAACTCTGCCAGGGGTAAATAGGTGTCCCAACTTCCTTTGAAGTCCATAACACATGCACACAACATGTCCTTAAGTGTCTGAATCGTCCGCTCTCTCTGCTCGTTCGTCTGCGGGTGGTATACAGTACTCAAGTACAAACGTGTACCCAACTCCTCATTAAATTTCTTCCAAAACCTGTCGTGCTATCACCTCTCTCATATAGATCTTAACCAATCTCTCTGCAGAAGAGCTCTCGCTAATAGCAAGGAAGTGAGCACTCTTTGTAACCCAGTCCATAATCACCCAAATCGCGTCAACTCCGCATGCAGTCCTTGGTAACTTGGTGATGAAGTCCATAGAGATGTGTTCCCACTTCCACTGGGGAATCTCCAGAGGCTGCAATGGACCATGTGGATGCTGGTGCTCTGCCTTAACCCAGTGGCAGGTCAACTACCTCTCAACTACCCATGCCACATCGCTCTTCATACAAGGCCACCAATAATCTCTTTTCAGGTCCAAATACATCTTAGTGTCCCCGGTATGGATCGAGAATCTCGATCTATGCGCCTCCTCCATCAGTATATGTCGAGCTCTGCCCGTATAGGGCACCCAAATCCACCCTTGGAAAGTCATAAGCCCTTGACTGTCTGTTACAAACTCAGACACCTGCCCAATCACCCACTCCCTCTTACGATTCTCCGGTCTCACGGCCACCACCTGGGCCTCTAGAATGGTATCTAAGACTAGAGTCATCACCATCATCCTCATACACACATCTCAGAATGGAGCACTCTCTGCTCTACGGCTCAAGGCGTCGGCTACCACATTAGTCTTGCCCGGATGATATAGAATCTTACAGTCATAGTCTTTCACTACATCCAACCATATCCTTTGTCTCATATTCAGGTTGGGCTGATCCATGAGATACTTCAGGCTCTAGTGGTCCGTGTATATGGTACACCGAACCCTGTACAAATAAGGGCGCCAGATCTTGAGGGTGAAATCCACCGCCCCCAGCTCCAGATCGTGGGTGGGATATCTTGTCTAATGAGGCTTCAACTGCCTCGATGTGTACACTATCACGTGCCCCCTTTACATCAGCACCACATCCATCCTTGAAATAGATGCATCGTAGTAAACCACAAAGTCCTCCACTCACTCAAGGAGGGATAACGTCGAGGCTTCGCACAATCTCTGGCGAAGAGTCTTAAATGAGGCCTGCTGCTCGGGACCCCAAATAAAAGTAACACCCTTCCGGGTCAACCTGGTGAGAGGGACGACAATCACGGAGAAATCTATGATAAATCTTCAATAGTAGCCGGCCAAACCTAGAAAACTCCTGATCTCCGTGGGGGATCTTGGTACCTCCCATCTCATCACTTCCTCGATCTTAGCCGGGTCGACTAATATCCCATTCTGGTTAACGAGGTGCCCCAGGAATTGGACCTCTCGTAACCAGAAATCACACTTGGAGAATTTGGCATAAAGCCTCTCCGACCTCAAAACTACAAGAATCTCTCTCATATGCTCCTTGTGCTACTCTCTGGATCTCGAATACACTAAGATATCATCGATGAACACAATCACTGATCGATCCAATACAGGCCTGAACACCTGGTTCATGAGGTCCATGAATGTTGTTGGTGTTTTGGTGAGCCCGAAAGGCATCACCATGAACTCGTAGTGCCCATAACGAGTCCTAAAGGTCGTCTTCTAGATATCCTCCTTGCAGACTTTCTTCTGATGATATCTTGACCTCAAATTGATCTTGGAAAACCAAGATGCCCCATGCAATTGATCGAACAAATCATTGATCCTCGGAAGTGGATAACGGTTCGTGACCATCAGCTTTTCAACTCTCGGTAATCAATACACATCCAGTGTGAACCATCCTTTTTCTTGACAAAAATGTCCGAAGCTCCCCACAGAGAGCTACGCGGTCTGATAAATCCCTTTCCCAACACCGCCTAAAGCTGTGAGGATAAATTTTGCATCTCTGGTGGTGCAAAGAGATAGGGTGCCTTGGCGATAGGCGCTGTTCCTGGAAGCAAATCAATCCGGAACTCCACTTGCCTCTTGGGAGGCACACCCGGTAACTCCTCGGGAAAAACATATGAAAACTCACTCACTTTCGAAACCTCAGTGATAGAACTTAGTCTCTCGGTAGCAACCCTCGTATCCATCACATATGCTAAAAAGTCCCTGCAACCCTGTTGTAGACTCTGTCTCGCTTAGACAGTCGAGCCGAAAGCTTACCCAGATCTGGTGCCCCTCACGATACACTATAAGCACTCCCCCACTAGGGTTTCATATGGTCACCAACTAACGCTCGCAATCAATCACATCCCCGAATCGACTCAACCAGTCCATGCCCACAATGACACAGACATCACCCATCGTGATCGGCACCAGATCTATCGGAAACTCAACACCAAAAATCTCGAGCACACAACCCCGGATCACATCAGTAGCAAACACCACATGCTCATCGGCCATAGAAAATCGTGGAGGTCGACTCAACGTCTCGCTTCGGATACTGATGTGACGACTAAATGCTAATGACACGAAGGATCGACTTGCACACGAGTCAAATAACACCGAGGCAGGTACATAATGATGGGTTTTGAGCATTCTAACACTTCCTAAGTGTACAAGCAACCCTAATAACCTTGGATCTATGTTTGTCTAATTATCATGCAAAGTTGAATTTCCAAGGTTATATTCCTATCTAGCATACATGGGGAACAATTTTAACTTGAATGAAAGATAGAATAACTTACCTTGTTGTTGCTTATGTTCCTTGAAACCTTGTGAGCCTAGCACCCCAAGTGTGATGCCTCAAATGCTTCACACAACACCAAATGCTCTTGGAAAGACCTTTGAGATAATACACACTTCTTAAAATCGGCCAAGCCCTCTAGTTTCTTATGTCTGGCCGATTTGGTGGAGAATGGGATCCTTATATAGTGTTGACACATCTAGGCTTACACCATGTAAACCCTAATGTGTCATGACTCTTCATTTCCATGAACCATGGGTTTGTAACTCCCATGGAGCATCCTATGGGTAGAACCCAACTTGATAATCCATGGAGCCTCTTAGCCCACTATACAAGATATGAATGATTTACATAATCAACCCATATATTTAATTAGTTATCCTTTGATCACTTAATTAATTCATTGATCAAACTAATCAAATAATATTATTAATATATTAGAACTTATAATATATTAATAATCTCCAAGTGTTATTTCTCTCAATTAGTCTATCCAATTGCATGGTGCCATGCAACCCAAATGGACCATGCCGGGTCGGGTCAAGTACACACCCGAAATAGTTATGGACTTAGACACCTTATCCAACAGTCTCCCACTTGGATAAGTCTAATAACTATAACTCTAGTACTTCAGGAACCGACCGGCAATCGTAGCTCTTTCAAGGTCTCTCGGAACTGAGAAGATGATGGTACGCCATTTAAGATAAGAGATCATATAATCCTCTGTTCTAGATATCAGCCGGACAAATACATGGAACAATGTCTTACTTATTATCCAACAGTTTGTTTCTCGATTTCCGATTTGTTTGACAAAGAACTTAATTGAACACATCAACTTAGTTCTGACCGGGCCCGGTACATAGGTCAAAACAAAATCATCGAGGGGCCCAGATATCAGCTTCTAATCCAAGAAGGAACAGATAAACTTCGACTCATATGTTTGTTCTACCACTCATTGAATTACACACAAAAGCACGTTTTATAACATCGAGTTACCAATGCATTTTCGTACAATCAATGCATAACCAACTTGTAAGTAACAAATCATATCTCTAGGTTTGAAGACTTATATGATATTACCGTCTCACGATCACTCGAGATAGAATTCCATGAAGTGATTCCAGTGAGCGTGGGTTGAGTCCAATACTCAGAACTTATGAGCACTCATGATTGTTGTAGCCTTGTCCAACACCTTAGACCTCTACAACCCATCATGACAGTCTTGATTCATACCTACTTCCGACATATGACCGACTGTGGAGGTTTGAATAATATGTTATACCAAACAAAATTATTCTGGAAGTCAAAACATGCAAAAGAAATATAGTAAACGATCGACAAGAGATAGCAACACTTTACTCATAAATAAAACACCTTTTATTCATCATCTAATGAAAATTACACTTTACAAATTTCTGGGTTATCTAACTACTAAATCTAATATCATCCTTCAGCCCTATGCTCCGAGCATGCTGGAGATGCTTAACCCGAGTCAGTCCCTTCGTGAGGGGATCTGCTGGGTTCTCATCCGATGATACCCTCTTTGCCACGAGGAGTCTTTCTTCTATTCGATGTCTGATAAAGTGGTATTTTCTGTCGATGTGTCTGGATCTCCCGTGATCCCTTGGTTCCTTGGCTAAGGCAATAGCACTTTCACTATCACAGAAAATCTCCATTGGCTCTTTGATAGCTGGTACAACTCCAAGGTCTCTAATGAAGTTCTTCAGCCATATCGCCTCCTTTGCCACCTCGCTAGCTGCAATATACTCTAATTCACAAGTTGAATCAGCCACTGTCTCTTGCTTGGAACTCTTCCAAGAAATTACTCCTCCATTTAGGGTAAAGACTCAGCCCGACTGAGAGCGGAAATTATCCCTATCAGTCTGGAAGCTAGCATCACTATACCCTACAACTCTCAAGTCATCACTCCCACCGAGGGTAAGGACCCAGTCCTTAGTCCTTCGTAGGTACTTGAGGATATTCTTTTCCGCAGTCCAGTGTGCCTTGCCAGGGTTCGCCTGATACCTGCTAACCATGCTCAGGGCAAAGGCTACATCGGGTCGAGTACACGTCATAGCATACATGATCGATCCTACAGCCGAAGCATAAGGTGTTCGACTCATTTCTGCTATCTCAGCCTCAGTGCTAGGGCTTTGTGTCTTACTCAATCTAGTGTTACTCTGGATGGGTAACTCTCCTTTCTTGGAATCCTGCATGCTGAATCTCTTCAGCACCTTATCCAAGTAGGTACTCTGACTAAGTCCAATTAGTCTTTTACTCCGATCTCTCAAGATCCTTATCCCTAGAATATAGGTAGCTTCTCCTAGGTCCTTCATAGAGAAACACTTCCCAAGCCAGGACTTAACTTCCTGCAGAGTTGGGATGTCATTTCCTATGAGTAGTATGTCATCCACATACAACACCAAAAAGCTAACTATACTCCCACTAGCCTTGACATACACGCAAGACTCATCTTCACTCCTAGAAAAGCCAAATTCCTTGACCTTTTCATCAAAGCAAAGATTCCATCTGCGAGGTGCTTGCTTCAATCCATAAATGGATTTCTCAAGCTTACACACTCTATTAGGGTACTCGTTGCTAACAAAACCCTTTGGCTGACTCATGTAAACATCTTCAGCCAACTTTCCATTAAGGAAAGCGGTTTTGACATCCATTTGCCATATTTCATAGTCATGAAATGCAGCTATGGCCAACAGAACCCGAATAGACTTAATCTTGGCTACTGGAGAAAAGGTCTCATCATAGTCCACTCCAGGAATTTGAGAGAAACCCTTTGCAACCAGTCTAGCCTTATATGTGTGTACATTACCATCCATGTCGGTCTTCTTCTTGAAAACCCATTTGCACCCTACTGTCTTACGACCTGGTACATTCTTAACCAAGTTCCAAACTTGATTGTCATACATGGACTGTATTTCACTGTCCATTGCCTCTTTCCACTTGGTTGACTCAGGGCCTGCCATTGGCTTCCGCGTAACTGTTAGGTTCATCCAGACCTATCAGTGTCTCATCACTGATAAGTGTATCTCCTTCTGCAGTAATATGGAATCCATAGTAATGCTCAGGAGCATTCCTAACCCTTGTGGAACGCCTCAGAGGTACAAACTTGTCAATTGGCTCAACAGTAGTTTCCTCCTCAAGTTGAGTGCTAGGGTTTGAAGTTCCTTCGCCGCTTGACTCTTGAATTTCTTCAAGATCAACTTGCCTCCCACTGTTTCCTTGGCTTATGAACTCTCTTTCTCTAAAGAAAGCCCTCCTAGCTACAAAGACCACATTTTCACTAGGTCTGTAGAAGATGTAACCAAAGGACTGTTGTGGGTAGCCGATGAAAATACACCTCTCGCTTCGGGGTTCGAGCTTATCATGAGTCTCGCGTCTCACGAAAGCCTCACAACCCCAAATCTTGATGTGGTCTAGTTTGGGTACTTTACCAGTCCACATCTCGTGAGGAGTTTTGGCAACTTTCTTTGTAGGGACTAGATTAAGAATATGGGCGGCAGTCTCTAAGGCATACCCCCAGAATGAGATTGGTAGCGAAGCTTGACTCATCACGGAACGAACCATATCTAACAAGGTTCGATTACACCTCTCAGCAACACCATTCAACTGTGGTGTCCTAGGAGGTGTCAATTATGAGACTATCCCACATTCCCTTAGATAGTCAAGGAACTCTGAACTAAGATACTCACCACCACGATCGGATCGAAGCATCTTAATGTTCCTGCCCAATTGATTCTCGACTTCCTATTTAAATTCCTTAAACCTTTCGAAAGTCTCTGACTTATGCTTGATCAAGTAGACATATCCATATCTACTATAATTATCGGTAAAAGTCAAATAATAACGATTAGCGTCCCTTGTGGCATGTTTGAATGCTCCACACACATTCGTGTGTACAAGGTCCAACAAACCTTCACCCCTCTCACATGAGCCTGTGAAGGGTGACTTTGTCATTTTTCCAAGTAAGCATGATTCGCAACTATCATCTGACTTTAGGTCAAATGACTCCAGGACTCCATCCTTTTGGAGTTGGCCTATGCGTTTCTTGCTTATATGTCCAAGACGACAATGCCATAATGACGCTTTATCCAAGTTATTATTATTAATAGAATCAATACACAAAACATTATTTCCTAAGTTATCTATAACAGATACAGCTTCATACACACCATCACAAGGTAATGCTTTAAAATAGAGAACATTATTAAAGAAAGCATCATTCGAACCAACTTCATTATTAAATGAAAAGGTAAACCCTTATTTGTACAACGCATGAAAGAAAATAATATTTCTTGCCATTCCTGGCGAATAACAACATTTATTCAAATCTAAATTAAACCCACAACTTAGCGATAAAGTATAAACTCCAATCTTGGTGACAGGTGAAGCTTTCCTATTCCCCATGATCAAGTTTATTCTTCCTTGCTCCACATTCTCACTTCTTCTTAGTCCCTGCAAGTCACAACAAATATGAATACCACAACCGGTATCAAGGACCCAAGATTTAGAATGGGGTGAGTTATTAGAAATGATAGTATAAATACCTGCATGGTTGGGTTTAACTTTCCCATCCTTCACATCTTGCTGGTATTTTGGGCAGTTCCGCTTCCAATGAGATTTTTCATGGCAATAGAAGCATTCAGCCTCTTTTGGGTCAGAAGAAGGAGTGATGAAACCTTTCTTGGTTCCACTTGAAGAAGAGCCATCAAGGGTCCGAGCCTTGGTACCCTTCGAAGATCTCTTCCTTTTCTTCCCTCGACTTTTCTGGATTGCCAAAACCATAGTAGACTTTGGAGTAGGAGTGTTAACAACCGACTTCCCCTTAAGACCTGTTTCTGCGGTCTTGAGAAGTCCCTGAAGTTTGTTAAGTGTGACCTCTTCCTTATTCATGTGATATGTCATGCGGAATTGATCATAGCACGATGGTAAGGAATGCAAAATGATATCTATTGCAAGATCCTCAGGGAAGTTCACATTAAGTTTCAGCAAACGATCCACATACCTTTGCATTTCTGCATGTGGCTCATGACGGATTCCCCGTCCTTCATCATGGTTGTTATCATGGAGCAGATGATTTCATACCTCTCTTGTCGTGCACTTTGATGGTATCTTTCCATCAAATCTTGGTGCATTTCATAAGGGTAGAAATCCTCATAAGATTTTTGGAGTTCCGCTGTCATCGTGGCCATCATGATGCATGCCACTTTCGTAGCATCCCTTTCATGTGCCTTAAAGTCAGCGATCTCCTGAGGAGTTGCAGTGGTCTCATCAATCTCCTTAAGCTCCTTGTCAAGGATATATTCTTTGTCCTCGTAGCGGGTAATCATCCTGATGTTTCTGATCCACTCATTGAAGTTGGATCCATCAAAAGTGACTTTCCCACACAAGTTCATAAGGGGAAAGGAGCCATTGGGATTAGAGCCAGAAGCAGCATTGTTTGAAGACATCTGAAAGAAGAGGACAAGATTAGTTTAGATATTAGGAGAGTCCTTAATAAAACACCCAAATGTAATATTAAGGCTAGGATCCAATCACAATATATTATAACTTGGAAGAGGTATGCCGTAATCCAAGCTATAACATATTTGAAAGGTAGGTGAATGACGATTCACCAATTTCCACCACGAAAAACGAAATATTAAATATTAGGTTTTTTGATTGGTTCTTAGAAATTCCTAGATTCTTTGAGATTCAATGAACTTTTCAAAGGCATGTTTCAATCTCGAGTATGCCCTCCAAGTTTTGTGACTGGGATACCGAGGATCACAAAATGAGGTGTGAAGTAACCATGCAAATCACTTGGTACCCTTAAAATTTATCACTCAATCGATGTGCCGGTAAACCACACACGCTCCATCGATACTATAATAAACCTTAAGTCACCCTTTACCTACCTTGTTAAGTCCAAGTTAGTGTGTCGGTTAACCACACACGCTCCACCAACGACTTAAACAAAGTGTAAAGTGTAATTTCATGGATTAGCACCTTATTCACATTTTTCCTAAAGTAACTAAGATTGGGAATTTAATAAAACATTTAGTTACTTTATAATATTCATCATACTTTTAATGAGAATTTATAAGTCCTTGTCTTACCCGTTCGGCTAACGACCCTCCACCGATCAAGCAAGCGGTGGGTGAGAGTGGACACCCATTAAGTTGCCATTTTATAGGCAACAACCTTATACCCACCTTATAGACCGGTTTCGTGAATGAGGCGTACTAGCGGTAAGACGACTTTGTTCTTATACATACATATATATATATATATATATATATATATATATATAATTATTAAATCATAATAATATAAGTATAAGGGTTGAATTTTAACTTTTAAAATTCTAAGGGTTGGAACTAAAGTTTTAACTTGACTTTACTTGTTCCAAAACTTGAGGGCAAGTTTTGTAAACTTTCAAAACTTTTCATTTCTTGTAACTTATGAGTTTAATAGAGTAATAAAATGAAGACTCTTCATTTTTCTAACTCTTATGTTCTTTTAATGGTTTTTAACTCAAGTGACTTTTGGTTTTCCATAACTTGAGGACAAGTTATGGACTCCATTAAAACACATTATGATCAAGAATTAAACTACCACATAGGTTACAAATAATTCCTATGATCATCTAAACATCATAAGATCAAGAACATGAACATAAGCACTTTCATGAATCAAAACTACACTTAAAACTTTGTAATTTTGATAACTAGTTGTGGTAAATGAATTAGCAAGACATTACACCATCTAAAACAAGTTTTCAAGTACCAAAACAGTTTAGGGTAATGTTTCTAATCCATTTCCAGCAACTAAAGTCGAAAATCTGCACTCTGTCGACCCTACTCGCCAAGTACATGAACCTACTAGCCGAGTAGGTTGAAGATACAAGTGAACTCGATGAGTCCCCCCATGGACTCGCCGAGTCCAGCAGTCAGACAGCAAGTTTTTCGACTTTCTTCAACTTTTAAGCACAAATAAAAAACAAACAAGCCTAGGCTCTGATACCACTGATGGGTTTTGAGCATTCTAACACTTCCTAAGTGTACATGCAACCCTAATAACCTAGGATCTATGTTTGTCTAATTATCATGCAAAGTTGAATTTCCAAGGTTATATTCCTATCTAGCATACATGGGGAACAATTTTAACTTGAATGAAAGATAGAATAACTTACCTTGTTGTTGCTTATGTTCCTTGAAACCTTGTGAGCCTAGCATCCCAAGTGTGATGCCTCAAATGCTTCACACAACACCAAATGCTCTTGGAAAGACCTTTGAGATAATACACACTTCTTAAAATCGGCCAAGCCCTCTAGTTTCTTATGTCTGGCCGATTTTGGTGGAGAATGGGATCCTTATATAGTGTTGACACATCTAGGGTTACACCATGTAAACCCTAATGTGTCATGACTCTTCATTTCCATGACCCATGGGTTTGTAACTCCCATGGAGCATCCTATGGGTAGAACCCAACTTGATAATCCATGGAGCCTCTTAGCCCACTATACAAGATATGAATGAGTTACATAATCAACCCATATATTTAATTAGTTATCCTTTGATCACTTAATTAATTACAAATTAATTCTTTGATCAAACTAATCAAATAATATTATTAATATATTAGAACTTATAATATATTAATAATCTCCAAGTGTTATTTCTCTCAATTAGTCTATCCAATTGCATGGTGCCATGCAACCCAAATGGACCATGTCGGGTCGGGTCAAGTACACACCCGAAATAGTTATGGACTTAGACACCTTATCCAACACATAACTCACAAGAAAAGTACCTATACACTACACAATATAAGAAAAAATATAACTTGAAAATAGAATAAGTAGAAGAACACATACCGGCCACGACATCTAGTGCTGTGCGGACCTCCTTTGCTATCAGCTAAAAGGCTCTTCCACGAATCCTCAGTGTCTCGACCTTTGTTGGCCGACTCTCGGTAGCTCGTACAAAAGCAGGTGCAGATCCCTATGTTGATCCCTGAAGCAGCTAGGGGCACTCGGCCTTCCGATAGTCAGTCTGGTTGCAGTGAAAATAGACTACAAACCTCATGACTCTTTCCGCACTTCCCACATGTGAGGCCTTTTTGGCCTCCTGATCTCGAATCAGCAGGCTTAGCCCGCTTGGCTGCCGGCTGCAACTGTGTTGACCGCCTGTCTCTCCCCCGAGACTCTGCATCCTCCCTGGCCTGAGTCTCTAACTCAATCTCCCTCTTTCAGACATTTTCCTGAAGCTCAACAAATGTCCGATAGGAAGAGTTCTCCACGACCTCCCAAATATCCTTCCTCAGAATGCTCAAATACCGGCTCATACGTGCCTACTCAGAAGACACATGCTCAGGGAAGAATAACACTCTCTCCTGGAACATCCTCATAATCTCTGTCACAGACTCTGTCTTCTGCTTGAGAGACAGAAACTCCTAGGCTAACCGTTCCCTCTCCGTCGGGGGAACATATTCATCTCGAAACATCAAAGTAAACCTCTCCCAAGTCACTGCAGTGTGCTCTATAGGAGTAAAACTGGTTGTCACAAACTTCCACCAGTCCTTCGCTCCCAAGCGAAGCTGGTTCAACGCGAACCGTACCCTTAAGTGCTCTGGACATGAACAAGTGTAGAAACACCCCACAATATCAGAGATCCATCTCATCATAGCAATCGGATCATGAGTCCCATCAAACTATGGTGGCTTCGTGTTGCTGAACTGCCGATACAGCAACGAGTCACCCCCCTGTGGCCTGGCAGCAGCGACAGCTACGGTGGCTACAATAGCAGCCGCCTTAGTAACTGCAGGCTATCTCTCGTCAAACGTCTCGATCAAAGTTGTCTTAATATACCCAAACATCTCCGGAATAGCCTCTCGTATGGCTGCGGCCGCCTTGTCATGAATCATCCTACATATCTCATCATCACTGACTCGACTGTTCTCTGGGTTGTGGCATGTACCCACCATGATGTCTCTAAAACACAACACAAAATCATCAGAGACTCGCTCGAGTATACTCACACTCGATCACTCACCCCTACTTTCTCCTTTGCATCCTAAGGATTCTTACTTGGACTGCCTATAGATCCGGTGTTTCCAGTAGTACGAGCCCAATACTACCTTCAACACCAACCTGTATTCATCCCAAGACCTCCTCCTAGGATCCTAATTCTTAGTAGACTACTCATATGCTCATCTAGGTATCTCTTCGTAGATTATCTCTAGACTCATAACTCAACATGTACTCAGAGCAAATAACAGATAACACTGACCAAAGTATCTCCTAGGCTAAGGCATCATACATCCGGCAACTCTAGCCCTAGAATATGAAATACCTAGACTACTCTCTAGCATGCATTTCTAATAAAATATCTCATAACACAAAAAATAAGGGTATTTTGGGAAATCACCGTTCGGGCTCTGGCTGATTGTACACACTGCTCCGACTCGTTTTCTCATAAACTATTTTCTCATTTTAGAAAAATTACCCTTTTTTAATTTTTTTTTTCTCAAATCCTCAGCTTGAGTCCAAACACACCCGGAGGTGCATCCGAATACCTCAAACCAAGGCTCTAATACCAACTTGTAACACCGTAAATTTTCAAAACAAAATTTTCATTTTCAAACACAATAAACCACATGTCATGTTTTCTCGAAAATCTAAAGTCTCAAATATCAGTACATATTTCAAAAATCGTTTATGACGAATCCAGGATCCACTAAAAATATAACTCTAGTGTACAATCAAGACGGTGTCTTCCCGCGATCCTCGGAAGTACTTGAAACACATAACACATAACACGGTAAGCACAAAGCTTAATGAGTTCCCCAAAATACCACACACAGCTCATTAGCCACTTGAGGCTATAAGTCAGTAAGACCCTCCAGTCAATGAGTCTCAGTGAGACCCTCCGGTGTCACAACTCGGTTTGGACCCTCCGGTCCTATCTCGATGGGAACCCTCCAGTCCCATTCTCGGGTTGGACCCTCCGGTCCGATCTCAGTAAACACAAATATAACATATATAACATATAGGAAACAAGCATAATATCACATAACTCAAGAAGCACATAAGACCCTCTGGTCACACAGTAGATTACCACTCTAGGTAAAGTATAATGAGATGACTCACCTCGTAATAACTCGAATAATCTTGCACTTGAATCTCCGGTCTAGCCTCTGCCTAACACATACGAAAATTATCCCTAATTAATAATGACTCTCATGAAGCTAGACCGACCCTTCTATAACTCACAGAATGGTAAAAAGACCATTTTACCCCTCCATGGGCTTAATAGTCCACAAATTGGCTAAACACTAAAATCAACCAAAAAGTCAACGGCGGGGAGTACGTTGCGCGTACCAACTCTCTACGCAGGGCGTACTAGCTACCATGCAGTCATCGAGATGCTCGACCCCTACGCTGCGCGTACTAGTATTACGCCCAGTGTACGCCCCCAGTCTCACTCTTCTAACTCATTTGGTATTAATCAGTTAAGACCTTGGCTCATATCACAGATCTGGACTCCCTAATAGCACTTACTCCATAAATTTAGTGCTATAAGCCTTTGTATGGCTAATATGGTCACAAACACACAATACACTTACTCTTTTATCTCAAAAAGCTCATAACCCATGCATGGCTTGATTCCCACATCCAAGGTTGGATTTTTATGACATTATACCACTAAATACACTAAGAGGGTTTGATCAAAGTCTCTAGAGCTCAAAATCTCATAAAGTCTCCATCTTTTGAGACAAAACCCTAAAATACTCTACTATAATGCACAAATCAACAGAGTAAGAAAGCTTGAAGCTTTATACCTCTATGTGAAGCTCTCAACACAGATATGCTTAGATCCAAGGGCCTGGACTCTCACTCATTCTTCTCCAAAGATTTTCCTTAACTTAAAGATCACACAAATACCTTCAAAGGCTCTCAAATGCACTCACAAGCTCTAAGAACGAAGGTTGGGGCACAAGACGGTTTTTTGTCTGAGAATGGTGGCCAAGAATGAGGCCATCATATCTTTTATTTAGGGGACTCATCCTAAATTAGGGTTTTCACTTTGGGCCTAGTGCGCCCAATGTACTAGGTGGCTTCCGCGTCAAATGTACGCATATGAGTACGTTGAGCGTACACTCGTGTACGCCCCACGTACTCATTTACCACCTTTTCTCAATAAGGGCTAAAATGGACAAGTACTTAAAAGATCAAGGGTTTCAAGGTATACCTGAACTCAAAATGTTACAGTATTAAACTATGAAGTTTGTATGTTAATTTGTAAATTTTATTCACATTTTAATATAATAAAATTACAATTTAATGCACAAAAAATTCCTCCAGATATGAACGTATGATTGCGAGTTTTAAGTTGAGAATATGACTCTGAATATATAATATTTGTGTATTAAATTGTGAATTTATTGTATTAAGTTGTGAATTTTGTGTATTAAACTGTGAGTCAATTATATTAAGCTGAGACTTTTTTTATAAATTTTGTGTTTGCTTCTGAAATATGTGAAGAAAAAATGCATGATACACATATATTATTTTCTCTATTTTTAATTAAATTATATAAAATTTAAACTTTGAATATTGTGTAATTTAAACTTTGAAAGAAGCATTACCCTCCGCATGTGATGGTACAAATGTAAGTTTTTAGCTAAGAATATGACGTTTCTGTTTATTAAATTGTTAATTTATTATATTAAGCCGTAAATTTGATGTCTTAAACGGTACTTGACTACGTTCAGTTGTGAATTAAATGAATTTTGTTGTGAATGTTTTTTATAAATTTTGTAATAAAATATGAATGATTTATATATAAATTTTTGTATAAATATTATTGTGAATATATTTATTTGTGTTTTATAATTGTTTTTTATTAAATTCAAAATGAATAAAAATAATAGATTTATTAAACTACGAATGTAGTAGTTAACTTTTCATTGCATTACTTTATATGCAAATCTGATTTGTAAGGAAAAATGATTGCGATGCAAGCACATGTGGTTGGTGGCGTCGTGTGGTGGTGGTGGTGATGGTAGAGTTTGTGTTTGACAATTCTCTAAATTTGTGATTAGTGTAAAGTTGATTGTATTAATTATAAATTTTATGCATTAAATTGTAAATTGACCATATAAACTTGTATTTTATATAAAATTTGTGTTAAAATATGAATGAATGAATGAATAAAAATATTAGATAAAAAATTTACGATTTTACCATTTTCTTACCAAAAAGACAAAAAATGATATTTTAATGTATTTAATAATATTCATAATACATATTTAATTATGAAATGGTGTTTTTAGAGTTGTTAATTTTTTGTGGTTTTTATTTGAATTATTATATATATATATATATATATATATATATATATATATATATATATATATATATATATATATATATATATGGTTAGGTTATTTTGTTTTTACTAAGTATTGTGTGCCAGAATGCACAGAGACCAATGTATGAAATTAATCAATGGACATGATTTGAGAGTGTATGATATTACAATGGGGTAACATGTAGCATATAATCACACAATTTTAAGCAAAAGGGTATTTTAGACAATTAACTACATTTATAAAAGGAAATTTTCGGATTTTTAGGGATGATTAATTATCCTAATTTAAAAAAATCTGAATTTTTTAATTAATTCAATTTCAATTTTTTACCAATTTTATTCTGTCAGAATATTTTTTGTTAGAATGATGCTCTTTCAGAATTTTATTCTAACAGAATGCCAACCATAAACTAGTAAATATATTTTCGATTTTATTCTTGCAGAATATATTTCCAATGCAGATATTTGATTTGAGAAATAAAAAAACAAATTCATTCATATTCTTACAGACTAATATCCTTATACATTTAAAATAGTTATACATATTCTAAAAGAATATCATCAAAGATGAATAAAATTCTTAAAAAATAGCATTCTTGAATATACAACTATTGAACAAATACACTTGATCTTCTTCAGTGGTCCGTGTAATCCACTTGATCTTCGCATATATACTTGTTGTTGAACTCGATTCTAAATATTTTTCTTGTATAATCAATATGGAATTCCTTCTCTATGCAATTCTAAAAGAATAAGATACATTACTCGTTAGTATTACCCGTTAAACAAATATACTAGTTAACAAACATTCGTAAAGACATTCTAACAGAATACATTTATATAAATAAATTCTGACAGAAAACATTACAAAATGCACTTAAATAACATTCTTTTAAAAATCTTTTGCGAATAATAGGCATCAAATTGATGATTGTTACTAACATCATTCTAAAAGACATTCTGCAAGAATGATTCATTTAAGCTGTAACTAAAAAAACATACTATAAATTCTGAAGTACACAATACAACCATTCTAATAGAATGTCGCAGACATTGAAATTCTATCAAAATACATATAAACAATTAACCAAAATTCTATCATAATGCATATAAACAATTAACCATTCTAATAGAATGTGGCAGACATTGAAATTCATTTACACAAGTATCTGAATTCCAATTAAAATTCTTACTAACAATTAACAAATGGTTTATTTTTACACTAAATAACATGACAAGAACCAGTAAAAAAACCTAGATTTCAACTATGCATTTTATCGAACACTTGGTGTGCTTCTTCAGTTTCTTCAAAAAAAAATAGTGAGAGTCTTATCAATTCAGTTTCTTGGTGGTCAAGAACTGGAGATACAACTAAAAAAACATGTTATGATTAGTACAAGAGCATACCAATTCAGTTTCTTGGTGGTGTAGTTGACGACCTAAAATCCCCTGTTGCCTTTGTTTTCACCTCCTTTTGCAGACTCCACAACAGGCACCGAGCACCTCTTCACCGCCATCTGCTGCTGTTGCTTTTCCCTGATTTCTGTTCAACAGATTGATTTAGTTCAAACAGAAAATCAATTAATAAGATTAGAATCGATTTTGATGACAGATGACTCGATTAGCGATAAACGATTTCATGGAATCGATATTTTCCTCCTCCTCCTCCTCCTCCTCCTTCGAACTGGTGAATCATTGGAGGTGCTTCCTGATTTCTGATTCCAATTGTGCTTCTCCTCCTTAATCCGACGAAGATGAGCACAGGGGGATCTTCCCCTTGATCTTCTTTGCTGCCGACGGCGGGAGAGGAACGAAGAACCGTTGACTGCCTTCCTTCGCATCTTCCGCCATTGAAGAATTTTTCAATCGCATCTTCCGGTTGGTGAACTAGGAGTGAAAAGGGTTTGAGGATTCTGGAGGTTTTATTAGACAGGATTTAAGAGAGAGGCTAGGTCAAATATACTTATTCTATTTCCTTAATTGCAAGATTCAATTAAATGATTTCCTTAATTAAAAGTATAAAAGGTCCAAAATACCCTTAAATGATTTATTTAATTGTTTATTATTTCTTGAATTCTCATTGGTGCATTTAGGCACACAATACTTGCTAAAAACATTTGAACCTAGCTCTATATATAGGGTTAGGTTATTTTGTTTTTAGTAACTATTGTGTGCCAGAATGCACAGATCTGGACCATTGGATGGAATATAATCAAAGATCATGATCTAAGGGTCTATGATAGTAGAATAAGATAACATGTACCATATAATCACACAAATTTGAGCATAAGGGCATTCTAGTCAATTAATCTATATTAAAAAAGGAAATTTTCGGATTTTTAGGGATAATTAATTTCTTTATTTTTAAAGATTTAAATACTTTAAATTAATTTAAAATTAAAAATTTGATTTTTATTCTCTCAGAATGATAGAATTTTAACCATAAAGTAGTAAACATATTTTTCGATTTTATTATGTCAGAATGACAGAATGTCAACCATAAACTAGTAAATATATTCTGAAAGAATACACAAAATCGATTCTTGAACTAATAATATACCAAATAATTACATTGTACGATTGTGATTCATTGAATTATAACAAACATTCTGAAAGAATAACAAATATAATTCTTAAAAAATAACAACATTCTAGATGTCTTGTGTATGTTTGACCTCTAAGCCAATTCAAAATATGCTAGCATTCTATGAGATTGACATTTTGTGACATTGACATTCTGTCAGAATTGTATTGCATGAGAATGATTTTATACAAGGAGTCTTTCCCATCAGGTCTTCAATCCATTCTTCAAGCCATTTATATCACAAATTCATTGTCAAATACTTTGTAGTGATACACTTGTAACAACTGCACATTAAACATATAATTAATTAACTACAAATTCTATCAGAATAAAGCAATAATATTCTTATATAATAAACTATTCTTTCGTAATGGAAATATTATAAAAAGTTAAACAAGGACAAAGCTATGATCAGCCCATATGTCTATTTGCTTCAACATCATAAACATAAGGAAAAATCAGTTTGCTTCAACATCAAATCTATGATCAGGATAGATGTTTGCTTCAACATCATAAATATAGATTGAATCATCAATACTTCCAGCTACAAGTTCTCTGCCATCAAAGAATGGTGTCTCTGAATTTCTGAAAAAAATAAAAAATTACAAAAACCCAACTCAAAAAACTTAATCAAAGATCAATAAAGTTCATGTAAATTGGAATTCAAAATCACAAATTGAACCAAAACAATACATAGACAAATTAATTATCTTTTTAAACAATTACATAAAACATGTGTTGCTAGTAATTCTGACAGAATGCATACCACAAAGTTAAATTCTTTAGATTCTCTTTCAAGCATTTCAACAAACACTTGTTATGCATTTTCATCAAACAAGCCAAAATCCATCTAAAACAATTAATGAAGTTAGAATAATAATATAGGTGCCGACAATCAAAGAACAGAGGATTTGGCTTTAAAAAAAATGAAATTTACAGATAGAGATATTCTATAAGAGTTTAATTTTGATAAAACAAGAATTTTTGAAAAATTACCTTGTAACTACTAGATGTTCTTTTGTTTCTAACGCATAACTAACAAATTGAAGGTCTTTGGATCGAGCAACAAATTGGAAGCCTTTGAATCAGCAGTAGCAAAGATGATTTGGAAGGCGGCCAATGGTGGAGATAGATCAAGAATAATCAGCTACTGTGAGAGGAAGAGAGGTCTGCTTCAAGAATCGGTTGTTGTGTGAGGAAGAAATGCCGATGACTTTCGTGATTTAGGGTTGGATTGTGAAGAAGCGGATAAGAAGATGGTCGTTCTTCCTCCTTTTATTTTGGTAATTTTAAAATCAAATCCCCCATTTATCTCAATTACCATAATTTTAGAGTCATGATTTACTAATTTACCCTTTTTAATTTATTTAATGATTAAATTATTCTTAAATTCCTATTGGTGCATTCATGCACACAATAGTTGCTAAAAACATTTGAACCTAGCTCTCTCTCTCTCTCTCTCTCTGTCTCTCTCTCTCTCTCTCTCTCTCTCTATATATATATATATATATATATATATATATATATATATATATATATATATATATATATATATATATATATATATATATATATAATGTTTAGTAGAAGCCTACGAGAAAGTTATTCCTACACGAAGACATTGATCAATGTCTTTTGCCGTGCAAAAGTTTTCATATCTACGATTTTCTAAAAAAAACAAATACATTTCAAAACTCTATAAACATATATGTCTTCCTGCCGGAAGCCATAAGTTCTAAAAAAAGACATTTTTCCAAGAAAAACAAATTTTAAATAGATGATAATAACCAATAATTAGTCATTACGAAATTAATTAAATAGCTGAAAAGTTACTTTATTGAATTCTTTATTAAACTGAAATAATTATTTTAGTAATTTCTTTACTAGACTGTAAAATTGTTACAAGCCATTACTTGTCTTCAAGACTTCAACTATTTCGATTGAAAATTAAAAATAAGTTGTTAACATACCATTTATTAATTTGTATCAATCATATTTGTTGGTAGCCAAACAACTTGATACAAAACATACTTGATCCAGTATTTATAAAAATTATAGTTGGTACGATATAAGATGTATCATCCGAGTAAAAACAAAATATATACCATGCCATCTTCACCTAATTTTATCCGATCTAAAGTATGGATAGTGCCTTTTATCCGATCTTAGTCATGATGTCTTATTTAGGCTATGTTTGACATACTAATTGAAAAGTTAGCTGTTAGCTGAAAAACTAGCTGTTAAATAAAAGTTAGCTAATAGCTGAAAAGCTAGCTGATAAAAACTAACGTTTGGTAAAACTAGCTGAAAAGCTAGCTAAAATATATAAAATTACATAAAAAGACATGTAAGAGTATGTGTTTCTATAATTAATTAAATGGTGTATTTGGAAATTTTTTAAAAATCTTCTAAAAAGCTGGTGTAAGGTTGTGTTTGGCGCGCATGTTTCGAGCTTTTTATTAGTTGTCGTGTTTGGTAAGCCAAAAAATAGCTTATAAGCTAGCTTTTTAAAAAGCAACTTAGACTAGCTTTTTAGGAGTTTTTTAAAATTTTCCAAATACACCATTTAATTAATTATAGAAACACATACTTTTGCATGTCCTTTTATATAATTTTATATATTTCAGTTAATTTTTCAGCTAGTTTTATTAAACGTTATTTTTTATAGCTAGGTTTCTATTTAACAACTAATTTTTCAACTAAAAGCTAGCAATACTCATATTTTTGGCGTATCGGTTGCCTTAATATATCCTAAGGAAAAAGTTTTCAAAATATGCATAGAATCTCAAACAAGATAATCCTTTGGAAAAGTTTTGGAAACTCTTTTTAATATTAAAACGAACATGTAGACTTTATGTTATTTTTGGATACTATGATATATACTTTTTTTATTAAGGGAATAAAGAATTATTAAAATGAAAGGAATAATTAGACAGAATTATTTAAATGTAGAAAGGGACGCCCATAGGATTTGGAGTGGCCCCTTGTTTTTGTTAACATTTCCTTTTCTATGTCCCCACGGCCCACTATTTTACAACAAAAATCTCACTTTGATTTTTAGAGGTAATTTACGAAATCTTTTGTGATGATATCAAGCCTTCTATCCAGTAAATGTAATATTGGATCAAAACATGCAGGGATTATATGCTTTATTAAGTAATAATGTTTGAAATTTATGTAAATTTAAATGAAATTTAAACCACGCTTTGTTTTGTAAGCAAAATACGCAAGTATATGGAATTAAAATATGGGTAAGGACTTGAAAATGTAACGAACTTTTAATTTTGTTCATATTTAGTCACTAAATTTTTTTCATGTTTGATTTACCCTTGATTTATGTGAAATTGTCCACATTTTAACCGGTCATAAGGGTAAAATATGATCAATTTCAAATAATATAAGAGTAAATCAAATACGATAAAAGTTATTTACTAAATGTAAACAAAATTGAAAGTTTGTTACCCTTTCAATCCATTATCCCGTAAATGGTTCTAAATTTTATTAAGAATGAGCACAAGCTGAATATGAAGGTCATAAAAATGAAGATGTTTGTAGTAATCGTGTGATATACATTTATCGTGTAAAGTACTAGAAACAACACTTAGAAATACAATAGAAGTGACTTTAATCACATGGAAATTAAAGAAACAAAGATTGTGGTGGTTTCAGATATATACTTAGGACATAGTAACGATTTTCACTCCGTAGGGTAGAAACGGTCATTGTAGATCGTACGAGAAAGAGAGAACATATGATAAAGAAGCATGAAGATAATTCAATGTTAAATTTGAATGATGTTTTTCTTTGTACAAGGACATGAGCTTTAATTAGAGAGTGTGGATGCATAAGATTAAGGTCGTGAAGAAGTACATTAGTGGTCTAGGTGCTAGTTGACTTTACATCGTTTGTGCATTTTGCTTTGTTTTCACTTACTTTCAATTTGTTTTGTCGATAATTTTCTTCCAAGTTATTGCTTGTATCTACCTTTCCTATTTGTATGTTGATTCTATATGTATCTTCTCACCATGTTCCTTTTGATTTTCGATCTATTATTTGTTTTATTGCTCGTATATGTGTCTTTTTGCCTTTGTGAAACTCTACTGATTATTTCTTCTTTGTGGGTTGGCATCTCACTTATATGTGAATAAAGAAACTCTAGTTAAAAGCTTATCTTATTGACTAGAATCAAAGTAATGAACTACAACATGGTTATGTGACACACATTATATTCTATAATACTTCTTACAAACACAACATAAAACAAATCGTAATGATTGAAATTCAAAATTATTAGGGTAAATTACACTAATCGTCCCTCGTGCACATGCCAGAAAGTGTGTTTAGTTTGTATTTTCAAAAATTAACTCGAACTGTCACTGTGTTTGTTTTTTCTTACACCTTTAGTCCCTATTGACATGAAATGACTATTTTACCCTTAATAATTTTTTGTCTTTTTCTTTTATTCCTTTACCAGTTTTAGATTATAAAACAATCAAATATTCCCACCCCTCCCCTCCCATTCTCTTTCCCTTTTCCTTCTACCTTTCATGGTTACCAACACCACCAGAACCATCATCTACCACCACCAATTACCACCAGAAACCACCTGTCCTTCTCCCCCTCTCTCCGAAGAGACTAAATAGCCAAAAATCATTTTCCCCTCCTTGATATCATCATCGTCCAACTCAAACAACCTTCCAGAAACCACAAATAATTACCGTGAATCTCCACCACCTCCCATTACCGTCATCTCCACCATTGATGAACCATACTTGATTGTCAAACATCAAATATTCAACCCAAAACCTGCATTCTACTATGAAAATCAAACCCTTTATGAATCTCGAACCCACTTAGATCCACATTTAGATATGAAACTTAAACCTAATTCAAAAACTCAAACATCAGAAACCACCTCCTCTCCCTCTCATCATGTGATAGTTAGGGTTTCACGTGGCGATTTTAGGGTTTCTACACAAATCTATGGTGGTAGACAACTCACAACGAGCGATAGTGAAGAAAGCTCCAAGGAGATATGCACCTAAGCACCAAGCCCTAGTTGTATCTCGTTTTTCGAACAAGAGGGTAGCAGATCTTCACTATGGTTCGAGGGTAACAATATGTACTCCTCCCTAACCTTCTCCTTACCATTCGAATCTACATCTACACTCCTGTATGGATCCTTCGTATGAGGAAACATAGGAAGCAAAAAAAAGTGCTTCACAAGCTTAAGAAGATTAAACAGGAGCTTGGTCAGACATCTATATGTTGTGGATGTCTCCGAAGATTTACAAAAAGTGAATGAAAGATTGATTAAGGTGGTGGTTAGTGGTTATTTTTAGCGGAAAATATGAGCTTTTAGCCGGGGAATGGGTAAGGTGAGTTGAGGGCTAATAGTGGTGCTCTATTTTATGGTGATGGTACAGATTACCGGTGGTGGTGGTTTGGATTACCAATGATGGGTGGTGGTCAAATATTCTTCAGCAACAAAAAAAAATAATTATAGTACTTTTTAATAATTAAAAATAATCAAAGATGATAAAAATAAATGAAAAAGAAAACAAAAAGGGCATTACAGTCATTTTATGTCTCACAAGGGATAAAACTTGCAAAATTGAACTAACGAGTGACCAAACGTGCAACTTTTAACGACATAAGGGACGATACGAGTTAATTTACTAAAATAAGGACAAAACACACTTTCTAGCATATGCATGAGGGACGATTGATGTAATTTACCAAAATTATTAATCTAAGTAATTGCTACCAATAAGTAACATAAACTAAGGGATGATTACAAAAAAGGATAATGACTTGAACGGGTAACAAAATTTCAACTAGTTCATATTTAGTCATTGAACTTTTTTCGTGCTAGATTTACCCATTAATTATTTAAAGTATTCACATTTTACCATTATCACCGGTTGTAGCCGATCATAAGGGTAAAATGTGAACAGTTTCAAATATTTCAAGGATAAATAAAAAAAATTAGTTACTAAATGTGAACAAAGTTGAAAGTTCATTAGCCTCTCAAATCATTATCCCATTAAAATATGATTTGCTTGTTATTATTTTTTATATACTAAATTTCAAAGTGGAAATGAACAGTGTATTTTTGCATTTCTTAGTTTCGCCAAAAAAAAAGTTTTGGATATTGATAGATTTAGAGAAAATGACTTGCAGGTAATTATCTTTTCGTTTTGTTCACATTTAAGTAATTTCATTTTTTTTTACATATTTCACCATTTAACTTGTTAAATATGTTAACATATTACTATTATAACCTGCTATAGTAGATGACAATGGTAATATGTGAACGTATTTAACAAGTTAAATGGTTAAATATATATAAAAAAAGTTTTCTAAATGTGAACACTTTTTTTATTTTGTTTTTTACTAAATTTCTTAAGATTTTTTTATAATTTCATACAACATTTTTATGATATTTTTTCATATAGGTTTTTCTAATAAAATGTTTTAAACTTTGCTTATAAATTTTTTAAACGTTTTTTATACTTTCATATAATTTTAATACAAGTGCTTTTAAACCAAATATTTTTTAAATGTTTTTAATGTTTCTTACAAGTTTTTAACTCTTGTTTTTTTTAACATTTTCATACATTTTTTAATAACTTTCAAATATTTATATATCTATACTTTCTTTTACAACATTTTTAGAGTATTTCACAAATTTTGAATAACAATTTAATATTTTTTTATAACATTTAAAATTTTTTAATAAAATATTAGTTTTGAAACGTTGTATTAAAAAATTTAAAGTTTATAAACTTCTAACTAAAAAGTATTAAAAAGTTGAAATAGTTTTATAACATTTACATTATATATATATATATATATATATATATATATATATATATATATATATATATATATATATATATATATATATATATATATATATATATATTTGTTTGTTTTTTTATGTGCTAACTAACATTTTCATAAAAGACCTTTGTGAAGTTTATTTTTACAAACAACTGATAGCCTAGAAAATAAATTACAAAAATTATCCTAACAGTATATGGAAAGGGTCCTTATGTAGTTATTTTTTGGAGAAATGGTCCATATGTTTAAAAAATTACAATATAACCTATATGTAATAGAAAATTTATAAATTATGCCCGGTTTACGGGTCCCCAAAAATATATTGTGATGTTCGTCCATACGTTATTTTGATTTCATTCTTTAGCCACATGACTTTGTATTTTTTTGCCCTTAAGTTTTATAGTTACGGAAGTTTGTCTAGCAAAATGCGGAAGTAGTAACTTACTAATTTATACTAAATTGTATGAATTAATAGTAAGAAACATTTTTCTGCATATTAATTTAAAATAATAATTAAAAAATATTATTGTATGTATTGTTGAAATTATTATTATATAAATTAATGAACATTTAACTATCGATACATATATACACATTTAAGAGGACATCGTGTGATTTTTAGTCAGAAATACTCTTGTTATAAAATAAAGTTCATATTGATTTTATAAAGCAAAACTATTTAAGTTGTTACTAAATTTATTTTGTAAAACTATAATGATTTTTAAGCTTATTTGTTTTGACTTGGTATTATAGATTTATCATGTTATTTATATATTTATATTTTTGACCAAAGTTTTTAAATATTTTTATAAATTTGGTACGAAAGTTTCTTTTTTCTACAATATTGTCCCAAATTTATATTTTTGTAACTATTTTTTTACAACGTTTTATAATTTTTTAAAGATTTTTTGCACAAACCTTTTATAGATTTTCCTGTAGATATTTTACAATTTTTTTGTATATTTTTTTATAATTTTTTTTACAATTTTTTACACATTTTATAACCTTTTTTACACTTTTTAAAAAAATATTTTATAGTTTTAATATATTTTACAACTTATTTTTTACTTTTTCACAACTTTATTTTAATATATTTTACAACTTTTTTTTATAACTTCCTTTAAGTTTTTTTAGAAACTTTTTATTCTTTTTCATAACTTATTAATTTTTTTTTGTATTCTTTTTATAATATTTTGTATATAATATTTATATTTTTTTACAAGCCCTTTTTAATGCTTTTACATCATTTTTTTACAACCAAGAAATATATTGAAAAAATAAAATTAAAACTTTAAAATGTTTGAAATGTAAATAAAATTGTTAAAATATGATTATTTATTCTTGACGTTTTAAAAAAAAAGGTTTAAAAAAGTTTTTAACAACTTACGTGTAAGAATCGTTTTTACTTTTATTTTTTATAATGTTTAAAATCTTTTTAACCTTTTCATTTATATTGCTTCATTATTCTTATGTTGTGATAAAAGTTTAAAAGGTGTTGTAAATTAGTTTAAAATGGCATTAAAAAGTTAACAAAATGTTGTAGAAAAGTTTCACCGTTGAATCCAACCAGGACTGAGGAAGACTATCTCAGAATCTTAAATGTTTATCTTGTTGATTGTTTCTAATAGGATGATGTTGACTGAGCTGCCACAATCTATCAAGATCCTTCGAAGAAAGTTGTTAGCCACAAATAACGTTGTGACTAGATCATCATGTTGTGGATCTATGAAATTCTCCATGTCATCTCCGTCGAAAGAGATCTTCTTTTTGTCGGTCAAGAATGCATTCTTTCTTGTTATGTCTTCCTTTTACACCTTGGAACTTTTTTGTATGTATTTTTGCTCTAGAATAAGAAGTTTCACAGATGTCAAATCCACCAGAGATTAAGTTAATAACCTTGGGATTTGAGGGTGGATATGTTTTTCTTTGCATAATGATTTCAGGATCTTTGGATCATTGACTTTTCTTCTTCCCAAGTGTTCCTTTAAATGTCCTTTGCTCAACAAGTAATCGATCTCCTTCCTGAGAGCTAAACAATTTTCGGTGACATGTCCCAAAGTCCTCATGATAAGTACACTATTTCGATTCATCTTTTCATCTTGGTGTTTTATTAGATTTCTTAATCAATCTTTCTTTGTCCCCAAGATCCTGCATTACACAGAGCAGATCTGAAAACATTAATAGAAAAATAATAGCCAGAAATCATAGGATAATCTTCATCTTCCAGAGCATTAACTATACAATTTTTAAGTTCTGAGTAAGGTTAACCTCTATAGGATTTGGGAGGAAGATTTATTCTTCCTTTTAGGATGATCATAGGGCGTGTTTGACCTTTTCTTGATCTTCTTGTCTTCTTCCAGCACGATGAATCTTAGTGCCCTATTTCTAGCTTCATCAATTTCATGCATGGGGTCATGACAAGATCCTTGTAGAATGAAGAATATTTCTTTAGTTTCATCTTGAAAACTTCCACACCTGTTGCAACATCTAGATGTGGGATGTCTAGGGATTCTTTCTCAAACCTACTAACATAATCCATCAAGGACTTATCATAGCCGTGAGTTACTATGTAATGGTCACTTGTTAGTTTATTAAATGTTCTACTACAAGAAAACTGTTACACCCCCAACCGACGCTATGTAACTTAGTTCATGGATCCACATACATTTGGATATATAACACAAGTAAACCAATAACACAATAGTAGTTCATGGATCCACAAGCATTTGGATATATAACATATGAATTACCTTAAACAACTAGACAGTTATAAAAAAAACTAGAAAAACTAGGTCGCCAGAAATCCATGACTATTCCATCGTCTGAAATGCTTATTTAGTGATCTCCTAAGAGTACATGTAGTTTTGAGGGTCAACAAAAGGTTGGAGAGAGTTATAGGTTTTCAGCTAACAACAGTAATGATACTTTTTAAAATGATCAAAATGTATTTTCTTTGTAAGTAAAACCATACTTGAAAAAGAGTTTGTATAGAGCCTTTAACGAACTTTGAAACTCAAAATGTGGTTTTCCATAAGTAAAACCATACATATAACAGTTTTGAAGTGATAGAAACCAAGTCCATGGTTTATATATATATATATATATATATATATATATATATATATATATATATATATATATATATATATATATATATATATATATATATGTATACACACAGAGAGAGAGAGAGAAAGAGATAGAGATAGAGATAGAGAGAGAGAGAGAAACCAAATTGATGGTTTGAAAAGAATGAGAGATCTAGTTAATGTTTATAGCGATTCCTATAACCGAACTATGTTGAAGTACCCCTACAACGTTTTATTGGACGTTGTAGAAATGACTATATATACTAATCATCCGCTTTGACTTGACCGTCTTGGTTGTAGCTAGCAACCACAGATAGGGGTGTCAAACCGACATAGATTTATACATACATATCTCGCTCTGAGTATTATAAGTTATAGTAGTGTGGGTATGTTAAGTGTTTAAAATTAGGTAATGAATAACTTCTCACTATAAAAGCGATTAACTAAAGTATGTGAATAACCCACCCTATATGATATGTGGATAGGTATCCGGGGTGTAATCTTCAAGAGTGGATAACCCTATCTTATGCGTGGATAAGTCATTAGGCAAAATCATTAAAGATGAATAGAGTTTATATAAGCCGAGTATGCTTGATAAGTATATACTTGAAAGCATACAATACCCACTTAAACAAACGATAAATGTCATAGTAGTGTAAGAAAGCACGTGTATAATTTCCAAGTTTTAAAGCGTTATAACTTATATATATATATATATATATATATATATATATATATATATATATATATATATATATATATGTGTGTGTGTGTGTGTGTGTGTGTGTGTGTGTGTGTGTGTGTATAACACCCGATTCCTGGTATGCATTCAATTCAAGTATTTCTTACGTTTTCCTCTGGGACTCGATGAGTTGGAGGCCCAACTCGTTGAGTAGGGTCGTGATCTGCAGGGAGTTTAAGTGATCTACTGGACTTGTCGGGAGACTGACTTGGCGAGTAGATGTTGTTTGAGTGAAATCCTAAATTGAGGGTTTGCACCCTATTTAAACACCTTATAACACCCCAACTCATCTCCCGTCGTCCAGAGTAAACCCTAACTCGAAACCCTAGCCAATTTTGTGTGTTCTTGATCCTTGTGGTGTTATTTTTGTGTGATTGAAGATTGAAAAGGAGAAGGAGACTTGTAAGATCAAATGGAAAAAGCAGATCCAGAGTTTTAAGCTCATTTCCAACTTATTTGAGGTATGAAACTGAAACTTTGTCTATTCATTGCTTGGATCTTGATTTTGGACCTTTTCTACATCCTTCTAAGCCCTAGTGAGAATGTATTCAAGATTTGGTATAAGAAGTGAGTTTGTGCTTCAGATCTTGGGCTATTAGGGGTCTTTATGGCATAAAGGTGCCCAATTTGTTGCCATAAACACCCCGTGCATCTTGTAGACCATCTTTTATGGCTTTTTGAGCCAAAGACCCCATACATGTATACCAAGTTTGAAACTTTACGTGAAAAATGGACATTAGGAGGCCAGATCTATGGTTTTGGTGTGTTAAGATCCATTTAAATTGACTATATAGTAATGGTCAAGGATGGACTCGATGAGTCGTTCTTAGGAATCGGCGAGTCAGGGTGTAATGACTACCAAATCCTTTCTATAGATGGATCAGATGATAGGATGAAAGGTCCCTCAGTTGTTTAGGCTCATAAGGGACATGGGAACCATGGGACTCGACGAGTGTTTGAGCAAACTCGGCGATTCCAAGGCAATCTCCCAATATTTGTAGATGGACTCGACGAGTTGTTCATACAACGCGACGAGTCATAGACTGGACACATTCTTATGAGAGAGATGAAATCAACGATTTCAAGGATGAACTCGGCGAGTCGGATGAAGATGGTCCCGATGGTATGATTGAAGGAGAACCCGTCGAGTTCTTGCTAGACTCGACGAGTAGAGTCGGAGGTTGGTTTGAGTTAGAGGAGTATGGACTCGATGAGTTGGTAGACCAACTCGGCGAGTCAGGTCAACTAGATGTTGACTTTGACCAAAGTTGACTTTGACTAAATTGAGTTGACCATCGGTTAGGGTTGCATATTCAAATTGATAACTTAAAAGGATTGTCGTGTAGGGATTGAGGTGTTGAGGAGAGTTGAATTTCACACCGAGGACAGTTCAGACACTACACGACATCGAGGTGAGTTACCTTCCAGTAGAAGTGGGTCTAAGGCACCAAGGCCGACCCACTAGGAGTTGTCTAGTTGAGATAATTGTCTTTGTGATAATTGTATGGTTTGTTATTACTTGATATGTGCTAGTACGCTATGTTATGTGAGATATTATTAGTAGGAGGGGACTAGTCCTCGATTCGGTCGCTAGGACCAACGGGTAGGTTGGACACCCCAGATATGTCTGACAACATGATTATGATATGATATTATATGCTAGCGGTAGAATGGAGGGTAGGTCGGCACCCCAAAATAGCCTGACATGGGTAGGTCAGCACCCCAAAATGGGTTGACATGGTTAGGTCAACACCCCAGAATGCCTTGACATGGTTAGGTCGGACACCCCAGAATTTCTCGACAATATGTATGTTGTTTTGGTATGCGGTATGATGGGGGAAATCACTAAGTTTTGTGCTTACAGTTCAGTTTTGGTTTCAGTTACCTCTTCGTCTAAAGGGAAGGAGCCGGCGGTGTAGCTGCGCATCACACACACACACACTCATGGTTTCCGCATGGAGTTTATGGGATTGTACTATGATTTTATTACTTTTGATGATATGGTTTTGATACACATTGTTATGTTTTTATAAATTGATATGACAATTGGATATGTTTTGGTAAACTGTGTTACAAGTTACTTAACTAAAAATGAAATTTTTGGCCCCGAAATTTGGGACATTACAAGTTGGTATCAGAGCCTTGGTTTGATGGATTCGGACACACCTTTGGGGGTTTCTAGACTCAAACTGAGGGATGAAAAGATTTTCACAAGAAAACGGTTTTCTAAAATTTGAGGTAAAGATTTTTTTGGAAAAAGAACAACGTGTGTGATGCGTGCGACCAGCCGAGCTCAAGTAAGTTTTCCCCAAGATACCCATACTTGTTATGTTTATGATATGATTATGAGATATGCATGCTAGAATAGGGCTAAGGATCTAGGAGGATGCCTCGTATGCTGGATATATGATTCTGAGAACTGCATGCTAGAATAGGGCTAAGGATCTAAGAAGGATGCCTTGTATTCCTGTCGTATGAGCTGTATGCTAGGACTGTCTAGTCAGCAGTAGGATAGCCTGATTAGGTTATGCTTGATTTGGTTACTCAATTCATGAATGATGCTTTCTTTGTGCTATAGGGGTTCGGGCCAACTTTAACTAACTAGTGAGTGGATATGTAAAAGTATTCGCAAGCTAGTTAGGGACGGGTGGTAGGGACCCCTAGTGTAGCTGATGGCGGAGAGTAGGTTGAAGGGTGCCCTAGGAAAGCCTAGGATGAGATTAGTTGGAAAGGGATATTGGTTAAGGGACTTGGTGAAGTTGAGGCAATCCTTGAGGAAAGTACGGATAGATGTGTAAGGTAGTATGGGCTCGTACTACTGAAAGTAGAGGATCCATACTCGAGTCAAGGAGGGCCAAGATGGAACCATGAAACTTGGGGAGTGTGTGAGACCTCTCGAGAGTATGTATGATCCTGATGTTTACGTGTTTATTTTCAGTATGGTGGTCACACGACATGGAGAAGGAGGTTCAGGATCAGGATCAGGCTCGGGTGCAGGGTCCGAGCAGGTCGATGACGGGCTACGTGAGTTCATCGCGTCTGAGATCACGAGAGGTATCCTTGAGGCAACCCCGATCATTTTTGGGTCGATCAAGGAGGGGATTACTGAGATGATAGAGGATCACCTTCGGACATTCATGATTGATTTGGCGTCTAGCCAGATGGGTACACACACACACTATCCTTCAAGGACTTCAGGGGGAGTGGTGCGCTGAACTTTCATGGGGTGAAGGACCCCATTGCTGCCAGGAGATGGATCGCAAACATTGAGTCTGCGCGGTTGACGAGCTTCTGCCCGAAGGGGTTGAAGGTCCGTTTTGCTACGGGATGTTTTAGTGATACAACTATATATTGGTGGGAGTCAGTTGGTGACTCGGTTCAGGGCAGAGTTTACGCCAGCTGTGGAGCTTCAACACGTAGCTAGAGAGTTTCTTAATATGAAACAGACGACTAAGACAATGGCGGAGGTCACCGCCAAGTTTAGGGAGCTGGCCTTTTTGGTACCTCAGTATGCGGGGGACGAGGAGATGCGGAAGACCCGCTACCATGATATGTTGAGGGCTGATATCCGGGAGCATTTCAGTTATTCAGCTTGCCCGACCCTGGAGTCTATGATTGCTAAGGCGCGGGAGAGGGAGATTGATTTGGAGCACCTCAGGAAGAGGAAGGCAGAGACTGAGCAGGTTATGGGGGTTTCAGGGAAGAAAACCAAGGGATCTGATGTTAGGTCGAAGGGCCAGCCGGGCCAGAGCTGCTGCAGGAAATGTGGCAGGCTACATGAGGGAGCTTGTAGAGCAGGATCTTCGGGCTGCTACAAGTGCAGCAAGACGGGGCACTTTGGTAGGGATTATACTGCCCCTGCTCTCAGGGTTCAGACGCCAGACCTGATTGGCTTCGATTGCAATCAGGGGGGCCATAAGAAGGCCAACTACCCTAGATTATAAGCAACATCAGCAGCAGCGCCAGTGGCGGCGCCGACTTTAGCGACAGCGTGAGTGGCGGATGGTCAGAAGGTTAAGACAGAGGCTCCAATGGTGCGGAGCCGAGCATTTTAGCTGACAGCCGAGGAGGCACGTGCCACACCCGATGTGGTGACGGGTATGATTTCTTCTCTTTGCTCTTTTATGTTATGTCTCTATGATTTTGATATGATATATGTATGCTCAGCTTAGGATCGTTCCATGTGAACGACATCCCAGTTCAGGTGTTGTTTGATTCGGGTGCTACCAGATCGTTTGTCTCTCTTGCACTTAGCAAGAAGTTTCCTGAGTCCTCGGGCATGTTGAACTGCCCTCTAGAGGTCGAGATTGCGGACGACCGGTCAGTACGAGCATCAGAGGTTTTCAGGGATTGTGTTTTGAGATTGTTCGAGGAGCGTTACATGGTAGTCTTAGTTCCCATACCTTTTACAGGGGAACAAGGTTATTATATGCATGGATTGGCTAAGCCCTAATGGGGTGGTGATTGACTACACACAACAGTTGGTGCGGGTAAAGACCCCAAGTGGGGGAGAACTGGTGATTAAGGGCGAGAGGCCACATCAGGGACCAACTTTATGTTCAGCAGCGAGGGCTTGGCGCTAGCTTCAACAAGGTTGCACATAATATGTCACCTGTGTTATAGATACATGGGAGGCGGGTATGGCGATGGTGGGCGATGTGCTAGTAGTACAAGAGTTTGCGGATGTATTCCCCGAGGAGTTGCCTTGGATACCTATGGAGAGACAGGTAGAGTTCAGGACCGACCTAGTCCATGGTGTGGCTCCGATAGCCAAGGCATCATATCGGTTGGCTCCTCCTAAGATGCAGGAGATGTCCATACAGCTGCAGGATCTGTTAGACAAGGGATTCATTAGATCGAGCAGTTCACCCTGGGGATCCCCGATTTTATTTGTGAAGAAGAATGATGGCTCGCATCGGATGTGTATAGATTATCGGGAGCTGAATAAGGTAATGGTGAAGAACCGTTACCCACTCCCGAGGATTGATGGCTCTTTGACCAGCTACAGGGAGCATCTTGGTTCTCCAAGATCGATTTGCGTTCAGGTTATCATCAGATGAGGGTCAGAGAGGAGGATGTGCAAACGACTTCCTTTTGGACGCGTTATGGTCACTATGAGTTTGTGGTGATGCCCTTCAGGATCAAAAATGCTCCTGCCGCGTTCATGGATCTCATGAACCACATGTGTAAGCCGATGTTGGATCGGTCTGGGATAGTTTTCATCGATGACTTCTTGGTTTATTCCAAGACACGAGAGCAGCATGAGGAGCACTTGCGGGAGGTTCTGGATACTATGAGGAGGGAGAGCTTGGATGCTAAGTTCTCTAAGTGTGATTTCTGGTTGCGCGATGTGTAGTTTTTTGGGCACCTTGTCAACCAGAACGGGATTTATGTTGACCCGGACAATGTGGAGGCCGTGATGAGGTGGGAGGTTCTGAGGTCTCCGTTTGAGATTCGGAGCTTTCTGGGACCAGCAAGCTACTATCGGAGATTCATTCAGGACTTCTCCAAGATAGTCGTGCCCCTGACCTGGCTGACGAGGAAAGCCGTGGTCTTTTGTTGGGGGCCTGAGCAGCATGCCGCGTTTGAGACGTTGAGACATAGATTGTAAGAGGCGCCAATGTTAGCCCTGCTGGAGGGCATGGAGGATTTTGTAGTATATTGCAATGCGTCCACCTCAGGTTTGGGCGCGATATTGATGTAGAGAGGGCATGTTATCACTTACCCTTCGAGGCAGCTGAAGCCTCACGAGGCGAACTATCCGACGCATGATTTGGAGCTGGGGGCTGTTGTCTTCGCCCTCAAGATTTGGCACCATTACCTCCATGGGGTTTGTTCTACCATTTACACGGGCCATAAGAGCCTGAGGTATCTCATGGATTAGCCAAATCTAAACATGAGGCAACGTCGGTGGCTTGATGTGGTAAAGGATGATGATTGTGAGATACTCTACCACTCGGGAAAGGCTAATGTCATGGCTGACGTCCTTAGTCGCAAGGCAGCGCCGATCAGAGACATCTGTTTGAGGATGACAGTTGTGACTCCGTTGTTGGAGCAGATTTGGGAGGCCCAACAGGAGGCCATAAAGGAGGAACATTGGAGGAGCAAGCAAATTGTAGGCCATGTTTCCTCCTTTGAATATGATAGCTGAGGATTGTTGACTCTTCACTGTAGGGTGTGGGTCCTATATCATGGAGGTGTGCGCTAGGTATTGATGGAGGGGGCGCACAAATCCAGGTTCTCCATCCATCCCGGGGCGATGAAGATGTATATGGATCTTCGTATTGATTATTGGTGGCCCTGTATGAAGAGGGACGTAGCTTGGTTTGTGGAAAGGTTCCTGACCTGCAGGAAGGTCAAGGCTGAGCACCCGAGACTCACGACAAGGTCTAACCATTGGATATCCCGCTGTGGAAGTGGGAGGATATTACTATGGATTTTTGTTAGATAAGGCGTCTAAGTCCATAACTATTTCTGGTAAATACTTGACCCGACCCGGCATGGTCCATTTGGGTTGCATGACACCATGCAATTGGATAAACTAAATGAGAGAAGTAACACATATGGTTTATTAATATATTATAAGTTCCAATATATTAATATATTATTTAATTAGTTTTGATCAAGAATTAATTTAGAATTAATTAAGTGATCAAAAGAATAACTAATTAAATATATGGGTAGATTATGTAAATCTTCCATATCTTATATAGTGGGCTAATAGGCTCCATGGATTATCAAGTTAGGTTCCACCCATAGGATGCTCCATGGAGTTAACACGTAGATTGAGAAATGAAGAGTCATGTTACATTAGGGTTATACCTAATGCAACACACTATATAAGGACCATGTCTCTCCCCAAAATCGGCTACACAAAAGAAACAAGAGGGCTTGGCCGGTTTTGCATGTGTTAGAGTATTCTCTCAAGTTTATACTTTGCATTTGGTGTTGCGTGAAGCATTTGAGGCATCACACTTTAGGTGCTAGGCTCACAAGGTTTCAAGGAACACTTACAACAACAAGGTATGTAGTTTTATCTATTATTCAAGTTAAAATTGTTCCCCATGTATGCTAGATAGGATCATAGCCTTGGAAATCAACTTTGCATGATAATTAGACAAACATAGATCCAAGGTTATTAGGGTTGCATGTACACTTAGGAAGTGTTAGAATGCCCATAACCCATTAGTGGTATCAGAGACTAGGCTTGTTTGTTTGTTATTTGTGCTAAAAAGTTGGAAAAAGTCGATATTTTTGCAATCTGACTGATGAACTCGCCGAGTTCATGTGAATCTTCAACCTACTCGCCGAGTAGGTTCATTCACTCGGCGAGTAGGAGCCTCAGATTGTAGTTTTCGACTTTAGTTGCTAGAAATGGACTAGAAACATTACCCTAAACTGTTTTGGTACTTGAAAACCTGTTTTAGATGGTGTAATGTCTTTGCTAATCCATTTACAACAACAAGTTATCAAAATTACAAAGTTTTAAATGTAATTTTTGATTCATGAAAGTGTTCATATTCATGTTCTTGATCTTATGATGTTTAGATGATCATAGGAATTATTTGTAACCTATGTGGTAGATTAATTCATGATCTTTATGTGTTTTAATTGAGTCCATAACTTGTCCTCAAGTTATGGAAAACCAAAAGTCACTTTGTTTTAAAATCCATTAAAAGAACACAAGGTTATAAAAATGAAGAGTCTTCATTTTTAATACCCTAATAAACTCATAAGTTACAAGAAATGAAAAGTTTTGAAAGCTTACAAAACTTGCCCTCAAGTTTTGGAACAAGTAAAGTCTTGATTAAAACTTTAGTTCCAACCCTTAGAATTTTAAAAGTTAAAATTCAACCCTTATACTTATAATATTATAAGTTAATAATATATATATGTATAAGATTAAAGTCGTCTTACTGCTAGTACGCCTTATTCACGAAGCCGGTCTATAAGTTGGGTATAAGGTTGTTGCCTATAAAATGGCAACTTAATGGGTGTCCACTCTCACCCACCGCTTGCTTGACTGGTGGAGGGTCATTAGCCGAACGGGTAAGACAAGGACTTATAAATTCTCATTAAAAGTATGATGAATATTATAAAGTAACTAAATGTTTTATTAAATTCCCAATATTAGTTACTTTAGTTAAAATGTGAATAAGGTGCTAATCCATGAAATTACACTTTACACTTGGTCTAAGTCGTTAGTGGAGTGTGTGTTGTTAACCAGCACACTAACTTGGACTTAACAAGGTAGGTAAAGGGTGACTTAATATTTATCATAGTATCAATGGAGCGTGTGTGGTTAACCGGCACATCGATTGAGGGGTAATTTATTAAGGGTACCAAGTAATTTGCATGGTTACTTCACACCTCGTTTTGTCATCCTCGGCATCCCAGTCACAAAACTTGGAGGGCACACTCGAGATTGAAACATGCCTTTGAAAAGTTCATTGAATCTCAAAAGAATCTAGGAGTTTCTAAGAACCAAATTAAATATTTTAATATTTCAACTTTGGTGGAAATTGGTGAATCATCATTCACCTACCTTTCAAATATGTTATTACTTAGATTACGACATACCTCTTCTAAGTATAATATATTGTGATTGGATCCTAGCCTTAATACTACATTTGGGTGTTTTATTAAGGACTATCTCTATTTCTAAACTAAACTTTTCTTCTTTTCAGATGTCTGCAAACACTGCTGCTTCTGGCTCTAATCCTAATGGCTCCTTTTCTCTTATGAACTTGTGTGGGAAAGTCACTTTTGATGGATCCAAATTTAATGAATGGATCAGAAACATCCGAATTATTACCCGCTACGAGGACAAAGAATATGTCCTCGATAAGGAGCTTAAGGAGATTGATGAGACAGTTGCTACTCCCCAAGAGATCGCTGACCTTAGGGCACATGAAAGGGATGCCACCAAGGTGGCATGCATCATGATGGCCACTATGACAGCCAATCTCCAAAAGTCCAACGAGGACTACTACCCTTTTAAAATGCACCAAGATTTGATGGAAAGATACCATCAAAGTGCACGACAAGAGAGGTATGAAATCATCTCCTCCATGATAACAACCCGAATGAAGGATGGAGAACCCATCATGGGCCACATGCAGAAAATGCAAAGGTTTGTGGACTGCTTGCTGAAGCTTAATGTGAACTTCCCCGAGGAGCTAGCAATAGATATTATTTTTCACTCCTTACCTTCATGTTATGATCAATTCCGCATGACATACCACATGAACAAGGAAGAGGTCACTCTCAGCAAACTTCAAGGACTCTTAAAGACCGCGGAAAGTGGTCTTAAGGGTAAGGCGGCTGTTACTACTCCTACTCCTACCAACTCTGCCCCTGTCTTGGCAATCGAGAAAGGACGAGGGAAGAAGAGAAAGAGTTCTTCGAAGGGTACCAAGGTTAGGACCCTTGATGGCTCTTCTTCAAGTGGAACCAAGAAAGGTTTCATCACTCCTTCTTGCCCAAAAGAGTTTGAATGCTTCTATTGCCATGAAAAGGCACATTGGAAGCGGAACTGCCCAAAGTACCAGCAAGATGTAAAGGATGGGAAAGTTAAACCCAACCATGCAGGTATTTAAACTATCTTATCTAATAACTCACCCCATTCTAACTCATGGGTCCTTGATACCGGTTGTGGTATTCATATCTGTTCTGATTTGCAGGGACTAAGAAGAAGTGAGAATGTGCAGCAAGGAAGGATAAACTTGATCATGGGAAACAGGAAAGTTTCACCTGTCACCAAGATTGGAGTTTATACTTTATTGCTAAGTAGTGGGTTTAGTTTAGATTTGAATAAATGTTGTTATTCTCCAGAAATGGCAAGAAATATTATTTCCTTTCATGCATTGTATAAACAAGGTTTCACCTTTTTCATTTGATAATGAAGTTGGTTCGATTAATGCTTTCTTTAATAATGTTCTTTATTTTAAAGCAGTACCTTGTGATGGCGTGTATGAAACAGTATTTGTGGTTGATAACTTAGGAAATAATGTGTTGTGTATTGATTTTGTTAATAATAATAACTTGGATAAAGCATCATTATGGCATTGTCGTCGTGGACATATAAGCAAGAAACACATAGGCCAACTCCAAAAGGATGGAGTCTTGGAGTCATTTGACCTAAAGTCAGATGATAGTTGCGAATCATGCTTACTTGGAAAAATGACAAAGTCACCCTTCACAGGTTCTTGTGAGAAGGGTGAAGGTTTGTTGGATCTTGTGCACACGGATGTGTGTGGACCATTCAAACATGCCACAAGGGATGCTAATCATTATTATGTGACTTTTAATGATGATTATAGTAGATATGGATATGTCTACTTAATCAAACATAAGTCAGAGACTTTCGAAAGGTTTAAGGAATTTAAACAGGATGTCGAGAATCAATTGGGCAGGAACATTAAAATGCTTCGATCCGATCGAGGTGGTGAATATCTTAGTTCAGAGTTCCTCGACTATCTTAGGGAATGTGGGATTGTCTCACAATTGACACCTCCCAGGACACCGCAGTTGAATGGTGTGGTTGAGAGGCGTAATCGAACCTTGTTGGATATGGTTCGTTCCATGATTATTCGAGCTTCGCTACCAATATCATTCTGGGGGTATGCCTTAGAGACTGCCACCCATATTCTTAAGCTAGTCCCTACAAAGAAAGTTGCCAAAACTCCTCACGAGATGTGGACTGGTAAAGTACCTAAACTAGACCACATCAAGATTTGGGGTTGTGAGGCTTTTGTGAGGCGCGAGTCTCATGATAAGCTTGAACCCCGAAGCGAGAGGTGTATTTTCATCGGCTACCCACAAAGATCCTTTGGTTACCTCTTCTACAGACCTAGTGATAATATGGTATTTGTAGCAAGAAGAGGAGTCTTTCGAGAGAGAGAATTTATAATCCAAGGAGACATTGGGTGGCAAATTGACCTTGAAGAATTTCAAGAGTCAAGAGGTGAAGGAACTTCAAACCCTAGCTCTCAAATTGAGGAGGAAACTCCTGTTGAGCCAATTGACGAGTCTGTACCTCTAAGGCGTTCCACGAGAGTTAGGAATGCACCTGAGCATTACTATGGTTTCCATATTACTGCGGAAGGTCAGACACTTATTAGTGATGAGACACTAGTAGGTCTGGATGAACCTAACAGCTACACGAAGGCCATGGCAGGCCCTGAGTCTGCTAAATGGAAAGAGGATATGGATACCGAGATACAATCCATGTATGACAATCAAGTTTGGAACTTGGTTGAGAATGTACCGGGTCGTAAGACTATAGGGTGAAAATGGATCTTCAAGAAGAAGACTGACATGGATGGTAATGTACACGCTTATAAGGCTTGACTGGTTGCAAAAAGGCTTCTCTCAAATTCCTGGAGTGGATTATGATGAGACTTTTCTCTAGTAGCCAAGATTAAGTCTATTAGGGTTATTTTAGCCATAGATGCATTTCATGACTATGAAATTTGGCAATTGGATGTCAAAACCGCTTTCCTTAAAGGAAAGTTGACTGAAGATGTTTACATGAGTCAGCCAGAAGGTTTTGTCAGCAACGAGTACCCTAATAGAGTGTGTAAGCTTGAGAAATCCATTTATGGATTAAAGCAAGCACCTCTCAGATGGAATCTTTGCTTTGATGAAAAGGTCAAGGAATTTGGCTTTTCCAGGAGTGAAGATGAATCTTGTGTTTATGTCAAGGCTAGTGCGAGTATAGTTAGCTTTTTGGTATTGTATGTGGATGACATACTACTCATAGGAAATGACATCCCAACTCTGCAGGAAGTTATGTCCTGGCTTGGGAAGTGTTTCTCTATGAAGGACCTAGGAGAAGCTGCCTATATTCTAGGGATAAGGATTTTGAGGAACCGGAGTAAAAGACTAATTGGACTTAGTCAAAGTACATACTTGGACAAGGTGTTGAAGACATTCAGCATGCAGAACTCCAAGGAAGGAGAGTTACCCATCCAGAGTAACGCCAGATTGAGTAAGACACAAAGCCCAAGTACCGAGGCTGAGATAGCAGAAATGAGTCAAGTACCTTTTGCTTCAGCAGTAGGCTCGATCATGTATGTTATGATGTGTACTTGACCTGATGTAGCCTTTGCCTTGAGCATGGTTAGCAGGTGTAATTTTCATTAGATGATGAATAAAAGGTGTTTTATTTATGAGTAAAGTGTTGCTATCTCTTGTCGATCGTTTACTATATTTCTTTTGCATGTTTTGACTTCCAGAATAATTATGTTTGGTATATCATATTATTCGAACCTCCACAGTCGGTCATATGTTGGAAGTAGGTATGAATCAAGACTATCATGATTGGTTGCAGAGGTCTAAGGTGTTGGACATGGCTACAACAATCATGAGTGCTCATAAGTTCTGAGTATTAGAATCAACCCACGCTCACTGGAATCACTTCATGGAAGTTTATCTCGAGTGATCGTGAGACGTTAATATCATATAAGTCTTCAAACCTAGAGATATGATTTGTTACTTACGAGTTGTGTCACACCCCCAAACCGGAACGGCGGAAACGTTCGGGGGCGGATGACTTCATGTGGTAACGTAACAAATGAATACATAGTAAAGAAAGCAATACAACCATCATATATATAATTGAAAGTTTACATTGTTAAAAGATACATGTTCAAAACCAATTACAATATGATGCCAAAATATGAATTTAAACTGGCGCCGCAACGTCCCTTCTTCAAAAGCTGTTTGTTACCTGTAATTACTGAATCCCTGGGACATACAAGTAGTTTTGAAAGAGTAGATCAGCATTTAAGCTGGTGAGTTTCATAAGTATTAAATGACAATGTTTGTATGAAATGAAATGTTTTGTTCTTGTTTGTTTGTTCCTAGAAAATCCTATATTTTCTACTAGCATAAATGTAGCCTTCTTTCAAGACCAATGTTTGTTTCTAGAAAATGTATGTACGTATAAAATTTCCAATACGTTTGAAAAACCCCGTAAATCAATGTGTTTTTAATACTCCATGTGAGTTTTATAACCATGCTATTGACTAGAAATGCCTATACACAACGTTCTTCAAGCGTTGGAATGTTCTGACGTTTGTCACCCCAAATGGTGGACTGTAGCTAACAGTCAGGACACGGGTTGTCAAGCCCGTATAGATCTATACACAAACACCATGCTCCCCCTCCAAGGGATTCTGGTATATAATACAGGACTTGAAATGCGTACTCGAACGTACGTGAAGTTGATGTCTCACAAAACTTAGTATAAAACAAATTTATGTGTGAGAATGTTCGTTTAAATGATCATCCCCTAAGACTGGGATAGCTATGAAAAACGATGTGAAATCTTTAGATATACAATTAACAATATTTTACCCTTTGCTCAACAGGATACAAATGGAGTAGAGTTTCGTAAACTATATATGTATATTTTTGATGTAGAAGACAAGTTTGTAAACAAAACATATATATGTATATTTTCGATGAAGAAGACAAGTTTATAAACAAAACATATATATGTATATGGTTATATATATATATATATATGTATCAATTTTAAAAGATGATTTGGTATGTTTCGTAATTGTTGTTCATATTCTTATGTTTTTATTATAAACTTTGCATGAAATAATCCTTAAGTTTGATACTAAAGACCTTTTTGTAGTTATCACTTTTGTAAAAATGGTAATTAAACATATTTAAATGATTGTGTTTTAACTTCCTCAATGTATAAACATTGCTCAAAAATGTTAGAAGGTGTTAATAAATCTATAAACCACTTTTGACAGTTTTACCTTTTACTGTCCCTGTCTTTAGAAAATTCATAGAAAAATCATCGTAAGTCAAAAACTGAATCCGTCACCTCTGAGAGTTTATAAAATGAGTCTAATTTGTTCCTAATTTTTATTATGATTTTTAGTGGTCTCAAACTAGTGTGAAAATGAACATCTTCACAGACTGGTCCGAAATCACTTCTGAAATGACAGATAGTTTTATAAAAATCGCCATAAATTGTAGAAAAATCGTATGAACGCATGCGAGTAGTCCTTAGAAAGGTATTAACTTGAAATATGTGCATATTGTACAGTTTTGAAAGATATTAAGTTTAAGATGGTCAAAACAGTCCGTGAACAGGACTCAACTTTTCTGTAGAAAGTTGTCATTTAAATTTAAGTTATGTTTAGTGTTCTAACGTGTATTCCCCCCCCCCCCCCTTAAAACTTGAAGAAAAAATGAAAATGTAGGGGTATGAACTCACCTTATGTGAATACTTGAAGAATGGAAGGTTGAACATGAACTTTTGGTTGTTGGTTTGATGCTCCAAAACAGCCACTCTTTTGGCTATGTTGCTGTCACAAAAATTTCACAGCAAAAGAGCAAGAAAAAGGGTAGTTTACTCACTGTTTTGAATCAATAATTTTGAGTATCATAACAAATAACTTCCAGGGGTATTTAGTGGTAAAAATATCAAGCAAAAATGATGGTGTAGATGGGTGAAATGGTGGCTGAAACACAAATGGGACAGTAGCCCTTTAGTTCATTGTTTTGATGGCTTTGGAAGGAAGTTCTTGTGCTTGAAAATGAGATGAAGGTTGAGAGTAATTCCTTGGAGTATTGGCTGGTCAAATGAGAGTAAAATGAAGAGGAAATTTCGTGGATATGAAGGAGGAAAGAGTGGAAGAGGATAAGGGGACAAAACCTAGACTAGCTTGTGATGGGATGTAAGTTTAAGTGATGTGATCTTTTCTAGCCACTTGCTTGGGTGGTTGGTTAGAGATTGGGTTAGTTAAGTAGCTAACTACTAGTTATTAGTTAGTTAGGAGTTCTAGTTAAGGAGAGGGAATGTATTAATCTCGAAAACTAGAAGAGGGATTAAGAAGCATTCTTAGTAAAATGTCTTAAGTGATTAAGCACTTATTAGTTAAGTTGGAACTTATCTCCACCAATTCTCTTATCTTAATTGATTTAGAAATCATAAAACTTACATGAAATCACTTTAAGTCATGACCCATAATTAGTCATTCACTAGATAATAATACATATATACAATACATACATGTATACTTAGTATAAAATAATAATGTAGTTTTTGTGTATTTGAACTTTAATGTTTATGTTTTATTCTTTTTATTGAAAAACACTTAAATACATTTTAATTATACCTTATAATAATTCATTTTATATTTTAATTTATTTAAATATAAAATTTATTGACCAATGTATAATTTTGTGATATTTAACCGGTTAACCATATCGTTAAACACGTTTTGTCACTTTGGTTCGTATATTTGTCAAATTTAGATCCTCCACAACTATTAAGCAGACGTTTTACATAGAACCTAACTTAATTATCAACTAGATACATGTTGATACAAAAATTAAGTTTGTTGCGTTCAAATGATGTTATATGCTAATTTTCACAAACCGGTGATGGTTCGTAGTCATACATCATAATGAAATTATCATTAGTTACTTGTTTTATATTTCACAAGAACTTATTTAAATAAAAGAGGTTAAATTCCTTCAACCATTCTTGATAAAATACTCATATTGCTTCATAATCAAAAAGAATGCTTCTTTTTATTGAAAAACACTTAAAAGAGGTTAAATTCCTTCAACCATTCTTGATAAAATACTCACAAGAACTTATGCATTGATTGTACGAAAATGCATTGGTAACTCGATGTTATAAAACATGCTTTTGTGTGTAATTCAATGAGTGGTAGAACAAGCATATGAGTCGAAGTTTATCTGTTCCTTCTTGGATTAGAAGCTGATATCTGGGCCCCTCGATGATTTTGTTTTCACCTATGTACCGGGCCCGGCCAGAACTAAGTTGATGTGTTCAATTAAGTTCTTTGTCAAACAAATCGGAAATCGGGAAACAAACTGCTGGACAATAAGTAAGACATTGTTCCATGTATTTGTCCAGCTGATATCTAGAACAGAGGATTATATGATCACTTATCTTAAATGGCGTATCAACATCTTCTTAGTTCCGAGAGACCTTGAAAGAGCTACGATTGCCGATCGGTTCCTGAAGTATTGCAGTTATAGTTATTAGACTTATCCAAGTGGGAGACTGTTGGATAAGGTGTCTAAGTCCATAACTATTTCTGGTATGTACTTGACCCGACCCGACATGGTCCATTTGGGTTGCATGGCACCATGCAATTGGATAAACTAAATGAGAGAAATAACACATATGGTTTATTAATATATTATAAGTTCTAATATATTAATAATATTATTTAATTAGTTTTGATCAAGAATTAATTTAGAATTAATTAAGTGATCAAAAGAATAACTAATTAAATATATGGGTAGATTATGTAAATCTTCCATATCTTATATAGTGGGCTAATAGGCTCCATGGATTATCAAGTTGGGTTCCACCCATAGGATGCTCCATGGAGTTAACCCATGGATTGAGAAATGAAGAGTCATGTTACATTAGGGTTTTACCTAATGCAACACACTATATAAGGACCATGTCTCTCCCCAAAATCGGCTACACAAAAGAAACAAGAGGGCTTGGTCGGTTTTGCATGTGTTAGAGTATTCTCTCAAGTTTATACTTTGCATTTGGTGTTGTGTGAAGCATTTGAGGAATCACACTTGAGGTGCTAGGCTCACAAGGTTTCAAGGAACACTTACAACAACAAGGTATGTAGTTCTATCTATTATTCAAGTTAAAATTATTCCCCATGTATGCTAGATAGGATCATAGCCTTGGAAATCAACTTTGCATGATAATTAGACAAACATAGATCCTAGGTTATTAGGGTTGCATGTACACTTAGGAAGTGTTAGAATGCTCATAACCCATCAATTTTATCACGAAGCTCCATAGGACCTCGCGTGGAGTGGATTCGATTTGAGTCATCGTTGATCGATTGACCAAGAGCGCCCATTTTGTTCCGATTTAGGAGAGCATTCAGCCGAAAAGTTGGCTGACATCTATATCAGGGAGGTAGTGGCGTGGAACGGGGTGCCAATTTCAGTGATTTCCGACATGGATGTATGAATGACTTCTAGGTTCTGGAAGAAGTTTCATGACGAGCTGGGTACTCATCTACACTTTAGTACCGCCTTTCAACCGTAGACGAATGGTCAGAGCGAGCGGACCATCCAAACCTTGGAGGATATGCTGCTGGCATGTGTTTTAGACTTTAGAGGTAGTTAGGATACTTCCCTTCCCTTGGCGGAGTTCTCTAGTAATAAAAGCTATCATGCGAGTATCGACCATCCCTCTTTCGAGATGTTGTATGGGAGGAAGTGCATGACCCCGATATGCTGGGGTGAGGTTGGTCAGAGGGTCATGGGGAGTACCGAATTGATACTCAGAACTACGGAGAGGATCCAGTAGGTTCAGAGCAAGCTTCAGACTGCTCAAAGTCGGCAGAAAAGTTACGCCGACAAGCGTCGATCAGACCTGGAGTTCTAGGTCGGGGATATGGTGCTCCTGAAAGTGTCGCCTTGGAAGGGTGTCATTCGATTCAGAAAGTAGGGCAAGTTGGGTCCTAGGTATATTGGACCCTTCAAGGTTGTAGCTCGGGCGGGCAAGGTGGCATATAGTGTGACAACCCAAGTTGTTCCGTTACATTTCCCCGTTACCGTTAACGGAATATTCCAGTTTATAAAAGTTCCGTTAATTAGAGGTCGTAAATTAAATAAACATTTTATTTTTTATGTTTAATATGCCGTTAAGTCGTGATAAAAGGGAATAAAAACACATAACATACATTTCCATTTAATTGGAAAAAGTTAGTTTTTATTATTACGACCACTAAATCGGGTGCGACCAAAAGCCCCGTATAACAGCAGTATTGGGTAGAATTCCATCGAGCTCCAACTCCCACCCATATATAAGGGGGAGTAAACTCCATTTGGAGCTTTTCCACCCTCTCTCTCTCTATACTCTTTCTCTAGACTCGTTTTCGCCCTGAATCCGCAACCAAACGCTTCCAAATTGTAAGTCCGCTTACCCTAACCTATTCTAAACTTATTGATTCATGTTTATAGCTTAGAAATCGAACCTAGAAGCTGTTGTAAAGGAGTTTATGGCCTAAGCTCCTTCTTAGGCCGTAAACACCTTAAAAGAGGCCAAAATGACCCCCAAAAGTCCCTATAGGCTTGGAAATAAATTAAGGGAATTGTCTAGGAGTGTTTAAGCATTAAATCACAATGATTTGAGGCATAAAAGAGAGTTTACGACCCAAGCACATGCTTAGGCCGTAAACACCTCTAAATCTTGCAAAAGTGCCCCAAAAACACTCCTAAAGCACCCATGGGCTTCATACATAATTTAGGGACTTAGTATTTTGGGTTTAGCACAATTAAACACAACGAAATGAAGACACAAAAGGAGTTTACAGCCCAGACATGTGTCAAGGCCGTAAACTCCCCAAACCAAGCCAAAATGTTAGTTTTTACTCCCCAAAATGGCCTTAGTCTAATTCTATAAAATGCTAGGAATGATTTAAGGGCTTAAAACTTCATTAAATCCATGGTATGAGAGTTTACGACCGTAAACACCCTTGGGAGTTGTCTCTAGGCTGTAAACTCCAATATAATGCCCTTAGAAGCCTTAAACCCACTCATGCCTTTTTGGAAATGTACTTAGAAAAATCCCATGAACAAGCTAGAAGCCTTAAACACACTAGAACCCCTCACCATGAGTTTACGGCCGTAAACTCATGGTGAGTAGTCCCTGGGCCGTAAACATGGTATTAGGGGTTTACTCTCGGAGAGTAAACTCCATTCCTAAGCCATACACACCTTTAGACGCTACCCGGGACACCCAAACACTTATTTAAAGTGTTTTCCGCTCCTTTGAGTGCGTATACTTGTGTAATTAGTATTAAATATACTAATTGTATGTGAACATATGCTATCATATGTTAAATAGGTCATTGAATGTGTTCGAGTCCTTACGTGACACCGAACGCCTAAACGACACCTTCGTCGGACCTACTTACACCAGGTGAGTTCATACCCCTAAATGAACCTTTTAAATGTTTTTACATGTTTTATAGGGGGGGGGGGAATACAAGTTAAACATGCCAGTTATCATATCAATCACATGTGATTGATAACCCGCATGCACAAGATTTTACCACACTGCACACTATTTTATCGAGTAGGACACTCTAATGATTTTCAACTGTTTGAAAACTCTTACTTATGCTGTTTTATCAAATTTCATTCTAAACTGGTTTATGAAAGATTTCCAAAGATTTTCAAACATATTTTACAAAAGAATACAAATTATGATTTTTCCCCGAGTATAAAGGCTTTTCCTCAAAGTTCCCTTTTCAACTTATATTCTTACTTGTTAGTTACTCCTGCTTCGCTTTCACGTATTTTAAACTCCTACTTGATAATGGTTTCTCTTCGTGATACGCTTATACCTGTTATTGTCTCTATTTCACTTATACTTGTAGTCGCTTATACCTGATAGACGCTCTTACTTCACTTATTGTCGTCTCTACTTCGTGATACGCTTATACTTGTTCGACACTCCTACTTCACTTGCGACCGCTTCTACTTCACTTGTTAGACATTACTACTTCACAAAAATCACTTCTATTTGATACACACTCAGTCGTAGTTAGATGTATGTCTGTGATTATATAGATACATATAAGTAATGATTGAAAGACTTAGGAAGGCTCGTCCGCCCTATTTCCTTTTCTTCGTTGAGATGTGGTCTGGTGGGATCGGATGGCCGTCTGAAGGTCGTTTGTTTTATTAGTTATATACTATGTATATGAGTATAGACATACAGGAATTCTCTAATCAGTTCAGTTAAGAGTCTCTACCTCTAGTCTACACTTACATTAGAAACACACTACCCACTATTTGGAAGTCTCTACCCACTATTTGGGATGCATCTTCAAGACACGGCCTTCTCCGTCGTCTAGTTGGTAACCAGAATCTCTTGTAGGGAAAGCGGACATTGTGTGTATAGATCTATACGGGATTGACAACCCCGCACCCAGACTGCTAGCTACAGTCCCGGCCTACCAAGCCAACGGGTGACAAATGTCATATTTTGGACGCTTATATGACGTCTGGTACTCTAGTCAGTACGGTTACGAGTATCCCGGGTTACCTTATAATTCTTTGGCCTTAAGGTAACGGTATTTCGCCAGCAATTTACATTGTATGCTGGTAATTCATTTTCAGAGTCACACTGTTTTGACCTTACAAGAGGTATCTTTCATTTGATACTGTCTGGGGTCTGTTTTCTCTGTTTTGACCTTACAAGACGTATCTTTCATTTGATATTGTCTGGGGTCTGTATCCAATTTATTCACTGTATTCACTGTTTTAGACCTTGCTAGACGTATCATTCATTTGGTACTGTCTGGGGTTTGTGTTCACTGTATTAGACCTTACTAGTTGTACCTTTCATTTGGTACCGCCTGGGGTCTGTGTCTCTTTCTTGTTAGACTGAACCAGGTGTGTCGTTAGTTCGATACTCTCCTGGAGTCTATGATTCCTTTGCCTTAGTCAGCAGTCCTAACTGCTGAGGCATATGTTATTTCCCTGTTGTCTCTTGCTTTCTTTAATAATCGAATTCAATATTTTGATAATGATAGCAATTAAGGGAAAACCACTTTTTACCCCACAACACTGACCAGTCTTGGTAGAAGGCTGCTTTTATTAAAGAAAATATAGGATTTTTTGGAAAGAACTCTAATACACTGTAATCTCTTAAACTACTACATTTATTAAAGCCATTTGAATGAAAACGTCACTAAATGCTTATGAACTCACCAGCATTGTAAAAATGCTGATACTCGCTTTTCAAATAACTTGTATTCTCAGGTTAGCATTAGACAGGTACATCCCCGGAGCAGTTGATGAAGATAGCTTAGTGCCATGTCGTACCTACTTATATTTACTTGTATTACTTCGATGTATTGTAATGTAACCATGTAAAACTATTACTATTAATGCAATGTTTTGTTGTACTTTGATTACTATAATGCATGTGTTGTGATACTTGACATTACGTCATCCACCCCAGAACGTTTCCGCCGTTCCGGTTTTGGGGTGTGACATATAGGCTAGATCTACCAACTGAACTCAGTCAGATCCATAACACTTTTCCCGTCTCCCAGTTGCAGAAGTGTCTGGTGGACGATTCGGGGGTGGTGCTATTAGAGGAGACTCAGGTGGATGACAGCCTGAATTACATCTAGTGGCCAATGGCAATCCTTGACAGGAAGTTGAAGTATCTGAGGAACAAGAGAGTGGAGCTGGTTAAGGTGTAATGGCAGCACCGCAAGGGCATGGAATGGAACTGGGAGCCGGAGGACGAGATGAGGGACCATTACCCTAAGCTTTTTCAGGATCGAGAAGCAGACTTTGAGGAAGAAGTCTAAGATAAGTGGGGGAGATTTCTAACACCTAATCCCTGGTATGCATTCAATTAAAGTATTTCTTATGTTTTCCTCTGGGACTCGACGAGTTGGTGGCCCAACTCGTCAAGTAGGGTCGTGATCTGCGGGGAGTTTAAGTGATCTACTCGACGAGTCGGTAGACTGACTCAACAAGTAGATGTTGTTTTAGTGAAACCCTAAATTGAGGGTTTTCACCCTATTTAAACACCTTATAACAACCCAAGTCAGCCCCCATCGTCCAGAGCAAACCGTAACTCGAAACCCTAGCCGTTTTTGTGTGTTCTTGAGCCTTGTCGTGTTATTTTTGTGTGACTGAAGCTTGAAGAGGAGAAGGAGACTTGTGAGATCAAGGGGAAACAAGAAGATCTAGAGTTTTAAGCTCATTTTCAGCTTATTTGAGGCATGAAGCTGAAACTTTGTCTATTCATTGTTTGGATCTTAAGTTTGGACCTTTTCTACATCCTTCTAAGCCCTAGTGAGGATGTATTCAGGGTTTGGTATAAGAAGTGAGTTTGTGCTTCAGATCTAGGGCTACTAGGGGTCTTTATGGAATAAAGGTGCCTACTTTGTTGCCATAAACACCCCATGCATCTTGTAGACCATCGTTTATGGCGTTTTGGGAACCACGTTGAGTATCAAATCCAATGCACATAGTAAGTAAAGTAAAACAACCATTACATTACATATAGAAAAGTTTACATTTGTTTCAAAAGTAAGTTGTACAGTTGTGATACATAGTATATATAAACAAAACGAGACAAGTCTTCTGTGCACATCGTCTTCGAACAAAAGGATCTTCGGGTACCTGTCTAACGCTGACCTGAGAATACAAGCGGTTTAAAAATCAGCATAACGCTGGTGAGTTCATAAGCGATTTTGTTTTGTGAAAAATGTACAAGTTTCCTTTCCGTTTTCTGAAAATGTTGCACACACCAAGAGAATCTCATATTTTCTTAATAGGTTGGTTATTGATTCCCATAATGTAATGTAAAGTTGTACACTGAAAACATGTTTACTTTTATGAAATGTAAGTTATCTGGTTTGTTACACTTTTCTGGTTATGTACAATTGTTCCCAGGAAAATCCCATATTTTCCTGAATGTTGGTTACCAAATGTGAGAGATGTATTTTGAAAACTTGGTTATCTTATGAAATGTATTAGTTTTAACACGTATATAAAAATAATATTTACTAAGTAAATTGATTACTTTATTCATTATTACTGTTAAGTAAATTTCTGTTATCCTAATTGCGAGTTCCATAAACATACAATAGACTAGATATGGCAATAAGTAGTCCACATCACCTTATGACTTTCGTCACCCTTGAACCATCTTGGTTCGGCTGTAGCTAGTAGCCAGGTGTGGGGTAGTCAGCCCCGTATAGATCTATACACTCAAGTTACGCTCCCTATCTAAGAGATTCTGGTTACGGTTGCGGTCCTCCACTCGCGTATCTCTGTGGAGTGTTTGCCGAGGACGTGTCTCCAATTATATAGGACTAACAAATTTACTAGTAATAATACGATAATCCTCCACTCGCGTATCTCTATGGAGTGTTACCGAGGACAAAACAGTGTACAAAGTATTTTGTTTAAAGGTTCTAATGTTATGCTTTTTAACTGATAAAAATGTGGAAACCATTTGTGAAATAATAAACATAACAGCTTATAATTAATTTCACAAATAATGTATATGATTACCTTGCAAATTTCAAACGGTTATCGGTTGTGATTATTAGTGTTAAAAGCATATAAGTTTTGAAACATACACATGTAAAACAAGTTTTAAGTACAAGTAATTCCTTGTACTTTGCTTGTATTCCCCCCTGAAAACATTGAAAAAGGGTAGGGGTATGAACTCACCAGACGAGAAGGCGCAACTGTTTTGGACACTAAACGTTGGTTCGGGGCTTGATTACATGCGAGGTTCCTATGTAATATGAAATAATTTCCAAATATATCTAATTAGATTTAAAAATACTAATTAGATGAGATACTACACTCCAATGAGCGAAAACACTTCAAAACGAGTGTTTGGAGTGACCCGGATGACATCTATGGACGTGTAATGATGCGAGGGACTTGGGAATTGAGTTTACTCTTCAAGAGTAAACTCCTTAGGGAGTTTTCAGCCTCATACAACATACACACATGATTTCACGGCCGTGAACTCATGTTTGGGTATTTTGAAGTGCTAAATGGCTTGATTACTCATGGGAAATGATAGAATGGATTTTTCTAAAGCCTTGGAATGGATTGAATGTGCTTCTATATTATTTATGGGAGTTCAAGGCTATAAACATAGAGTTTACGGCCGTAAACTCCCCCAAGCTCAATCCATAATTATTTTGTGAGGCTAGGACAATCACATGTGATTCTAACTAATTTTCCAAGTCTTGGTATGAGTTTTGGGCATCATTTGACACCTATAGAGGAGTTTACGGCCCTGGGACTTCACCTTGGGGTGTCATGGCCGTAAACTCTCATTTGGAGGGTGTTTGATATACTTAAAGTCCCCAAACAATTTTTACTAGCCTTGGCATGAATTTAGGGCACCTTTTAACATGTTTTTATGAGTTTATGGCCCTGGAACTATTTCTTGGGAAGCTTTGGCCGTAAACTCCTAAATGGAGGGTGTTTGACATGTTTAAGGTCCCCCAACTATTTTTAGATGATTCTAGGATTTATTCCAAGGCTATTGGTGGAGTTATATGGCTTTTAAACATGTTTAAATTTGTTTACTCCCCATGTTTGAGGGGTTTACAGCCCAAGCATATTCCTTTGCCGTAAATTCTTATTTGCTCGTTAAAATTCATGTTTAGGGTGTTCAACGTCCGGATTTGTATGCCATAGGGTCGTATCTAAGTCCCAATATTCGTTTGGAGGTGTTAAATTGCTTAAAACCCAAGTTTTTAGGTGTTTACGGTCCAAGCATGCTCCTTGGCCGTAAACACATGTTCCAGGTCCAAATTGATAGATTAAACACGAATTTGAAGGCCAAAGAGGTTAAACAACAAGTTGGGGATGTTACCTCAAATATTTGGAGCCTTAATTCAATGTTTTGGAACTTGAATCTTTGGTTGAGGAGAGAGGTTAGAGGGAGAGTAGTGACATGAAGCAAAAGCTTCAGATGGAAGTTTAGAACACTTTAAATGGTGTTCAAGATTTGGACACGGTTGAATTCTACCCGATACCGGCGTTAGACGGGGCTTTTGGTCGCACCCGACCAAGTTGCCGTAACCCGACATGGTCGATTCTAGAAATGTTCCGATTACTAATATGGGGTGTTAGAATGAATTCTAAATGTACTAGTACACCCATTAAGTCATATCAGATAATCTCTAATTAGTGACTTAATTTAATGACAAAATGGGAAATAAATTTGGAAACGACGATTGGTTAATTGAAATGGATTACGAAAAGGGATACAAGCAATGGTACGAAATTTCGGGTTGTTACAACTAGACACATTCTTATGAGAGAGATGAACTCGACAAGTTCAAGGATGAACTCGGCGAGTCGGATGAAGATGGTCCCGATGGTATGATTGAAGGAGAACCCGTCGAGTTCTTGCTAGACTCGACGATTAAAGTCGGAGGTTGGTTTGGTTAGAGGAGTATGGACTTGACGAGTTGTACGTTTGACTTCTCGATCCATGATTTCGATCGGTTCTTCTACGAAGTTGAGGTTTTCATTGATCTCGATCTCGTCTAAAGGAATCACTAGGGTTTCATCGGATAAGCACTTCTTGAGATTTGAAACATGGAAGACGGGATGAATGTTACTGAGCTCATGGAGTAAACGAAGTTTATAGGCTTCCGGAACGATCCTGGAGAGGATCTCGAAGGGTCCGATGTACCTCGGGTTAAGTTTCCCACGTTTTCCGAAGCGTACCGTGCCTTTCTAGGGCGAGACTTTCAACAGGACACGGTCTCCAACCTGAAATTCCAGAGGTTTCCAACGGTTATCAGCGTAACTCTTTTGGCAATCTCGTGATGCTTTCAATCGTTCCCGGATTTGGATGATCTTCTCGGTGGTTTCGTGGATGATTTCTGGACGAGTGAGAGCACTTTCGGGGACTCGACTCTTGGCTAGCTGCGTATCCCCTACCTCGGCCCAGCACAGAGGGGATCTGCACTTGCGACCGTAGAGGGCTTCAAATGGAGCAACCTTGATACTGGTGTGGTAACTATTATTGTACGAGAACTCGGTCAAAGGTATATGTGTGTCCCACGACTTTCCAAAATCAATGACACATACTCTAAGCATGTCCTCCAGGGTTTGGATTGTTCTCTCACTTTGTCCATCGGTCTGAGGATGATACGCCGTGCTCATGTCTAGTTTGGTTCCAAGAGCCTTCTAAAGAGACTGCAAAATATCTAGAGGTAAACCTGCTATCTCAATCAGAGATAATGGACGTAGGTACACCGTGGATTCGGACTACCTCTTGGATGTAAATTCGCGCGAGTCTTTCCGTCTTGTATGATTCTTTGATCGGAATGAAATGAGCGGACTTTGTCAAACAATCGACAATTACCCAAATGATGTCATACCCACTCGGACACTTGGGTAACTTGGTTATGAAATCCATGGTAATCATCTCCCATTTCCATTCGGGTATCTCGGGTTGCTGGAGCAGACCCGAGGGTTTCTGGTACTCAACTTTAACCTTTGCGCAAGTCAAGCACTTGCCCACAAATGTAGCGATCTCAGCTTTCATGTTTGGCCACCAATATTGTTTCTTAAGATCTAAGTACATCTTGTCCGAACCTGGGTGAACAGAGTATCTGGTCTTGTGTGCTTCTTCCATGACAATCTCCCTGAATCCTCCGGACTTTGGAATCCAGATTCGATTCATGAAACAGTAGACTCCGTCACCTCTGATCTCAACTTTCTTATCCATTCCCCTCAAGGCTTCAGTCGACACGTTCTCGGGTTTGAGGGCTTCTAACTGGGCTTCTCGGATTTGCATGGATAAGTTGGAATGGATGGTCATCGTCTGGTTCTTCACTTTGCAGCCTGTACTCTCCTTTCGGCTAAGGGCGTCGGCTACCACATTGGCCTTGCCGAGATGGTAATGGATTTCACTCATAATCGCTGAGTAGTTCTACCCATCGTCGTTGCCTCATGTTTAATTCTTCCTGATCAAAGATGTGTTGCAGGCTCTTATGGTCAGTGAAGATCGTACACTTGGTTCCGTAGAGGTAATGTCTCCAAATCTTCAGTGCAAAGACTGCGGCTCCTAACTCCAAGTCATGTGTGGTATAGTTGACCTCGTGTGCTTTCAACTATCTAGAGGCATAAGCAATTACTTTTCCTCTTTGCATAAGCGCACAACCTAAGCCTTGATTAGACGCATCGCAGTAGACAACGAAGTCCTCTGTCCCTTCGGGTAGAGACAGAACAGGTGCGCTGCACAAGGCTTTCTTCAATGTATGGAATGCGGTTTCTTGCTTATCACTCCAACAAAAGGGGACACCTTTCTGTGTTAGAGTGGTTAAGGGTTTGGCGATTCTGGAAAAGTTCTGGATAAATCTCCGATAATAGCCGGCGAGACCCAAGAATTGTCGGATTTCTGTGGGTGTCTTCGGTGCCGACCAATTCTCTATCGCTTTAATCTTGGAAGGATCTACATGAATACCTTCCTCGCTTACCACGTGACCGAGGAAAGTTACCTTCCGAATCCAGAATTCACACTTGGAAAATTTTGCGTACAACTTCTCAGATCTAAGGGTTTCCAACACTAGCCTCAAGTGTTGTTTGTGGTCTTCTTCGCTTCGGGAATATACAAGTATGTCATCAATGAACACAATGACAAACTTTTCCAAATAAGGACGACACACCCGGTTCATCAGGTCCATGAACACTGCCGGTGCGTTGGTTAGACCGAAGGGCATCACTACGAATTCGTAGTGTCCATACCGAGTTCTAAAAGCTGTTTTGGAAACATCACTCTCATGAACTCGTAGCTGATGGTACCCTGAACGAAGGTCTATCTTGGAGAAGTAACTGGCTCCCTGGAGTTGATCGAAGAGGTCATCTATTCGCGGAAGAGGATACCTGTTTTTGACGGTCAACTTGTTCAGCTCGCGATAATCGATACACATCCGAAAGGATCCATCTTTCTTCTTGACAAACAATGCCGGAGCTCACCGGGGTGAGGAACTCGGTCTAATGAATCCTTTACTGAGCAACTCATTGAGTTGGCTGGATAACTCCTACATTTCTGTTGGAGCTAAGCGATACGGAGATTTCGCTATGGGAGTAGCTCCACGAATTAGGTCAATGCGGAACTCGACCTGACGCTCAGGAGGGATTCCTGGAAGTTCTCCGGGAAATACATCAGGAAAGTTACAGACTTCGGGGATGCTCGCGAGGTCTTTAACTTCCTGTTTCTCGTTGATTACATGGGCTAAGAATGCAATGCACTCCTTTCGCAGGAGCTTTTGAGCTTTGATGCAGGAAATGATACGAAGATTGGAACTGAGTTTATCGCCATAGATTACGAGAGTCTGACCCGAAGGAAGGTTGAGACGAATGGATTTTTCAAAACAGAGGATATCAGCATGATTGGGACTCAACCAATCCATGCCAATGATGACATCAAAGCTATTTATGGAACCTGACATGAGATCAATAGGAAATGAATGATCGCTTAGTGTAAGAGTACAACCTAGGACTACCTCGCTAGCACTTTCTTTCTCACCGTTAGCCATCTCGATGGTAAACGTTTCAGTTAAAGGTTGGGGATTATGTTTTAGGTTATGTTTGGACACATGACTAACAAAACTCCTTTCAGCACCCGAATCGAAAAGAATACTAGCATATGAGTTGTCGAGAAGGAACGTACCCGAGACAACAGTGGGATCGGCAACTGCTTCCTCCTATCCCATGGCTAGAACTCTCCCGGTATTATCAGCTGTTGACTTCTTGGCGCAGTTCCTTTTAAAGTGCCCAACCTCTCCACAGCTATAGCAGGCTTGACCAACGCCTGCTCCAGATAATTGATTGGCCGATTGAGCCGGAGCTTTGCAGAATCGGACCGTGTGCCCCTTCTTACCACAATTGGTACAAGATAGTTCTTGGCAGGGGCCGGGGTTGTGGTGATATTTGCACTTGTCACACAGAGGAAGATTACCAACATACCTGTTGGTAGGAGTTGGAGCTGTGGATCCCACAACAGAAGCAGCAACAACGGGGGTAGTAGCAGCATGGACTGCTACAGTCTGCTGTTTCTTGGAAGATCCTTGGGAAGATTGACCCTTCTTCTTCTTACAGATCTTTGTCTTCTCACCACTCCTTTTAGTCGGCTCAGGAGTGGTAGTGGTTTCCTCAACATCATCGCTATGATCAATCAAGATTTGGGCTAAACTCTTGGCACTGTAATAGGTATCCGGATGTGCAGCTAAAACATTTCCCTTTGTTGGCTGGGTCAGCCCCCAGATGAAGCTTTCTATCTTTTTACTTTCAAGAGTGACCAATCCCGGGCAGAGAAGTGTGAGGTCATCGAATCGAGAAGTGTATGTAGCAATATCGGAACCCTTCATCTTCAGGTTCTAGAGGTCGTGCTCTAGTTTCTGCATTTCACCACGGGGAGAGTATTCGGCTATCAGGAGTTCTTTCATGGCTTCCCAGCCCATGGCATTGGCTACGGGTAGGGTCAGAGATTTGACTCGGCCATTCCACCAAGTCAAGGCTTTATCAATGAAGGTACAGGCTGCGAACTTGACCTTATCAGATTCCGCACAGGCACAGATTTCAAAGATGGATTCGATTTTCTCGAACCATCGGGATAAGAATATGACACCTCCAGTGCCATCGAAGGATGTTGGTTTCGCATTCATGAAGTCCTTATAGGAACCCTCTTTTCGGTGTCCCTGACTACCACTCTGGTTTTGAGGTTGGGGACCACCTCCTAAACCACCGGAGTTCATTTGTGACATGGCGGTTGTCACTGCGGTAGTAATGGCTGTTTGAAGCGTTGTGAGGTCAATTTGAAGAGAAGGTGGTGGTGGAGGGTTGTTGGTATTTGAGCTGGGTCTCTTTCTTGGAGGCATCTTGATCTAATAAGATCAAGAAAAAGAGAGGATGGTAAGTCCTCTACATTGAATCGAGAGATATGACAGACATATATTCCGAATAAGCGATAAAACAGGAAAGAGTTGTCAAAGCAAGTAAATTATCACTAAGGGAATGATCAAGGAACAATGCATGAACGAAGATTTCTACAAAGGATTGGCTCGAGAAATACTCCTATAGTATTTCATGATTTGCTTATGACACTGGCTTGACGTTTGTGGTATTAGGGTAAGTTTTAGGCATGCCACATACCACAGTCACTCCCAAGCACATGTTGGCCGTGTCTCGAATGAATATAGTTGGCCATGCTATATTGATGCTAGACACGACTACATAACGGCCCAGGTTTAACCGCAACACACAACACCCATTTACTTATGTTTCGTTCTACTTGTAGTTACGGATCTCGACGGTTCGATATACTTGTATACTTTTGAAAATACTTATAGTTTGAAGATACTTTTAATTCGGAGCACTTAGGCCCTTTAATGTTTATAGTTATATACCATGTAAGGTTTGGTATACTTTACTCACTATAAACAAGGGCTCTGATACCAATCTGTCACACCCCGAAAACCGAAGGCGGAAACATTTCCGGGGTTGACTCCACGTTGAGTATCAAATCCAATGCACATAGTAAGTAAAGTAAAACAACCATTACATTACATATAAAAAAGTTTACATTTGTTTCAAAAGTAAGTTGTACAGTTGTGATACATAGTATATATAAACAAAACGAGACAAGTCTTCTGTGCACACCGACTTCGAACAAAAGGATCTTCGGGTACCTGTCTAACGCTGACCTGAGAATACAAGCGGTTTAAAAATCAGCATAATGCTAGTGAGTTCATAAGCGATTTTGTTTTGTGAAAAATATACAAGTTTCCTTTCCATTTTCTGAAAATGTTGCACACACCAAGAAAATCCCATATTTTCTTAATAGGTTGGTTATTGATTCCCATAATGTAATGTAAAGTTGTACACTGAAAACATGTTTACTTTTATGAAATGTAAGTTATCTGGTTTGTTACACTTTTCTGGTTATGTACAATTGTTCCCAGGAAAATCCCATATTTTCCTGAATGTTGGTTACCAAATGTGAGAGATGTATTTTGAAAACCTGGTTATCTTATGAAATGTATTAGTTTTAACACGTATATAAAACTAATATTACTAAGTAAATTGATTACTTTATTCATTATTACTATTAAGTAAATTTCTGTTATCCTAATTGCGAGTTCCATAACCATACAATAGACTAGATATGGCAATAAGTAGTCCACATCACCTTATGACTTTCGTCACCCTTGAAGCATTTTGGTTCGGCTGTAGCTAGCAGCCAGGTGTGGGGTAGTCAGCCCCGTATAGATCTATACACTCAAGTCACGCTCCCTATCTAAGAGATTATGGTTACGGTTGCGGTCCTCCATTCGCGTATCTCTGTGGAGTGTTCGCCGAGGACGTGTCTCCAATTATATAGGACTAACAAATTTACTAGTAATAATACGATAATCCTCCACTCGCGTATCTCTGTGGAGTGTTACTGAGGACCAAACAGTGTACAAAGTTTTATGTTCAAAGGTTCTAATGTTATTCTTTTTAACTAATAAAAATGTGGAAACCATTTGTGAAATAATAAACATAACAGCTTATAATTAATTCACAAATAATGTATATGATTACCCTACAAATTTCAAACGGTTATCGGTTGTGATTATCAGTGTTAAAAGGATATAATTTTTGAAACATACACATGTAAAACAAGTTTTAAGTACATGTAAATCCTTGTACTTTGCTTGTATTCCCCCCTTAAAAACATTGAAAAATGGTAGGGGTACGAACTCACCAGACGAGAAGACGCAACTGTTTTGGACACTAAACGTTGGTTCGGGGCTTGATTACACACGAGGTTCCTATGTAAATGAAATAATATCTAAATATATCTAATTAGATTTAAAAATACTAATTAGATGAGATACTACACTCCAATGAGCGAAAACACTTCAAAACGAGTGTTTGGAGTGACCCGGGTGACATCTATGGACGTGTAATGATGCGAGGGCCTGTGGAATTGAGTTTACTCTTCAAGAGTAAACTCCTTAGGGAGTTTTCGGCCTCATACAACATACACACATGAGTTCACGGCCGTGAACTCATGTTTGGGTATTTTGGAGTGCTAAATGGCTTGATTACTCATGGGAAATGATGGAATGGATTTTTCTAAAGCCTTGGAATGGATTGAATGTGCTTATATATTATTTATGGGAGTTCACGGCTATAAACATGGAGTTTACGGCTGTAAACTCCCCCCATGATCAATTCATAATTATTTTGTGAAGCTAGGACAATCACATGTGATTCTAACTAATTTTCCAAGTCTTGGTATGAATTTTGGGCATCATTTGAGACCTATAGAGGAGTTTACAGCCCTGGGACTTGATCTTGGGGTGTCATGGTCGTAAACTCTCATTTGGAGGGTGTTTGATATGCTTAAAGTCCCCAAACAATTTTTACTAGCCTTGGCATGAATTTAGGGCACCTTTTAACATGTTTTTATGAGTTTACGGCCCTAGAACTATTTCTTGGGAAGTTTTGGCCGTAAACTCCTAAATGGAGGGTGTTTGACATGTTTAAGGTCCCCAAACTATTTTTAGATGATTTTAGGATTTATTCCAAGGCTATTGGTGGAGTTATATGGCTTTTAAACATGTTTAAATGAGTTTACTCCCCATGTTTGAGGGGTTTACGGCCCAAGCATATTCCTTGGCTGTAAACTCTTATTTGCTCCTCAAAATTTATGTTTAGGGTGTTTTAAGTCCGGATTTGTAAGCCATAAGGTCGTATCTAAGTCCCAATGTTGGTTTGGAGGGGTTAAATTGCTTAAAACCCAAGTTTTTAGGTGTTTACGACCCAAGCATGCTCCTTGGCCGTTAACACATGTTCCAGGTCCAAATTGATAGATTAAACACGAATTTGAAGGCCTAAGAGGTTAAACAATAAGTTGGGGATGTTACCTCAAAGATTTGGAGCCTTAATTCAATGTTTTGGACCTTGAATCTTTGGTTGAGGAGAGAGGTTAGAGAGAGAGAGAGTAGTGAGATGAAGCAAAAGCTTCAGATGGAAATTTAGAACACTTTAAATAGTGTTCGGGATTTGGACACGGTGGAATTCTACCCGATACCGGCGTTAGACGGGGCTTTTGGTCGCACCCGACCAAGTTGCCGTAACCCGACATGGTCGATTCTAGAAATGTTCCGATTACTAATATGGGGTTTTAGAATGAGTTCTAAATGTACTAGCACACCCATTAAGTCATATTAGATAATCTCTAATTAACGACTTAATTTAATGACAAAATTGGAAATAAATTTGGAAACGACGATTGGTTAATTGAAATGGATTACGAAAAGGGTTACAAGCAATGGTACGAAATTTCAGGTTGTTACAACTAGACACATTCTTATGAGAGAGATGAACTCGACAAGTTCAAGGATGAACTCGGCGAGTCGGATGAAGATGGTCCCGATGGTATGATTGAAGGAGAACCCGTCGAGTTTTTGCTAGAATCGACGATTAGAGTCGGAGGTTGGTTTGGTTAGAGGAGTATGGACTCGGCTAGTTGGTAGACCAACTCGACGAGTCAGGTCAATAGGATGTTGACTTTGACCAAAGTTGACTTTGACTGAATGGAGTTGACCACCGGTTAGGGTTGCATATTCAAATTGATAACTTAGAAGGATTGTCGTGTAGGGATTGAGGAGTTGAGGAGACTTGAATTTCACACCGAGGACAGTTCAGACACTACACGACATCAGGGTGAGCTACCTTCCAATAGAAGTGAGTCTAAGGCACCAAGGCCGACCCACTAGGATTTGTCTAGTTGAGATAATTGTCTTTGTGATAATTGTCTAGTTTGTTATTGCTTGATATGTGCTAGTATGCTATGTTATGTGAGATATTATCAGTAAGAGGGGACTAGTCCCCGATTCGGTCATTTTGACCAACGGGTAGTTGGGACACCCCACATATGTCTGAGAGCATGATTAAGATATGATATTATTGATGGGTTTTAGCCATAAGAACTTTCGTATGTGCGCATGCAAAACCCTAATGCTTGGATCTAGGCTTTCTAATTAAACATGCTTTGAATCCAAGACTTCTAATGACTATTTAGGTTAAATAACAACATTGAAACAGATCTAGAACCATACCTTTGAATTCCTTGTTGATCTTGTTGTCTTGGAGCTTCTAGAGTCACAATTGTCACTTCTCTAATGGCTTACAAACCCCAAGTAGCAAGGAGGATGATTTGGGAAAGAGGATAGGGGAGGAATTCGGATAGGGCTTCTCTATTTTAGGTGAAGTACCGAATTCCTTATGCCATAGGGTCTATTTATACTTGTAGACTCGTTAAGGGCTACAACCTAAACCCTAATTGGATAATCTTCTCTAAAGGCTATCCAAATCCATTCCTTAGATAAGTCTTTGGACGATTTGAAGCTATCCTAGCTTCTAGAATCCGTCCAATCCATATCTATATGGATTTACAGTCTAAAGTTTAACTATCAAACAATTGACAGTTTATACCCTCGTATTTAATTAATCTCTTTAAGTCACCAAATTAATTCTAATTAATTCTATGACTTATATTAATCAAATAACAATATTATTATTCTTTATATTATTCTCATAATATATTAATAATATTTACTCTCTCTTAATAAATCATCTTATCAAGTTGCTATGGTGAAGGCAACTCAAAAGGACCATGCACAACCGGATCAAATACTTGCCTAATATAGTTGCAGCCTTAGACACTATTCCAACAGTCTCCAACTTGGATAAGTCTAGTAACTATATGCACAAGTACAATTCGGTTTGCAATCGTAGCTCTCAAAGACGCTGTCAAACTCTGATCTAATCAATCTTGTCCTTTAGATGGGATCGTACAGTCCTCTGTTAGATATCATGCTGACAATCCTATGGAATGGTTAGTCAAGCATTTAGGATTCTCGATCTTTGATTTATTTGACATAGAACTTAATCGAACACATCAATTCAGTTCTGACCGGGCCCGACACATAAGTCAAATCAAATCATCGAGCGGCCGAGATATCGCTTTTACCTTCTTAGATAAAAGTTACAGATAAACTTCGACTTATATGCATTTACTTATTCATTAACCAACTATACACAACAATGCATTTTATAACACCGAGTTACTGATGCGTTTTCGCATTATCAATGTACAATCAATTAACAAATAACAAACCATATATCTAGGTTTTAATACTATATGATATTATCGTCTTGCGATCATCCTTTTATATCATATTCCATAAGGTGATTCCAGCAAGCGCGGGTTTGTTCCAATGCTCAAAACTAGTTCATAAGCACTCATGAACGCCCTTTGCTATGTCTAACACCATTTAGACAATCTACACACCAATTCATGACAATCTTCATTCATATATACTTCCAACATATGAACGATTGTGGACAATTTGAACAATTCGATTATTCCTAATAAACTCAATTATTCTGGAAGTCAAAACATGCAAAGTGAAACAATAGTTAAACAATTAACATAAGACAGTAACATTACTCATAAATAAAAATCATTTATTTAATCATCAAATGTTAATTACATTTATCTATTACATGTTTCTAATACTATCTAATCTATGCTAATATCATCCTTCAGCCCAATACTCCTAGCATGTTGCAAGTGCTTAACCCTACTCAGTCCCTTCGTAAGCGGATCTGTTGGGTTATCTTCTGATGATATCCTCTTCACTATGAGCTGTCCTTCTTCTACACGATGTCTAATGAAGTGATATTTTCTGTCGATGTGTCTTGATCTACCATGATCTCTCGGTTCCTTGGTCAAGGCAACCGCTCCTTCGTTATCACAAAAAATCTCCATGGGCTCCTTTATGGCAGGTACAACTCCAAGATCACCGATGAAGTTCTTTAGCCATATTGCCTCCTTCGACGCTTCGCTCGCACGTTGAATCAGCTACGGTTTCCTGTTTGGAACTCTTCCATGTCACTGCTCCTCCATTTAGGGTAAAGACCCAGCCCGACTGCGAATGGTAGTTGTCCCTGTCGGTCTGAAAACTAGCGTCACTATACCCTCGTACCTTCAAGTCATCACTCCCTCTGAGGACTAAGAACCATTCCTTCGTCCTCTGAAGGTACTTAAGGATATTCTTCACCGCAATCCAATGTGCTCTGCCAGGATTCCCTTGATACCTGCTAACCATGCTCAAAGTGAAGGCTACATCAGGGCGAGTACAAGTCATAGCGTACATGATTGAGCCAACTGCGGAAGCGTATGGTACTCGAGTCATTTCTGCTATCTCAGCTTCGGTACTCGGACTTTGAGTCTTACTCAACTTGGCATTACTTTGTATCGGTAATTCTCCCTTCTTTGAGTTTTCCATACTAAAACGTTTTAGTACCTTTTCTAAGTAAGTATTCTGACTAAGTCCAATTAGTCTCTTACTTCTTTCTCTTACTATCCTTATTCCCAAAATGTAAGAAGCCTCTCTGAGGTCCTTCATAGCGAAACACTTCCCGAGCCAGGATTTAACTTCCTGCAGAGTCGGGATGTCGTTTCCTATGAGTAATATGTCATCGACATATAGAACGAGGAAGCTTACTATACTCCCACTGGCTTTGACATATACACACGATTCGTCTTCGCTTCGTACAAATCCAAACTCTTTGACTTGATTGAAGCAAAGATTCCATCTGTGAGACGCTTGCTTAAGTCCATAAATGGACTTCTCAAGCTTACACACTCTATTCGGATGCTTCGGATCCACAAACCCCTCTGGCTGAGCCATGTAAACATCCTCAGCCAACTTCCCGTTAAGGAAAGTGGTCTTGACATCCATTTGCCAAATCTCATAATCATGAAATACGGCAATAGCTAGCATCACTCTAATAGATTTAATCTTCGCAACTGGTGAGAAGGTCTCATCATAGTCAACTCCAGGAGTTTGAGTAAATCCCTTCACAACCAATCGCGCTTTATATGTGTGTACGTTTCCATCCACGTCGATCTTCTTCTTGAAGATCCATTTGCACCCAACGGTCTTACGTCCGGGCACATAATCAACCAAATTCCAAACTTGGTTATCATACATGGATTGGATCTCGCTATCCATTGCCTCTTTCCACTTCGCAGACTCCGGGCCTGCCATGGCTTCCTTATAGCTATTAGGTTCATCAAGATTTACTAGTGTACCATCACTAATATACGTGTCCCCTTCGGTAGTAATATGAAAACCATAAAACTGGGGATGAACTCTAACTCTATCGGAACATCTAAGAGGTAAGGATTCGTCAATCGGTTCAACCGGAGTTTCCTCCTCGGGTTGAGTGCCAGAGGTTCCTTCATCTATCGACTCTTGAATCTCTTCAAGTTCGATTTGCCTCCCACTGTCTCCTTGGCTTATGAGTTCTCGCTCTCGGAAAACTCCTCTCCTCGCAACAAAGACAACATTGTCCTTCTATCTATAGAAGAGATATCCAAAGGATGTCTGCGGGTAGCCGATGAAAATACATCGCTCACTTCGAGGTTCGAGCTTGTCGTGAGTATCTCGTCTTATGAAAGCCTCGCAACCCCAAACCTTGATGTGTGCCAACAAGGGAGCTTTCCCTGTCCACATTTCGTGAGGTGTTTTGGCAACCTTCTTAGTAGGGACTTGGTTAAGGATATGGGCCGCAGTCTCTAAGGCCTACCCCCAAAAAGAGATAGGTAGTGAAGCACGACTCATCATAGAGCGAACCATATCCAATAAGGTCCGATTATGCCTTTCTACCATACCATTCAACTATGGTGTCCTAGGAGGCGTTAATTGCGAAACTATTCCACACTCCTTGAGATAATCGTGGAATTCAAGACTTAGGTACTCTCCTCCTCGATCGGATCGAAGCATCTTGATTTTCCTGTCCAATTGATTCTCCACTTCATTCTTGAACTCTTTGAACTTTTCAAAGGTTTCTGACTTTTGCTTGATTAAATAGATATACCCATATCTACTATAATCATCGATAAAGGTCACGTAGAAGCGGTTCCCATCCTTCGTGGTTGATCTAAACGGTCCACATACATCGGTATGTATTAGGTCCAATAGACCCTCACCGCTTTCACACGTACTCGTGAAGGGTGACAAGACTCGCATGTGTCATCTTCCCTAAGGTCGAATGACTCCAACACTGCATCCTTTTGGAGTTGGGCTATGCGTTTCTTGTTGACATGTCCAAGACGACAATGCCACAAGGATGCTTTATCCATACTAGTGGAAGAATCTATATTCTAAACATCATTTCCTAAGTTATCAACAATCATAACAGTTTCATAAATTCCATTACATGGTATAGCTTCAAAATAAAAGACACCATTTAGATAAGCCAAAATAGAACCATTCTCATTATTAAAAGAAAATCTAAAACCTTGTCTATGTAAACCATGAAATGAAATGATGTTTCTAGCCATTTCTGGCGAATAGCAACAATTGTTCAAATCTAAACACAAATTATTCCTAAGCACTAAAGAATACACTCCAATCTTGGTCACAGGCGACGATCTTCTGTTCCCCATGATTAGATTGATCCTTCCTTGCTCCACATCCCTACTTCTTCTTAGTCCCTGCACATTAGAACAAATGTGGTAACCACAACCGGTATTAAGAACCCAAGAAATAGCATGATTAGAATCGTTAGATTTAATTTTGTATATACCTGCGAAAGATGGATTGATCTTTCCTTCCTTGATGGCTTGCAGGTACTCTGGGCAGCTTCTCTTCCAATGTCCTATCTTGTGGCAGTGGTGGCAATCTACCTCCTTCGGGTTAGGGCAGGGCTTAGCGGGATCACCTTTGGTCCCACTAGAAGAGGCACCATCTCGGGCTTTAACCTTGCGATAGTTCTTCAATGAAGCCTTCCTCTTCTTTCCCTTTCCTTGACCAATAGCCAAGACAGGAGCAGCAGGCGGATTGGGAGTTGGTGCAACAGACTTGTCTTTGAAGTTGCTCTCAGCGACCCTCAAGAGACCTTGGAGTTTGCTTAGGGTGACCTCTTCTTTGTTCATGTGGTAGGTCATCCTAAATTGATTGTACATCGGAGGCAAAGAGTGAAGCACCATGTCGATCGCCAAGTCTTCTCCAAAGTCAACATTTAACTTGCGAAGGCGGTCGACATACCTTTGCATCTTTTGCAGGTGCACAGTAAGAGATTCTCCATGACCCATCTTAGCGGAAATCATGTTGGTGAAAATCTCATAACGCTCTTGTCTCGCGTTCTGGTGGTATCTCTCCAATAAGTCTTGGTGCATCTCGTACGGGTACATATCCTCACAGGACTTTTGGAATTCGGAGTTCATGGTGGCTATCATGATGCAATGTACCTTCGTTGCATCTCGCTCATGAGTTTCAAAAGCGGTAATTTCAGCCGGAGTAGCGATTTCAGGATTGATCTTCTCGAGCTTCTCATCGAGGACATACTCCTTATCCTCATAGAGAGCAATGGTGCGAATGTATCTTATCCATTCGCTAAAGTTCGTTCCATCGAAGGTGACCTTTTGGCAAAGGCTCATCAACGTGAAAGAACTAGCAACAACGTTGTTTGCGTTCGACATCTACAAAGGACAAAGATAGATTAGAATAAGAATCCCTAATTATCACCCAATAAGAAAAATTAGGGCTAGGATCCAACAATAACATTTACATATTAGAAAAGGGATGTCGTAATCTAACATGCGATAAATTGAAGGTAAGTGAATGACAATTCACTAATTCTCCATTTCAATAACTTAACTATTAGTCCTAAATGTATTGAGAATTCCTAGGTTCGGATGAGATTCATTGAAACTATTCAATGGCATGTTTAAATCTTGATATGCCCCTCTTGTTTGTGACTGGGATACCGAGGATCACAATGCGGGTGTGAATTACCATGCAAATTCACATGGTGCCTTCATTGTAACGATCACCTATTCGATGTGCCGGTAAACCACACACGCTCCATCGAACTATGATAAACAATGAATCACCCTTTGCCACCTTCGCTTAGAACCAATTAGTGTGCCGGTAAACCACACACGCTCCACTAACTTCTTAGCAAGGGTGCAAAGTGTAATTTCATGGGATTGCATCAATTCACTTTTCCTAAAGTAACTAAGATTGGGAAATTTTTAAAATGTGTAGTTACTTTGTATTACTTATTATACTTTTAATGAGAGGATGAGGGTGCCCTATCCTACCCGTTCGGCTAACGACCCTCCACCGATCAAGCAAGCGGTGGGTGTGAGTGTACACCCATTAAGCGCCATTTTATAGGCCGCAACCTTATACCCACCTTATAGATCAGCTTCGTGAATGAGGCCTACTAACGGTAAGACTAGCATTTTAGTTATATATATATATATATATATATATATATATATATATATATATATATATATATATATATATATATATTATTCCAGTAATATTATATTAGTATAGGGTTGTATTTTAAACCTTTTAAAATCTAGGGTTTGAAATTCAAGTTGTCTAAATTAAAAACTTTTAATCACAAAATATAAATTTCAAAACTTGAGGACAAGTTTTAAACATTTAAAACATGGAGGATCAAATAACAAATAATTTCAATTAACAATTAATTTCCTAATTATCTATATTTGATTTATTCAAGATTTCTTTTAAGATAATTACCAAATTAATCAAAATAATTAGTTAATTATCATATAAGGAAATTAAATATTTTATTAGTTGATAAATATCTTTAATTAGATCAAGATTATAGTCATATATATCAAAAAATCGGATTAGGGTTGATCGGGTTGATCTAATATGATTAAGGTAAGTTTCCATAAGATAATTATGAAGAAATCCCGAATCTGGCCATTCCTGACGCTTGGACTCGCCGAGTGCACAAAGGGACTCGCCGGGTCAGGCCAACTCGCCGAGTCCACTATGGAACTCGCCGAGTCCATGACTCAGAAACACAAAAATCGAATTTTGCAGTTTAGTTTCAGACAATCAAGCAACAATTTAATGAAAACCAAGCTAGGCTCTGATACCACTGATGGGTTTTAGCCATAAGAACTTTCCTATCTGCGCATGCAAAACCCTAATGCTTGGATCTAGGCTTTCTAATTAACCATGCTTTGAATCCAAGACTTCTAATCACTATTTGGGTTAAATAACAACATTGAAACAGATCTAGAACCATACCTTTGAATTCCTTGTTGATCTTGTTGTCTTGGAGCTTCTAGAGTCACAATTGTCACTCCTCTAATGGCTTAGAAACACCAAATAGCAAGGAGGATGATTTGGGAGAGAGGAGAGGGGAGGAATTTGGCCAGGGCTTCTCTACTTTAGGTGAAGTACCGAATTCCTTATGCCATAGGGTCTATTTATACTTGTAGACTCCTTAAGGGTTACAACCTAAACTCTAATTGGATAATCTTCTCTAAAGGCTATCCAAATCCATTCCTTAGATAAGTCTTTGGACGATTTGAAGCTATCCTAGCTTCTAGAATCCGTCCAATCCATATCTATATGGATTTACAGTCTAAAGTTTAACTATCAAACAATTGACAGTTTATACCCTCGTATTTAATTAATCTCTTTAAGTCACCAAATTAATTCTAATTAATTCTATGACTTATATTAATCAAATAACAATATTATTATTCTTTATATTATTCTCATAATATATTAATAATATTTACTCTCTCCTAATAAATTATCTTATCAAGTTGCTATGGTGAAGGCAACCCAAAAGGACCATGCACAACCGGATCAAATACTTGCCTAATATAGTTGCAGTCTTAGATACTATTCCAACAATTATATGGTAGCGGTACGAGGTGAAATAGTCCCCTTTTTCGGTTGAGATAGAATGGAGGGTAGGTTGGCACCCCAGCATAGCCTGACATGGGTAGGTCAGCACCCCAGAATGGCTTGACATAGGTAGGTCAGTACCCCAGAATGGCTTGACATGGGTAGGTCGGGCACCCCAGAATTTCCCGACAATATGTATGTTGTTTTGGTATGTGGTATGATGGGGGAACTCACTAAGCTTTGTGCTTACAGTTGAATTTTGGTTTCGGGTACCTCTTCGTCTAAGGGGAAGGAGCCGACGGTGTAGCGACGCATCACACACACACACTCATGGTTTCCGCATGGAGTTTTTGGGATTGAACTATGATTTTATTACTTTTGATGATATGGTTTTGAGACACGTTGTTATGTTTTTTTAAATTGATATGACAATTGGAAATGTTTTGGTAAACTGTGTTACAAGTTACTTAATACAAAAAAATGAAATATTTGGCCCCGAAATTTGGGACGTTACAGTGTGTGTGTGTGTGTGTGTGTGTGTGTTTAAACACACACACACACACACACACACACACATATATATATATATATATATATATATATATATATATATATATATATATACATAAGTTTAATCTTTAAAATACTACAAATGTGGTAATGTTTTATGACATACCTTGTCACATAAAATCATAACTTTATTGTAGTGAAATGATATGTTAATCTGACTAGTTGTTACATGTTAAAACAACTATAACATGGGTCTATGTAGTTTATAACTAGGTTATTTTTAAATAATATGTTACTTGACAACATAACATTTATAAACTAGTGTTTATTCATTTTCACATAAAATGATAACATTTTTGTAGTATGCTTTGTATAAACAAAATATAAGAGCACATGTATCCCCCCTAAATGTATAAAAGCTTTAAAATGGAGCTGTAATCACTCACCTTAAATGTGTGAGCTCAGTTTAGGTGTGAGGATGTGATCATGTTCGTGAAGCACCGCGAGATACCACCAATTAGCGACAAACTTTGATTTGGATTACCACAGAAAAATAGAACACAAGAAGTGGCACAAAAGGTGGTGGCCGTAGTTGGCAATGACAAGCAGGGGTGGATGCCAAATGATGACAATGTTGATGCCATTTCATTTCTTTCCACTGAATGGTTAAGGGAAGATGGGAGGGGGGTAGTAGGTTGTAGGGAGTTTTTGGGGGATGGTTCCTTAATGAAAATAGGGGGAGAAAGGGTGGAGTGGCGGTGGTTAATGGTGGTTCTTGGTGGTAGTTTTAAACCGAGAAAAGAGAGAAAGAATTGGAGAGGGAGTGAGAGGAAAGATGGCTGGGCATTTTGGTGAAGAAATGTGGAAGTTAATGACATCTATTTATAGTGTCATGCTAGATTGTAGGGCCATGCAAGCACCATGCTTCTATGGTGAGTCTAAAACACAAAAAAGGCCCATTGCTTGTACTTCTTGATCTTTTGTGCAACCAAGAAGGTAAGAGGGAAGAGGGGAGGGGTTGTATACTTGAGAAAGGGCAAGGGAAGGGGAAATTGACTCATTTTCTTTACCTCTCATGCAAGGTGTTGATGTCATCAACCTGAAAAGTCCCTAAAACACTTCCATAATTGCATGCCAAAATCCCGACATCTAATATTTATTTGAAAGTGGAAAATGATAGAGTCGAGTTCAAGGATTCCAAAAACCTGAATGAATTCATTTTTTGGGTTGTAGAACTCCGAGAAATCGCATTTAAAGATTTGTGTTTAATTGACCCAAAACGTCCGATTTTTTGACTTTTATAAATACTTTTACTAAAAATATTTTGAGTATGGAGTTAAATACTGGACCATAACCTGTGCCCAAAAACATTCTCGAAATTTCCATATGAGGTGTGCAAGTGCCTCAACGGGTCGAAACAATTTTTTGTAGTTTAAAAAAAATCAGTGTTATACTTGTTTGTTTTCTTATAGCGGTCGTATCTTTTGCATACAAACTTCGTTTTTCATGTTTTTTATATTTATGGACTCATGTGAATGTGTACTATTAGACTAAAGTGTTTTCTTTACTCACAACGACTAATAGAAATTTTTTGTTTTTCTAACGTATTAACTAGGGTTACAGTTTGTGTTGCATGTTTCATTTGAGATTTTCCACAATTGGAAGTAAGACACCATATGATATCTTATTTTAATTGTATTAAAATTTTTATTTTTTAAAATATTCATTAAAGCTCAATAGGTCACGTTACAAAGAAATTCGTGGTGAATTGGCCGTTTACAGTTGTAGATCTAAATATCGGGATGTCACATTACCTCCTCGTTAAAGGAATTTCATCTTGAAATTATGTGGTTTCGGGCTATTTTTCTCCACTAGTGGAGGGAGCACCGCTAAACAATTGTGGTTACTTTTGTTTCATCTGATATTTTCATTCTGATGTAAACTCCCGCCCTCTATGAGAGTTCCATCGGTCCTTTAGTTTAGGTATGCGACTTCATTTAAGGATTTTGATTTCTAGATCCATGATCTCCACCAGTTCCTCCTCAAAGTAAAGCTTAGTGTTGACATGAATCTCTTCCAGAGGAATAAAAAGTTCTCATTAGAGAGACACATATTAAGCTTACACACATGGAAGGTGTCGTGTGTCACACCCTAAAACCGGAACGGTGGAAACGTTCTGCGGTGGATGACGTCATGTCAAGTATCACAACATATGCAGTATGATAATCAAAGTACAATAATCATTGCATTAATAGTAATAGTTTTACATAAGTTACATTTTATAGAGACATCAAAGTAATACAGAAACTAGCTAGTATAGATGCAGCTCGGTTCTAGGATGGCTTCACAAAAGCTCCCGGGTGTACCTGTCTATTGCTGACCTGAGAATACAAGTTATTTTGAAAGCGAGTATCAACATTTTTATAAATGCTGGTGAGTTCATAAGTATTTAATGTCATTTGTGTAAGTAAGCATTTTATTCAAAATAAATTTATAAAAAGTAGTAGTTTAGAATCTACGGTGTATTAACGTCCTTTCCAGAAAATCCTATATTTTCTAATTAAAAGCAGTCTTCTACCAAGACTCGACAGTGTTATGTTTTAAAGAGAAATTTCCCCTGAAATACTATCATTTCCAAAATACGGTATTTGACTTTAAATAAAGTAGGAGAATATCACTAGTCAAAATACTAGGGGAAAATAACATATGCCTCAGCAGAAAATAGTGCTGACTAAGGTGAAAGAAATCATAGACTCCAGGAGAGTATCGAATGAATGATACGCCTGGCTCAGTCTAACCAAAGGAAACACAGACCCCAGACGGTATCAAATGTACGATACGGCTAGCAAGGTCTAAAACAAAGAAACACAGACCCCAGACAGTATCAATGAACGATACAGCTAGCAAGGTCTAAAACAAAGAAACACAGACCCCAGACAGTATCAATGAACGATACAGCTAGCAAGGTCTAAAACAAAGAAACACAGACCCCAAACAGTATCAAATGAACGATACAGCTAGCAAGGTCTAAAACAAAGGAACACAGACCCCAGACAGTATCAATGAACGATACAGCTAGCAACGTCTAAAACAAAGAGTAATCCTAAGAGTGTTGTTTCAAGAATACAATGTTAATTCTCGTTACCTTAAGGCCATCAATTATAAGGTAAACATGGAGATACTCGTACCCATACTGTTTGACACTAGAGTACTTGACGCACTGCAAGCGTCGGAATAAATATGACATTTATCACCTCTTGGCTTGGTAGGCCATGGACTGTAGCTAGCAGTCAGGGTGCGGGAGTGTCAGTCCCGTACATATCTATACACACAATGCCCGCTCTCCCTCCAGGAGACTCTGGTTACCAACTTGACAACGGGGAAATCTGTGTCCTGAAGATGCATCTCGTATTCTGAATTCTATTAGAGGCGCTGGAGAAATGAGATAGACTCGCGTGTGAACTGACTCCTATGGAATTCTCGTACTAGAAAGAGTGAATAGAACCTCCTAACTATTCCTATAATAGTTACTAGTGTCTCTGATCTATGAATCATGAATGGAAGGATACCCTTGCAACCCAAGGGAATTGAACAGGCGGATGTATACCTTTATGTCCATACGTGTATACATGATATATAACTAATGTTTAAACGACCTTCGGACGGATATCCGATACCCACCAGACCACATCCCAACGAGGAAAAGGAAATAGGGCAAACTAGCCTTCCTATGTCTTTTAAACATTATTTATATAACTGTACAAGTACAGGCATGCATTTAACGATTCAAAATTATAGAAGTATAGAAGAAAACTTTGATGAAAACTTTGGAAAACCTTTACACATAAGAAATTTACGACTGGAAGTCAGTTCGTAAAAGAAGATTGAAAAACATTCATAAACATGTTTAGAATATAATTTGATAAAACAATATAAGTAAAGAAAACCTTTGTTTAAAACACTGCTATAACTAGTTTAGAAGTAAAACATACAGCACGAGAGACATTTTGAGAAAAAGATTTAAACAAGTAAAGACGTTTTGGAAAGCCATCTATAGTATTATACTTGGTAAAATAGCTGAAAGTATGATAAATCCTTGTGCATGCGGGTTATTAATCACATATGATTGATATGATAACTAGCATGTTTTAACATGAATCCCCCCATAAAAGCATGTAAAAACATTTAAAAGGTTAATTCAGGGGTATGAACTCACCTGCTGAAAGTGGATCGGATGGAGGTGCCGGTTGGATGCTTGGTGTCAATTAAAGACTTGAACACACTTAGTGACCTATTAACATATGTTTACATACAATTAGTAATTATAATACTAATCAAACACATAAACGCAGCCTAATGAGCGGAAAACACTTTGGTCAAGTGCTAGGAGGCTATTGGGTTGCAAATAAGGGAGTGTATGGCCTAGTTAGGGAGTTTACTCTTCAAGAGTAAACTCTTTATAGAGTTTACAGCCCTTAGACCATGTCCCCATGAGTTTACGGCTGTAAACTCATGGGTGGTGTGCTCTTGGATGTTTCAAGGTCTTATATCACTCATAGAATTAGGCTAGGTCCAAATATAAGGCATATGAAGGGGTTTAAGGCTCCAAATGGGCCATTTAAGGAGTTTACGGCCCTAAACAAGGAGTTTACGGCCGTAAACTCTTACATGCTCTTTCCTTTGGTGTATTAAGGTCTTAAATGGACGGGTATTAAGTTCTATGCATTTTTCCAAGCCATATAAGGAAGTTTAGGGCATCATTTGGCTATTCTATGGAGTTTACGGCCCATGGACCAATCCTAGGGGGGTTTACGGCTATAAACTCCTATGTCCAATGTTTCTTTGATGTTTAATGCCTTTGCTTCAATGGTGGTTGCTTCTAGACATTTTCCCAGGCCATAGGAGGTGTTTGAGGGCAATTCTAACACCTTAAGAGGTGTTCACGGCCCTTGAAGAGGGGTTTACGGTCCAAGAGTGTTCTTGGGCCGTAAACTCATGTTTACTCTCCAAAATGCAAGGTTTTAGTGTTCTAAGCTCGAAGGAGTCCACAAGTCATATCTAAGCCCTAGGAGTGATTTGGAGGGTTTTTGGGGCTTCAAAACCCCACTTAAGGGTGTTCACGGTCCAAGAGTGTTCTTGGGCCATAAACACATGAATTGGCCCTTATTTGATGTCTTAAACACGAATTTGCATGATAAATGAGCTAAACAACAAGTTAGGGTAGATTACTTACTAGTTTGAGGCTCGAAACGGGTGTTTTGGATCGAAAGCAAGTTGTAGATAGAGAGAGTGTAGAGAGAGAGTGAAAAGTCTCAAATGGACTCCACTGACCCTTATATAGGGTTTGAGTCTGTGGCTCAGTGCAAATCTACCTGATACTGACGTTAAACGGGGCTTTTGGTCGCACACGATTAAATGGTCATAATTGGACTTGGTTGTAACTACAACTTTTCAAGGGAATTTTGGGGTGTTTCTAATTTGTTTCAACCCTTATGAAGTCATAATAAAAGTCCCAATTTAATTAACCTATTCCAAAAGGTTAACGGACAGCTTAATAAAGCGAGGCTTATTAACGGAAGAAGAGGTAAAATGACGGGATAAATTTCGGGTTGTCACATCATCCCCCCGTTAGAGGGAATTTCGTCCCGAAATTTGGGTTTAGGCAAGAAAGTAGACATGAACAATCGGGTAAAGGTATGAGAGTACTTCCTATTTGGTTGGTCCTCACACTCCCAAGTGAACCCTGGCCCTTGCTTGGCATTCTAACAAGCCTTCACTTACGGGATGTGGATTCCATTTCGATCAGTTAGTGATTCTTATAGGTGCGTCTATAAAGTTAGGGTTCCCAATAGTTTCTATCAAGATGAGTGGGATACAATGAGTGACGTCGGGAAAACACTTTTAAAGTCCAAGAAGTGGATTTGATTTGGGATGAAACTGATGGAATTTCTGAAGGCAATCGTGGTCTGACAAGGGTTGGACCAATTTTGTAAAGAATCTCAGATGGTCCTAAGCTCTCTGAAGGGTAGGGATTTTCGGTACATAGAACATAGTGTACTTCTATGGCGAGATCATCACTGGCATGATCGCCATTCTGAAGTTCCAAACGTTCTCTCCTACTGGGAGTGTAGTCCTTCAGGTTGGTTCTTAGAAAGTTCGGGTTATCCTTGGATTTGTGTTCCCTGTCGATTGGCTTTCAGAGGTTTTTTGGATCATCGGATGTATTGGATGTCTACAGGTAAAAAATTGCTGCAGAGTGTCTATCTCAACTTAGTGCACGACGAACCTGCTCTTCTGGTTCTTGAGATGTTTCTAACGGAAACTCTCAGGGTCGGGGAGATAGGGTTTCACCAGACGAGTGCTTAGAAATTTTTTAAACTTTACATTATCATGTAGTTAGCGCTTTCACAATATGATTCCTAACGGGAAAGGATCATGCTCTTACTTGCCTTGCTGTTTCATGAATAGCAGGCTCTACTCAGGGCTAACTCAATCCTTAGAGATTTTCTGAAGTGTTGGACTATCTCGGGAGGTGGTTCTACCATCTCTGCGAGATATAGCATTCTTGGAACACCTACTAGTCTTAATGAATCTCTAAGACATGCCCTAATCTCCAAGCGGTCGGTTTATTTTAGTTGCAGAAAGCGCGTGCTCTTGTATAACCCATCGAATAACACCTAGACTGGTGTTAAGTCTATAATCTCTTCGGGATCTGGGTTATAAGGCTTAACGCAGCCTACTTTCGCACTTTAATCAAGTATTCTTGGCTACGGAGGTTATCCTGTGGTTCTTGGCATTCTAGTGTTCATTTTGGAGAATGCAGTCTATCGTCTACAGGGCGACAGTGACTTCTTCTTCGTGAGGAGGAGCGGAGCGTCCTAGGCACTACTTGTCAGTAACGGGGTGGACGAAGTGCCTGAGTAGTGCGAGCATCTTCTGCAACTACTCTTCCGGGGGTTCTGAGTTTTCTTGATTTAGTTTAAGTCTAGAGGTATAGGGTTTCGATACTCGGAACTTCAAATCTTCCCATCCACTCTTCTCAGAGTTTAACTTATCGCAGCTTCCAGGGTTCCGGGATATTCGCTAAGATGCTTAATTCGTGGGATTAAGCGTGAATGGATGGTCGTAGTCAATGTCCTTGACTCTTACGACTCAGATTTCTTTACCAACTGAGGGTGTTAGCTACTATGTTGGCTTAACCGGGAAAGCAACAAATTTCGGACTTGTGGTCATTATAGTAGTTTAACCCATAGTGGTTCCTTTGACTCTAGCTCCTATTTTATGGGATAGGAAGAAGGGTTTTGCTATGGGGTTCGTGATAGAGCTCACACTTGGCTTAACCACTAATACTTGGTGTATGCAAGCCGTATATAATTGAGGTCGACAGGATGTTCAGTTGTGTGACTCCACCCCAGACCCACAACCCAACGAGGAACATGGAGTAGGGAGGAAGCACACATCTTAAATCTTTTTGATCTCAATTATATACCCCTCTTATGCATATACTCAGTTAATAGAAGTCAATCCCATGAGTTCTTTCCTCTTGATTCACAAACCTGATTGTGAGGTGCGAAGGATCCTTCTGGGGTTCTACAGAGTGGGTTTCGGGTGGTTATCGTCTTCTGGAATGCCTGTAGTGTCTTTCGCTTCAGTTCCAATCTGTCTAAGAAGGGTTGGTTAACAGCGCACGGTACCCTTCTCTTGGGTACTTTGGAAGGTTTGAGATAAGAGGGACGACCGACGGATCGCATTAGGTTTTATTATTTTTAGGTTCGGGAGAACCTTTATTTGCCGAAATGGCTATGGTGAAAGTTCTTTTTACACAGCACTAGGGATTTACACATGATTGCACGAGGTCGAACCATGATTGATAGGGGGGTCGAAGATGGCATACATCGACATGATATAAAATGAGGGTCGATAGGGCCATGTGCTGAATGGGCACACAAGTTCTAGGCATCTCGGGTTTCGTCCCGTGTATCACTGTCGCGGATACTTGGACCGATAGAGTTGACGCGGAACTGTAGAGGGTCCTGAGTGTTTCTGAATAGGGTACCTTTCATGAATGTGTTCTCACGAGGCCTTTCTATAATTGCCTAACATATACTAGTCATGTATAATTAAGGTGGGGAGGACTGTTGACTAAGCGACTCCGCCTGAAACCCACAACCAAACGAGGAACAGGAAATGAGGCAGCATCACTCACTCTTGGTCTATCCATCCTAATTATACATGGCTTTAATGTATATATCGAGCCATTATAGCTCTACCTGATGAAATTTTAAATTTTATAACAGTGTTGCGACTTTCGCCTTAATGGGGAAGTAATTACATTTAAAATTAGCCTTTTAATGTTTTCGGTTAGTTATCTGAGATTGAGAGACATACCAAAATTCTACCGGGTTCCTTGATGTTTCTCCCTAGGCATTTAGAGTTAGACTCCTCCTGCGCCTTTATCGTTTCCTTCGGTTGGACAGTCCTTCTTGAAGTGTCCAATCTCACCACATAGACGGTAAATTGGGTTGGTCGCCACATTGATGGTTGATGTGATGAACTCAATCGGGGTTCTGCAAATGCGAGCGGTATGCCCCTTCATGTTTCACCTAGTACAACAGAGTTCCCGGCATACACCATGATGATGGTAGCTACACTTGCTGCAGTGGGGAAGGCTTCCTAGGTATGGTCTTCTTGAAGTCGGGATGGAAGGATTGACAGGTGTATTGACTGTCTCAGCTTGCTGACCTTCGGAAGGTCCTTGAGCCGAGGTATTTCCTTTCTCTCTCTTGAACTTTCTCTTCAGTGGAGTTGGATGAGGGTCTTGGGTGGCTGGGCATGCAGGTGTTGGTTGCTGCTGTCCATTGCTAGGATCGAGAATCCCGATAGGGCTATTGCTAACATTGGCGTTGTTAGCATTCAGATGATCCATGACAGCTGCTACGGCTGTCGAGACTGCAGCTTGGAACGTAGCTTCATCGAATAGGAGAGTAGGTTTCTTGCCAACGGATCGGTTACGCTTCTTTGGAGGCAAGGTTTTCCTACACGGAAAGGAACACAAGCTGATGAGAGACTATTGTTAACCCTGGACGTATCTATCCTTACTATATTAGGCATAAATTTTTCCCGCGCCTCGGATATTGGTTGTCTGAGTGTCGACCTACATCCCTATGATGTAGTCCGGGTATTCAAGGTAGGAGTAAAAGTATCGGAAAGCCACAAGATGGGAATCATTCCTACTAGGTTATCTTTATGCTGGAAGGTTCACCCTCCAGCTTTGGACGGATTTGAGGGGAGTTCGGAACGAAAATCACAGAAGAAAAGGCTCAAGAAGACTTATGGCTAAACATTCTCAATCAAGGTTTTGAGATCCGATCTAATCGTATTACTTGTGACGGGAAAAGGCGATTTACCTAACACATAGTGTGAGTAGTGTAATCACTAGCTCACTAAATTGTATTATTTTATGGGTGTATTAGCGTGACGAATACGAGGAAAAAGACACTTCTCGGGTTCCATGTACTGGCTCCCTCTGTCTACCTCATATCCTTGACTGGGACCGGCGTTGGTTTTCTTCAGATAGTTACCTAGGGTTCTCTTCTCTTGTAGATATACTGAATCTTTACTCCGTCTTACTTCCGATTCTGACTCTGAGTGTCATCGCTGCATGGTGGATGACTGGAAATCTCGGAATTTCAGGCGGATTTCCCACCGGTGTCCCTAAAAGATATAGGCACTTGGTGGTTTCAATAGTCTTGTCCTAGTTCATTTATTTCCGAATTTGGAAATCTTCTCAATGAACTTCTTCTGGGTCTGAATCAACTCTTCTGTCGAACACTGAAATGGATAAGGTTTTCTACAGGGTTCATGCGAGAATGGAAATGTCTAAAGAATCCTATGATTAAAACATTTCACTGGGTGATCCATATCGAGTCCTGCTACAATTACATAGGGTACACAAATTATATATAGCTTAGATACGATAGGCCTTCGAATATGTGATACTACTCTATATCCACATCCAAACAAGGAAAAGGAAGTAGAGCGAAACCACACATTCTTAGTCTATGGGATCCTTATCATATATAACCTTGGGAGTATACCCTGTGTAATCATAGGTATATCAATAATGATCTTTTTAGTTTTTCACACAAGGTTAGCTATGGATCCTAAAATACCCCTATGGTATTTTAATTACTTGTTTGATTCTTAACTTCTGAATATGGTTCTGGAATTAATGCGAGTCTTTTAGTATTCCTAAATACTCCCATAGTATTTTAAACTTTATGTTTGGCTCTAGCATTCCTAGTTGGTAAGTTTCAGACCTATTGCAACACCACTATCACTCCCAAGCACACGTTCATCGCATCTCGAATAAATGTAGTTGATCAGGTTACATTTATTCCAGCTTACGATTACATAACTGCCTAGGTTTGACGGTAATGCTCAACATCCGAAGACTTTTATTCCTGTTCTTCTTGTGATACTTTGTTCGGGTATTTAGATTCTGGATGTTCTTATACTTTGATAAAATATGGTTATATTTTAAAGTATACTTCTTGGTCAGAGTATTTTATCCCATTGTATTTATAGGCTGTATATCTTTTATGAATTGATATACTGAGATCACTATAAAGAATGCTCTGATACCAATCTGTCACACCCCAAAACCGGAACAACGGAAACGTTCTGCGGTGGATGACGTCATGTCAAGTATCACAACATATGCAGTATGATAATCAAAGTACAATAATCATTGCATTAATAGTAATAGTTTTACATAAGTTACATTTTATAGAGACATCAAAGTAATACAGAAACTAGCTAGTATAGATGCAGCTCGGTTCTAGGATGGCTTCACAAAAGCTCCCGGGTGTACCTGTCTATTGCTGACCTGAGAATACAAGTTATTTTGAAAGCGAGTATCAACATTTTTATAAATGCTGGTGAGTTCATAAGTATTTAATGTCATTTGTGTAAGTAAGCATTTTATTCAAAATAAATTTATAAAAAGTAGTAGTTTAGAATCTACGGTGTATTAACGTCCTTTCCAGAAAATCCTATATTTTCTAATTAAAAGCAGTCTTCTACCAAGACTCGACAGTGTTATGTTTTAAAGAGAAATTTCCCCTGAAATACTATCATTTCCAAAATACGGTATTTGACTTTAAATAAAGTAGGAGAATATCACTAGTCAAAATACTAGGGGAAAATAACATATGCCTCAGCAGAAAATAGTGCTGACTAAGGTGAAAGAAATCATAGACTCCAGGAGAGTATCGAATGAATGATACGCCTGGCTCAGTCTAACCAAAGGAAACACAGACCCCAGACGGTATCAAATGTACGATACGGCTAGCAAGGTCTAAAACAAAGAAACACAGACCCCAGACAGTATCAATGAACGATACAGCTAGCAAGGTCTAAAACAAAGAAACACAGACCCCAGACAGTATCAATGAACGATACAGCTAGCAAGGTCTAAAACTAAGAAACACAGACCCCAAACAGTATCAAATGAATGATACAGCTAGCAAGGTCTAAAACAAAGGAACACAGACCCCAGACAGTATCAATGAACGATACAACTAGCAACGTCTAAAACAAAGAGTAATCCTAAGAGTGTTGTTTCAAGAATACAATGTTAATTCTCGTTACCTTAAGGCCATGAATTATAAGGTAAACATGGAGATACTCGTTACCATACTGTTTGACACTAGAGTACTTGACGCCCTGCAAGTGTCGAAATAAATATGACATTTGTCACCTCTTGGCTTGGTAGGCCGTGGACTGTAGCTAGCAGTCAGGGTGCGGGAGTGTCAGTCCCGTATATATCTATACACACAATGCCTGCTCTCCCTCTAGGACACTCTGGTTACCAACTTGACAACGGGCAAATCTGTGTCCTGAAGATGCATCTCGTATTCTGAATTCTATTAGAGGCGCTGGAGAAATGATATAGACTCGCGTGTGAATTGACTCCTATGGAATTCTCGTACTAGAAAGAGTGAATAGAACCTCCTAACTATTCCTATAATAGTTACTAGTGTCTCTGATCTATGAATGATGAATGGAAGGATACCCTTGCAACCCAAGGGAAATGAACTGGCCGATGTATACCTTTATGTCCATACGTGTATACATGATATATAACTAATGTTTAAACGACCTTCGGACGGATATCCGATACCCACCAGACTATATCCCAACGAGGAAAAGGAAATAGGGGAACTAGCCTTCCTAAGTCGTTTAAACATTATTTATATAACTGTACAAGTACATGCATGCATTTAACGATTCAGAATTATAGAAGTATAGAAGAAAACTTTGATGAAAACTTTGGAAAACCTTTACACATAAGAAATTTACGACTGAAAGTCAGTTCGTAAAAGAAGTTTGAAAAACATTCATAAACATGTTTAGAATATAATTTGATAAAACAATATAAGTAAAGAAAACCTTTGTTTAAAACACTACTGTAACTGGTTTAGAAGTAAAACATACAGCACGAGAGACATTTTGAGAAAAAGATTTAAACAAGTAAAGACGTTTTGGAAAGCCATCTATAGTATTATACTTGGTAAAACAGCTGAAGTGTGATAAATCCTTGTGCATGCGGGTTATTAATCACATATGATTGATATGATAACTAGCATGTTTTAACTTGTATCCCCCCATAAAAGCATGTAAAAAGATTTAAAAGGTTAATTCAGGGGTATGAACTCACCTACTGAAAGTGGATCGGATGGAGGTGCCGGTTGGGTGCTTGGTGTCAATTAAAGACTTGAACACACTTAGTGACCTATTAACATATGTTTACATACAATTAGTAATTATAATACTAATCAAACACATAAACGCATCCTAATGAGCGGAAAACACTTTGGTCAAGTGCTAGGAGGCTATTGGGTTGCAAATAAGGGAGTGTATGGCCTAGTTAGGGAGTTTACTCTTCAAGAGTAAACTCTTTATAGAGTTTACGGCCCTAAGACCATATCCCCATGAGTTTACGGCCGTAAACTCATGGGTGGTGTGCTCTTGGATGTTTCAAGGTCTTATATCACTCATAGAATTAGGCTAGGTCCAAATATAAGGCATATGAAGGGGTTTAAGGCTCCAAATGGGCCATTTAAGGAGTTTACGGCCCTAAACAAGGAGTTTAACACCGTAAACTCTTACATGCTCTTTCCTTTGGTGTATTAAGGTCTTAAATGGACGGGTATTAAGTTCTATGCATTTTTCCAAGCCATATAAGGAAGTTTAGGGCATCATTTGGCTATTCTATGGAGTTTACGGCCCATGGACCAATCCTAGGGGGGTTTGCAGCTGTAAAATCCTATGTCTAATGTTTCTTTGATGTTTAATGCCTTTGCTTCAATGGTGGTTGCTTCTAGACATTTTCCCAGGCCATAGGAGGTGTTTGAGGGGAATTCTAACACCTTAAGAGGTGTTCACGGCCCTTGAAGAGGGGTTTACGGTCCAAGAGTGTTCTTGGGCCGTAAACTCATGCTTACTCTCCAAAATGCAAGGTTTTAGTGTTCTAAGCTCGAAGGAGTCCACAAGTCATATCTACGCCCTAGGAGTGATTTGGAGGGTTTTTGGGGCTTCAAAACCCCACTTAAGGGTGTTCACGGTCCATTAGTGTTCTTGGGCTGTAAACACATGAATTGGCCCCTATTTGATGTCTTAAACACGAATTTGCATTATAAATGAGCTAAACAACAAGTTAGGGTAGATTACTTACTAGTTTGGGGGCTCGAAACGGGCGTTTTAGATAGAAAGCAAGTTGTAGTGAGAGAGAGAGAGAGAGTAGAGAGAGAGAGAGTGAAAAGTCTCAAATGGACTCCACTCACCCTTATATAGGGTTTGAGTCTGTGGCTCAGTGGAAATCTACCCGATACTGACGTTAAACGGGGCTTTTGGTCGCACCTGATTAAATGGTCATAATTGGACTTGGTTGTAACTAAAATTTTTCAAGGGAATATTGGGGTGTTTCTAATTTGTTTCAAACCTTATGAAGTCATAATAAAAGTCCCAATTTAGTTAACCTATTCCAAAAGGTTAACGGACAGCTTAATAAAGCGAGGCTTATTAACAGAAGAAGAGGTAAAATGACAGGATAAATTTCGGGTTGTCACATCGTGAACTTTGCTGAGTTCTTGAGGTAACTTGAGTTTGTAAACCACTAGATCGACCCTTGCAAGGATATCGAAAGGTCCAATGTAAAGGGGATTTATTTCACCTCGTTTTTCAAATCCAATGTAATGGCGATTTAGTTTACCTTTCCCTGCTGCGACCTTTATTAGGTCATATTCTCCTACTTGATTTCTAGGGGTTTGCGTCGCACGTCAGCATAACTTTTCTAACGACTACCTGTGGCCTTCTATCCTTCGTTTATCTGAGCAATCATTTTCGTTTTTTCATGGATGATCTCAGGACCAGTAAGTATAGAATCTAAAACATGCTTTCTAGATAATTGAGTATCTCCAACTTCTGTCGAACATATTGGAGAACGGCATCTACGTCTATACAAGGCCTTGAATGGAGCAGCCTTTATGCTAGAGTGATAACTATTTTTTTATGAAAACTCCACTAGCGGTAAGTAAGTATCTCATGCATTATCGAAGTCTATCTCACAAGGGAGGAGCATGTCTTCTAGAGTTTATATTGTCCTTTCACTTTGTCCATCCGTTTGAGGATGACATGTGATACTCATGTCTAGTTTAGTTTCTAGGGACCTCTGTAATGATTGCCAAAATATGGAAGTGAATATGCTATCTTGATCTATTATAGTAGATATTGGCATAGTATGTTGTCTGACTATTTCCTTGAGATAGGTCATGGTGAGTCTCTTAATCTTGTTAGTTACTTTGATGATTAAGAAATGGGAAGACTTGATCAAATGGTTAGCCACTACCCAAATGGTGTCACAACTACTTGATGCTTTTGGTGACTTCGTTATCAAATACATGGTTATCTGTTCCCTTACTCATTTTGGGATTGACGTTTGTTGTGGTAGACCAGATGGCTTTTGGTACTCTGCTATGAATTTAGAGCAAGTTAAGCATTTAGTAACATAAGTGGTAATCTCTGCCTTCATGTTGGGCCACCAATAGAGCTTCTTAAGATCGAGATACATCTTATCTAATCCGGGACATATCGAATATCTCAACTTATGAGCTTTACTTAAAACTAGACTTCTAACTTCACTAAACTTTGGGGTCTAAATTCGATTCATGAAATGTCATGTTCTATCTTCCTTGAGGTCGAACTGTTTGTCCATTCATCACAGGTTTTCTTCTACCATATTCTCGGGTTTGAGTGATTCCAACTGAGCATCTCGAAATTGGGAGGTGAGATTGGAGTGGATTGTTAAGGTTAAAGCCTTTACATGGAGTATATTTTCTTGTTCTTTCCTACTTAAAGTGTATGGTACAACAGTTGCTTTACCAAGATGATAACGAATTTTGTATTTGTAATCATTTAGCAATTCGACCCAACATAATTGTCTAATGTTGAGTTCCTTCTAATCGAAGATGTGTTGAAGGCTTTTATTGTCGATGAACACGACACACTTCGTTCCATATAGGTTTTGAGGAAAACACTACAACTCCCAATTCTAAGTCATGTGTAGTGTAGTTGGTCTTGTTTGGCTTAAGTTGTCTGTATGTATATGCAATGAATTTATTACTTTGCATCAATATGCATTCTAACCCTTGGTGAAAGGTGTCACAAAATACTACAAGTCTTATGTTCCCTCTAGAAGAGACAAAATTGGTGCACTACACAACAATTGTTTCAATTTCTGGAAGGCAGAATCTTGTTTGTCGCCCCAATCGAATTACATGTATTTTTGGGTTAGATTGGTGAGAGGCTTGGCTATTTTAGAGAAATTCTTGATGAATCTCCGGTAATAGCCCTCTAGACCTAGCAACTAGCATGATTTAGTTGGTGTTGTTGGTGCTTTCCAATCCTTAACCGCTTCGATCTTCACGGGATCGATATGAATCCCTTTGCTACTGACCACATGACCAAGGAAATGCACTTCATTAATCCAAAACTCAGATTTAGAGAACTTTACATAAAGTTTCTCATTCCTTAATAGTTCTATAATTATTTGTAAATGTTGGCAATGTTCTTCCTTTGGTTCATGAATATACCAGTATGTCATCGATGAACATGATCATGAATTTATCCAAAATATGGTTTACACACCTGATTCAGAAGATCCATGAATACAGATGGTGTGTTGGTCAGTGTTGGGGTGCAAAGTTCTCTATTGGATGGTGTCTTGGGATTTCCCTTATTTGATATATTTTGGGTTGAGCTTACCTATACGTACTTGTATATTATACTTCATAGGTAGAGAGGAGAGCTCCCATTTTATGTAACATGGGAGATTTAGTTAAGTAAGAGAAAGTACTCACATTACCCACTTTGTAAAATCTTACCAGACTAATTAAGCTAAAAAAATTTATTTACAACTTGCATTCTTTGATGATTGTTTGATTCACATTGATTCATCTTAATTCTATATTTGTCATTTTTAATGGGATCCTACTTGTGGTTGTTGGAAATATTTTGATGTGATTGTCACTTGAAATAAGTTGAGTATTGATTTAAATTTTCTAACAAACATTATCAGAATGTTTCAGGTTGGAAATATCTTGAAGATTCAACAAGTGTTTGAAGAATCAAATGTTGGAACACTTTGTGTTCACTTGGAGCACTTGCAGCTTACATGGAGCACTTGAAGAAAGCTAGTTGGATCATCATGATCTCAGATGACACATCTAGATCATATATGGAGCATCAAGACACTGATGGATCATTTGGAATATTGATGGCTCATCAGAAACATTGTTGACTCATATACAACTCTTTGGCTCAACAAGAGTTGATTGCTCAACAAGAATACTTTGTGGCTCAACTCAAGTCAATGGATAAACATGATCACATTGATAGCTCAACAAGACTGCACATGGAACATCATGTACAATGAAGGCACGACCAAATGCTGAAAGGAACATGAATTTCATCCATGGTATATCATGAACATGTGGCGGCACATCTTCAAGTTCAAGACACAGTCTAACATTCAAGAAACTACTCAACATGATCAACAACACTTCTGGAAGTTGATGACATCTAAAAAGACAATTGAGCAACATGATGCTCATGTTGTGCATCAATTTTTCAAAGTTGATCAAGAAGGTTCAAGAATTGTGAGACTCATAACTTGGATGGAACCCTAACGAAATACTAACGAAATTGGAATATTCCATCCATTCTCCTTTAAGTAGGGAAAAGGTGTCAACAGATGACTAAGTCATGATGACGTGTCAACACATGATTGGTCAAGCCATGTCATGGGCTTTTCCAGAGCCTATAAATAGGGCCCTTGGGATCCATTATAAAGTTGCTCTTCCTTGCTCATTTCATATCATTCTGCATAATTGTTGTTTAGATTAGTATTCAGAGAGTCATTTGAGTGTTTTAGCTTGTCTATCATTCAAACACTTGTAACTAAATCTTGATGAATATGAGACACTTTTGAATCATTGATATTGAACATATAAAAAACGTTTTTATCATTAACTTTGTGATTCACAACTCTTTATTTTCCACATTACTTGCCACTTGACGATTCTGAAACCCTGTTTTAGTATTTTCAACACTTTGACTACTCTAGTCTAGGTTTACTGAATTTTTCTCATTTCTTCAGTTGGTATCAAAGCTCGATTGATCGACTTTGAGATTTATAAAACTTTTCACAAATTTTTTTGAAGTTTCAAACTAGTATCACCTGTTCTCAATGGCAAGTGTGAATAAAAACCAAAATGTTCTCTATTCAGTTTCAGTTGCAAACAGTCTTGGAGTAGGAAATCGTGCACATATCCTTGTGCCTAGTGAATACACATCTTGGGCAGATCGCATCAAGTACTACCTGGAAGGTCATGACTCTGAAATCTGGACCTTCATCTCCACTGGGAAACATACTCCAGAATTCTTGAAGGATATCAGAGTTCCTGAAGCCGTTGTCTCTCTTGAAACCTCCAAAGTTATCTCTAGATCTGTTTCCTTTGCTACTCAACTTCATGACAGGAAAATCAAGAAGTTTGAGGCAAAGGAAATGCAAGAACTGTTATCTGGAATTTCTCATGATATCTATGAGCAACTTCTCGATGAAAACAAGAGTTCACCCTTCAATGTCTGGAATGCACTCAAGAAACATTTTGAGGGAACTGATAAGATTCTTACAAATAGGAAGAAAGCTACATTGACAGACATGGACAACTTCAAGATGTTACCCCATGAAACTCTCTTTGATGTATATTCCAGGTACACCTAGGGATGAGCATATGGACCGGGGAACCAGTCGGAACCGGTACCGGAACCAGAACCGAAACCCTATGGAACCGGTTGGGTTGGGACCAAGACGTTATTTTTGTGGATTTTTGGAACCGGGAACCGGTAGGAACCGAAACCGATATAACCGGAACCGGTAGAACCGGCAAAAACCAGAACCGTATGATGCTATTATTCAAGGATCGGTTCCAACATTTGAAGACACAACAAGAACCGATAGGAACCGGGAACCGGTAGAACCGTCGGGCTGGTTCGGTTCTTGATTTTGGCCGAAGCCGGTTCCCGATTCCGGTCCGGTTCTGGCCGGTTCGGTCGTTTTGCTCATCCCTAGGTACACCATTGTTGTCAACAGGATGAAGAAACTCAAAGCAGAAAGATCGCAAGAGGATTTCAATCTAAAATTCTTGAACAATTTATCTCCAAAATGGGATACAGTGCATATGATCATACTGCAAACTGCAATCAATCTAGACATGTCTCTGCTTGATATGTATGCTGAGCTGCAACAACATGAACCAAAGGTGAACAAGCTAGCTCAAGAAACTCCTTTTGATAATCAAGGAATTTCCATGGGAAATTCAGCACCCATGTCAAATCATTCTCAAAACTTGATTTCACATCACAATCCAATCCCAAACCACTTTGCTGATCAGCTTGCCAACCAAGGATATGGAGCATATCCTTATCAAAGTTTGAGTATGGCTTAACAGTACAACCAGAATCTGTACATGTCAACTCAACAACCTCTTCAGATCGTAAATAGGTACATGGATAATCACCAAGCTTTCATTGGAACTGCAATGGAATCTCCTCAAATCAATGTGGAAAAGGAGTATGAAGATTGCTTGGCACTCCTAACCAAGTTCAATCCAAACTTCAAGAAGTTTGTGAACAAGCTAACTGGGAAATTTAGAACACAAAGTTATCAGCAACCCCAACACTATCATCAGAACTCCGGAAGCTTCCAAGGAGGAAGAAACAGTCAACAAAGCTTCAACTCTCAGAATTCAAATTCTGAAAGTTACAATTCTCAAAGGATGAACACAAGGGTTCAAGATAACAAGTTGAAGTCGCATTAAGATAATGAAGTAATCAGGTGCCACAACTGTCAAGGTGAAAATCATTTTGCCAAGGATTGCAAAATGAAAACCAAGAAGGTCAAAGATGAAGCATACTACCTTCAAAAAGCGGAGCAGATCAAGAAGCATTCAAAAGACAAATCCTTCATGGTCATGGAAACTCCAAGTGTGGAAGTCTGGGAAACAGATGATGAAGTAGATCAAGCAGAAGAAACTGAAGCCTACAAGAACTACTTCTGCTTCATCGCTAATGATGACAAAGAGCCTTCTCCTCTCCATCAACAAGTTGTTGAAAGGGTACGTTTTATGCTTTGCGATAAGCATTTAACTATTGACCCTTTTAATGATGGCATTGACCATATTTATGAAATGATCAAAGTCACCAATGCTGAATATCGTGTCAGTTACTACAAATATGAACTGACTGACACTCAGTTCAGACTTGAAGAACTAAGATGTCGTATGGCTAAGTTAGAAAATGACCTTGCAATCAAAACTGAGGCACATCTTACATTAGTTGAACAATATGAAATTGTATTGAATCAATGTGACATTATTGCAAAAGACAATCGTGACAGTTTCTACAAATATGAACTGACTAACACTCAGTTCAGACTTGAAGAACTGAGATGTCGTATGGCTAAGTTAGAAAATGACCTTGCAATCAAAACTGAGGCACATCTTACATTAGTTGAACAATATGAAATTGTATTGAATCAATGTGACATTATTGCAAAAGACAATCCTGAGATGTATGCCTAAATCAATACAAAAATCAATAGTTATAAGGCATCCAAAACCCTTCTCGAATAGAACCCACATGCTATTCTTAAGGGACCAAAACCATCATGGATCAAATATGGTCTTGGTTATGATGAAATGAACAAGGAAATCATGGGTCTCAATACTCAACCAGAGTTGTTAGCATGTGATCCAAGTCTCTTCACTGGAGACAATGAGGATCATGAAGAGGTGGTAACTTGCAGTCCCGATGTAATTGCCACTTCATCCTCAAGCATCCCATTGGAAGTTACATCATCCCATGATCTTTCGGACTCGGACACTGGTTCTGACTCACCAGTAGAAATTTCTCTTGAATGTCTCACCATGGAAAGTTTCAATTTAGAAGATGCCACTTCTGAAAAAACAAATATCCCTGACTCTAAATCTAGTGATAAAAAGCCCAAATCAAATGAGGCAATAGGATATTCCAAGACTGAACCCATTGAATTCCTCAGTGAAGAAACATTTCCATCTCTTAACGCTTCTGTCTCTAGGACAAAAAACTTAGGATGTAAATATTCTAAGAAACAACATACTGGGAAGTCTCCAGTTCCAGTCAACAAGGATGAAACCTTGAAGACTGTGAGTAATGAGAAAAATGTTGTTGAAATACTCAAGAGTCCTTTTGTTCCAATCAAAATCTCTTCACCTAGTCTTAAACAACAGGAGACAATTGTAAAGCCAACTAATGTCTCTAAAGATAAGGGAAAAGAGAAAATTAATGTCTCTAAAGAACAAGGTCCAAATGTAGTCCATCCTTCAAAACCCAAAGTGGTTAAGACTACAAATAATGATAAGGATAGGAAAACCAAGAGAATACCTAAGGCTAAGCCAAGCCAAGGGAAGACCAAACATACCAGTCGTCCCAAAACTTCAAGGACTCAAAGAACCTCTCCTTCCAATCATGGGTTCTCATATTATGGATTTCAAAACCAAACTGGAATTTACTATCAGAATAATTTTAGACCTAACAATCTTCCTGATTTGTCTGAAATAATCAGAGCAAGGCATGTTCAAACCAACCCCTTCATGTATCAGAATAGAAATTACCCTATGAATTTTATTCTTGGTCCATATTGTAGTTTTTCTTCGTCCATAGGAGGGAATCACATGTTTGGGGGAAACCCTGGGTTTCCAATGATCAATCAATTTGGGTGAAATACCCAGTTTCCCATGTTTGATCAATTTGGAACGCCTATGAACTATGGATTTCCCTCTCTAGGAATTCCTACTTAGTTCACCAACTCTCCATTCTTTTCACAAACCAAACCTCAAAAGAAGACCCCTAGGAAATCAAAAACCAAGAAAAACCCAAAGAGGTTAATGCGAAACAAGAAAAACTGTCCCAACTCCCACAAGTCCGAAGGAAGCTAATACTCAAGGACCCAAATATACATGGGTACCTAAACCTTCTCTCTAATTACAGGCTTTTTGTGTCGGGGTACCACACAACGATACATTGTACATTGACAGTGATTGCTCCAGGCACATGACCGGACACAAAGGATATCTTAGAGATTTCAAGATCACAACGCCAGGTCAATATGTTACTTTTGGAAACAACATGAAGGGAGAAGTTATGGGACACGAAAATATATGAAACTGGAACTTTACCGTTAAGTGTGTAGCATATGTAGATGGTCTTAAACATAACCTTATCAGTGTTGCACAACTGTGTGACAATGATCATGAGGTTTTGTTCACCAAAACCAAGAGTTTGATTCTGGATATCAACAAGCGCATTCTTGTTGATTCCCCATGAAATGGGAACATGTATCCTCTTGATATTGAACTAATTGAGGGAACCCCAGATATTTGTCTTCTTTCCAAAGCTGCCTCTGACATCAATTGGTTGTGACATAGAAGACTCTCCCACCTCAACTTTGGTTATATCAACAAACTCATTGGAAAGGATCTTGTGAGAGGACTACCATTGTTAAAACTTGACAATGATATACTTTGTGCTGCCTGTGAACAAGGAAAATTTTCTAAATCCCCATACAAAAGTATAACAGAACACAGTGTATTTGAACCTCTTCAGCTTATACATATTGATCTGTGTGGTCCTACTACAGTTCCTAGCTTAAGTGGTAAGAGATACATTGTTGTGATTGTGGACGACCACACGAAATTCACTTGGGTGTACTTTCTGTGAAACAAATTTGAAACCACCAATGAGCTAATTAACTTCATTCACTACATAGAAGTTAGGGTAGGAAAGCCACTTAGAAGACTGAGAAGTGACAATGGTGGCGAATTCAAGAACAACGTCTTAGATAGCGTTCTTGTATCCAAAGGCACCAAGCACAATTTTTCTGCACCCTACACTCCACAACAGAATGATGTAGTTGAACAGAAGAACTAGACACTATGTGAAGCTGCTCGATCAATGTTGATCTTCGCAAACCTACTACAATACTTCAGGGCTGAAGCCACAGCAGCCGCCTGTTTCACTCAAAACAAATCCCTAATCAACAACAAGCTTGAAGTCACTCCCTATAAAGCAATGAACAAGAGGAAGCCCAACATCAAATTCTTTCACATCTATGGTTATCTTTTCTACATCAAGAATAATACGGATCAACTAGGGAAATTTGCACCCAAGGCTGATGAAGGTATCTTTCTTGGATATTGCCTTCATGCTGCAGCCTATAGAGTTCTGAACAAAAGAACTAGGGTGATAGAGGAAAGCAGTGATGTCACTCTTGATGAAAGTTATGTAAGGGTTCTGGATCCAAACCACTTTGGTCCTCAAATGGTAGTACCATTTGATAAAATGAACCAGCCATCATCTGCTAATGCTTCTGCTCCAGTCCATGCTATTGAAGTAGATTTTTATTTCCTCTTTCTAACTCAACCTTCTTCCCTTGAATCAGAAAAGCTCACAAAAATAGTTTCTCCTGATGTCTCTCAACCTAATCAATCATCAAAAGTCTCAAGTTCCACCAAAGCTCCGGTTGAGGGGAACCATCTTCTGAACCTTCTACCCCAACCTCACATCATCATTTTGGACAAGTCATAACACCAATCACTGCATCTTTCGAGGAGGAACCACCTTTGCATGGTTCCATTCTTAAAGGTACTTTACAATCCTCCCAACCATCCAATCCATGGTTTCAGGGGGAACCCCACTCGAATGGTTCCCGTTCCTGAAGTTCCTTCACATCCACTTCATCTGTTGAATTCAAGCATGCAACAGTTGAGGGGGAACCACCTATTTCAGGTAGTTTTGGACTTTTCCAAGATGATATTTTTGAAGGAAAATTCACTTCTGACTACCCTTCTCGTCCAAGAGAACAATATGAGGTAGTTTGTACTCCTCAAATCCATAAGGAAGCTCGCCTTACAAAATGGACAAAGGATCATTCAGTCAATCAAATCATAGGCGATCTAGATTCTGGAGTAGTGACTCGTTCAACAACCAAGAATGAATGTCTATAGGCAAGCTTTCTATCCATGATAGAGGCTAAAGGAATCAAAGAGGCTCTACAAGATGCATATTGGGTAAAAGCAACGCAAGAAGATTTAGCTGAATTTGAACGCAAAAACGTGTGGGACATAGTGCAAACACCAAAAGGAGTATCAGTTGTTGGTTCATGTTGGGTCTACAGGAACAAAAGTAATGAAGATGGAGTCATCATCAGGAACAAAGCCAGACTGGTTGTCAAAGGCTACTCGCAACAAGAAGGCATAGACTATGATGAAACCTTTGCACCTGTTGCAAGGATAGAAGCCATTAGGATTTTCTAGGCATTTGCTGCACACAAGAATTTTAAGGTCTACCAAATGGACGTGGAGTGTGCATTCTTGAACGGAGAAATAGATAGAGATGTCTATGTTCAACAACCCCTTGGATTTGAAGACCCAAAGTTCCCTAACCATTGCTATAAGCTTCAAAAGGCTATCTATGGATTGAAGCAAGTCCCAAGAGAATGGTATGGAACATTATCTAAGTTCTTAGAAGACTCCAAGTTTCATAGTTCTTCTATTGATCCCACCCTCTTTAGGAAAATCCACAACAACCTTCGGATCGTCATGCAGATCTACATCGACGACATCACATTCGGTTCAACCAGCGAGGAACTTAGTGATGAGTTTGTTGAGTTGATGAAAAGAAAATTTAGAATGAGTATGATGGGTGAGCTCAACTACTTCCTAGGTCTACAAGTTCGGCAATCTCCTAAGGGAATCTTCTTTGGTCAAGAGAAGTACATCAAAAATCTGTTGAAGAGATTCTCCATGGAGAACGCATCAATTGCAAAGACACCAATGTCTACTTCCTATAAGCTTGATTCAGACCTTGATGGAAAATCTATAGATTAGAAGCACTATAGAGGAATGATTGGCTCATTACTGTACCTTACAGCTAGTCGACCAGACATCATGTTTTCAACATGTCTGTGTGTACGCTTTCAAGGCAATCCAAAGGAATCACACCTCATAGCAGTCAAAAGAATTTTTAAATATCTGAAAGGAATTGCCTCTCTGGGTCTATTCTATCCTGCTAAAGGCAACTTCTATCTCCAAGCCTTTACTAATTCAGATTATGGAGGATGCAAGCTTGATAGAAAGAGCACTTCTGGTAGCTGTCAATTCTTAGGAGGCAGATTGGTTAGCTGGACCTTAAAGAAGCAAACATGTGTTTCAACCTCTATTGTTAAAGCTGAATACGTTGTTGCTGCTAGCTGTTGTTCTCAAGTGCTCTGGATGCAAACACAAATGAGAGATTATGGATTCAAAATGCAACAGATCCCAATCTATTATGACTCAAATAGTGCAATTGTAATCTCTCACAATCCAATCCACCACTCAATGACCAAGCACATTGATATCAGGTATCACTTTCTTAATGATAATATTCAAAAAGGTCATACTGAGCTTCAATTTGTTCCTACAGAAGAAGAGACTACAGATGTGTTCACAAAAGCTCTGGATGAATCCAAGTTCTTACACTTTCTAGGATGACTTGGCATGCTTAATCTAGATTCTCTAGGCATTTGATTTTTTTTTCCATTTTTTTAAAAGAAAACTTCAAAAATATTTTATATTTTCTTTGCTTTTCCACAAAAAAGGATAATTTTTTTCTTTACATAAGAGAAAACTACAAAAAGATTTTATTTTCTATATTTTGTCTTTAATTTAAACAAAAGAAAATACTAAAAAGATTTTATCTTTATTTTTGTTAGAAAAATGCAAGTTGTCATCACAACAATGCAAATGAAGAAGGTTAGTTGCTCCACGCTTTAATGATTTTTCAAAATACTAAATTCTGTGGTTCTTCAGTTTGCTTAAGTACACAACTAATATTGGTACTTCAATGACCATTAACAAGCTTCATGGTTATACTCTACTTAGAGTTATAACATACATAAAGTACTAATGTTATGTGGGATAATTTGAGGTGAACTCTAAGGTTTAGTTAAGCCAATGTTTTATAGTATATTTGTGGCTTCCTTATCCTAGTGAACTCATGAGACAAAGACGCGAACTTGTGTAGTTTGAGGGACATAAAAAGTTTTGCTTTGTGAATATATATACCCAATAAAAAGCTTCTTAGTTAAAACAAAGCGGGTCAAGTTCCAAGTTTATCTGTTTAATTTCTGCATTTTGAGTCTAGTTATATATTAAATAAGTTATAGTTCAAGAGTAGAGTCAATTTGTGACCTATGAGAACTTGGCCAGTAAACCCCACGGGATATTGAAAATTTTTCCACCTGCAGTACATTAACGTGGATCGGACCAGGAAGAAGTCCGCTACATGGGTCTTCATAAAAAGTCATGGACTCCATTAGTGACCTAAGCGATTCCGAGAACTCCAATGAATCTCTTAGAAAGTCACGAACTAAAGTACAAATAGAAGTAAAGCTAAGAATTATTTTATTGTGGACTTTGTCAAAGTTAGAGTTATAAGAAAAGATTAAAAAAATTTTAAAAAAATCAATAATAATAATAATAATAATCAAAAAAATCAAAAGTGTAGTTATATTCTTAAGTCAAATATTATATATATATATATATATATATATATATATATATATATATATATATATGTATATATATATATATATATATTATTTTTCCTTCTGAAGTCATGTCACTTGGAATTTGGCGATACCTTTTGCAACGAAAGGGGTCAATAAAAAGGTATAGGTGGTAGGAATGCCAAAAATGAATGTTATTCAAAATAAGTGGGGAACGTTTATGAGGATTGTCAGCATTTAGGGCTTGGGAAGTAACTAGGCCTTAGACGCAAATATACGCATTGCGGCGAGACATAATTGGTGAGTACAAATCGGGTTATTTTGTGTGATGTTAAGGAATTCAAAACATAATAATCCACAAGGGAATTCTTTACAATGCGAAGTGAAGAATCAAACACAGAATTTAGCTGCTTGATAAATCTGTAAGTAACAACAGATAATCCTCGATGTCTCTAATTCAGTCAACTAGTGTTTCCTTAAAGTTCTTGTATTCACATGCACACACTTCATTGCATTTTACTATTTCCTTCTCAGATTCTCTATCCATATGCACACACATCACTTTCAAAGTTAGATTATTTAGTGTTTGCACTTTTATACTTTCTGTTTAACTCATGCCTTAGAATCTAGGCAAAGCAGCTAAGTTAGATAGAGAAAATCACTTACTTGATCATGGAACATCCTGAGACAAGTGGAGCATCTTCAAAAAAACCATATGTGTTTGTCTTGGTTTATGGAGCATTCCTAAATATTGTGAAGAAGGTCAAGATCAAAAGCATTAAATCACCATCTTGGAGCAACTACATGCTCTTGAACTATCTTGGACCATCCTGGACCATCTCCTCCTCTTTGGACCAACTGGATGAATGAATGAAGCATCTTCATTCATCTTGATCATCTTGAGGCATGTTGGACCATCTTCATCAACTTGATCATCTTGACCATCTTGAGGCATCTTGGATCGTCTTCATCATCTCGATCAACTGGAAGTATATTGGAAAATTTTCACGAAGTTGAAGGATCTTGATCATTTGGTCCGGCTTGGAGCATCGTCAGTCTTTTGGAGCATGTTCAAAAACGTTGGACCATGCTCAACAACATTGGAGCATGATCAAGAACATTGGCTCACGATCAACAAATTTAAGCATCTTCAACCACTTGATGCATCACGCCCATGTGGCTCATTAAGTCCACATAGAGCATAATAAATGTGTCATGCATGTTTTGAATATGCCATACATGTTTTCTAAAGAGACATACATGTTTCAAGTATGTCATGCACAAGTCAAGTATGTCATGAACATTTCCAGTAGATCTTTCCTTAGGTGCCATGCACGTCTCAAAGATATCATCCATAGGTGCACCACCTTTTCTTTCTTGCTTCTCAAGGCATCATTCTTGCGCTCGCAACTGAAGTTGAAATACTCGTATTTATACTTGAGTACCATCCAAGCCTTATGGGCCCACATGTTGGCCCATGTAAGCCCTATTTCGGCCCATTGAGAAACCCTAGAACCCTTTAACTATAAATACCTCACTTCTACTTCTCATTCTTGTTTTTTTTTCACTTTATCTTACTCTCATACTCGCTTGGATCAACAAGGCTTCGTGAGCAACAAACACATATACAACAGGAAACTTCAGTTGGTGAGCAACAAGCAGCCTTAGAACAACAACAAGCTTGGCTCAACAACAACCTAATTTTCGAAAATCACCTCTTGAGCCACAAGTCATTTGTTGTTGCAAAACCCTAATTTGGCTCAACAACCTACCTATTTTAAAAAATCCTCTCTTGAGCCACAAGTTTTTCTCAAAACCCTAGTTTGGCTCAGCAAATCCTAATTGTGATCAACAAGGATTTTGCATGTCCTCTTAAGCCATCACTAAAATCGAAATCCATCTTGAGCCATTCATGATCAACAAGAACTTCTTGTGCCCTCTTGAACCATTACTGATCAACAAGGATTTCTTGTACCCTCTTGAGCCATTAGTGATCAACAAGGACTTCTTGTGCCCTCTTGAGTCATTAGTGATCAACAAGGATTTCTTGTACCCTCTTGATCCATTACTGATCAACAAGGATTTTGTACCCCCCCCCCCCCCTCATGAGCACTCCTTATTTTCGAAATCCTTCTCGAGCCATCACCAATTTCGAAAACCTTCTTGACCCATTAGTGATCAATAAGGATTTTGTACCCCCCCCCCTCTTGAGCATCAAGTAATTTTGAAATTCCCTCTTGAGCATTACTTATTTCAAATTCCTTCTTGATCCTCAACAACCTTCTCTTGCTCATCAAGTAAGTTCAAAACCCTTCTTGAGTCAATCACTAATTTTGAAATTCTTCTTGATCCTCAACAACCCTCTCTTGATCATCACGTAATTTCAAAATTACCTCTTGTGCATCAATAATTTTGAAACCACTCTTGAGCCATTCCAAATTTCGAAATTCTCTTCTTGACCCACAAACCCTAATTGCACCTTTTCTCTCTTGAGCCACAAGTATCTTCGTGATCAACCAAAACCCTAACTCTTCTTGACCCTTCCCTTCTTGCCTTATCAACACAACTCCTCTTGATCCTCACAACCCTCTCTTGCTCAACCAATTTTTTTTCTTCGTGATCATAAGGCACATCGATGATACCTTATTGAGTTACACATTTTTTTTTCTTCTTGATCCATGTCTTCTACTTGAGCCACATTTCTCTTCTTCCGCCACATACCCTTTCTTGAGCAACACTTCAATTGTGATCTTGGCGCAACATCACTTTTTGCACAACAAACTCCTCCTGCGCCATAAGCATCTCGACACATCAAGTCATTGGCGCAACAGCAAAGTAAAAGCGACGTACATCTTGTGTCATCAGCATCAAACCATAGTACCGCCTCTCTCATTTGGCGCAAAGAGTCCTTAATTATAACAGTATTTGATCTAGGATCAACCCCTTGGCGCATCATTCTCTTCGTGATCATCACTTGAGCATCTACCATCTTGATCATCAACAACCCTCTTGATCATCAACAGGATCTTTGTGATCACCAAGTGATTTCTTGATCACTTCTTGAGCCGTCTTCCTGTGATCAACATCTTTTTGAGTTTGGAGCAATACCATCGTGCTCATCCACCTTTTTTTGTGAGCATCATTTGAATCATTAAAAAAAGGGGTGCAATAGTGATTTCCATGATGAGCATCAAGTCCAAATTTTGTTTTGCGCAACAACCCTCTTGATCCAAATAATCCTTACGCCAACCCTAATCAAAGCCAAACACTTCTTGCGCCACTTCACTATTCTTCTTGAGCCGCACATTTTTTTTCTTCTTGAGCCATAATCCTTCGCAAGTCTTTGGCGCAACAAGCCTTTGGGGCAACAACCTTTTGGCACAACAGCAGCTTTGACGCAAAGCAGCCTCCTCTTGACCATCACAATATTTTTTTTTGTGATCAACAAGGATTTCGAAATCTCTTGCTCAACCTTGGGTGAGGAAAATTTGTGTATCAAGTTTCCTTCATGAGCCATAGCCTCTTCATGACCTTCTTGATCATCAATAAGATTTCGTGATCACCTCTTGATCCACATTCAAGTTTCGATCACCTACTTGATCCACATTCATGTTTCGAAACGTTCTTGATCCACATTCAAGTTTTGATCACCTACTTGTTCAACCCCTAATCCACCCTTCCAACTTCACTTTTTGGAGCAACATCGTGTATTGGCATAACATCAATTCACAAGAAAACAACATCCTTCGCGCAACTTCCTTCTCACTCAAATAGTCTTGGCGCATCATCAACACAAATATCGCTGAGAAGAAACTTCATGCGCCAGTTTTCTTTTCTGTTTTTGTTTGGTTGCCTTAAACTCTACGTCAAATGCGCCACTTCTTTCTTTATTTATATTAGTATATTTTTGTTTGTGCACCTGCACTAGTTCGTCTCCATCCCTATGTACCATCCGCAATGGTAGGAACATACGTTTACACTCACAGCGCACCAAGCCATGCATCCTCCCCACCAACGCTGTCATCATGCCGATCACCTAATCCCAATGCACCTGGAAACTGGAAATTGACTTGTGCTCGAATCCATCTCAGCCGACTTGCTATCAACAACTCTTTGGCACATCCTATACCCTCGTATGCACTACCTCCTTCTGTCGGCCTCCCACAGGTGAGACATCTCCCTCCCGACAATATTTCTTTGGCATACTGCACATCGACACACACTTCGCTGATCTCGTCGATCTGATACAATGTGCGCCATCTCCTAAGCTGGTACGCTATCCTCTATTGGAGCATCTTGTTCCTCTCTGTGTGCACCATCATTCGTGACTACATCAGATAAGGTGCAATTATACATCGAGATCTGTTTTTGAAAGTATTCACGCAAGCTCATGAGAGCACATTCATGCATGAGCAAGTTTCCTATGATGCAACGTCTTCTCTACATATGTAGATCACAAAGTTTTTTTTTTCAAGCCTCGATCACCTCACAGGAATCTCCATTCGACTCGGTGTCACAACTCGAACACATATCTAGCCGCCTCGGACTTATTCATTGGAGAACGAATCACACGGGAAGCATTAAAATCCTAATGCATTGTGGGCTTCTCGATACCTTACCAGTCTTAAGTTGGTTACTAGTTTTTTCTGGCCAAATACAACATGTTTTTATGTAACAAAGTTTTGCGACATTTTTTTTTGTGACAGTTGAACCTTAGAGCTTTAGATTCTTTTGTGACACTTTGGATGTTGCTAAATGTATTCCATATGCATGTCATTCTCTTTATTCACACACTCTCACACACATGCATGATTTTTGTTTTTTTTTTCTTCTTTTATTTTTTTTATTATATTTTACTTTATTTTATTTTATTTTAAGAAAAACAAATTTTTATTTTCAATTTTGTTTATTACTATTTTTTATCCTTTTTTTTCTTTTTTTTATTTATTTATTTTTTTTATTGGTTATCTCTTGGAAAAGACATCAACAAACACTATCCTAATTTAAATTTCATATTTATCGGGTTTTCAGTGTTTATTTTATATTCAAGGGATATCCATAGTTTTTTTTTTGTTTTTGTTTTTTTTTTTTTTTTTGATAGGCTACAGTCTTTGAAGGTCAAGACTTAGCAACTTTGTTTTTATCATAATACATGTTGATATGATTTAGCAAAATATCAAAGGTTTTTTTTTTCGTTTGTCGAAAAAGATCAAGTCATTCACTTTTATTCAACACTTCAGTTTTTTTTTCCTTCAAACCTCTGGCCTAAATAAAACACAGCTCGAGTTTGCAAGTTATTTCTCTCTGTCACTTTATTTTCCAATCTTGACAAATTGATTTTTTGTCTAGATCATGCAAATTCGAAGATTTTTTTTCTTTTTTTTCAATTCTAGATTTTTTTTAATTGTCATATCGACAGTTAAAATTTTCTTTAACCAAAATTTTCAGGTTTGACGAACACATTTCTCGAAGTGGACGGAATAAATTCCGATTTTGATTTACTTAACCCAAGAAGTGGACGGAAAATTTAATAAAAATTAAATTTTTATTAACAGAGGTGGGTAAAAATAATGGAAGAAATTTCGGGTTGTCACAGTTGCGAAAGTGTGTATTGGATAATAACGTTGTGGTTTCCTTGGATGATATTCATGCCGATGACCGCTTGAACTATGTTGAGAGACCAGTGGCTATTCTAGAAATAAATATGAAGGTCTTACGCAACAAGAAGATACCTTTGGTAAATGTACAATGGCAACATCGAAGGGGTTCCAAGTAGACCTGGGATTCGGATGCTGAGATGCGGAAGCATTATCTTGAGTTATTCGCCACGACAGACCTCGAGGACGAAGTCTAGTTTAAGTGGGGGAGAATTGTAACATCCTGATGATAAGGTATTTCTAATTTTAACCCTATAATTTAATTGTGTTTCATTTTGGTCCCTAAAGTTCAAGGAAGTGTATAAATAAGCCCTAGTGGCATTTTCGTAAATAAGTTTAAAGAATACACCATGTGCATGCGTGTACGCTGAGCATACTAGGGCACACCCTAGTACGCTGGTCGTACTTTCCATATTTAGAAACCCTAATTTTTAGGGTTTAGCTCGTATTTAAACACCCTTATGGCTTTAATTCCCCTCACCTGATCAGCCTCCATCCCTCTTGATACATTTTGCAACCCTCGTTCACCTTGAGAATCTATTTCCAAGCCAAAGAGTGTGTGTTTTGTGCTTAAAGGAAGAAGGAAGGAAGCCAATCTCATCTTGGAGGAGTGAAGCACTTTAGATCTAGGGTATATGTATCATTTCCAAACTTTTTAAGTTATAGAGCTTTCAACTTTATCCCTCTAGCATATAGATCAATATTTGGATGTCTTTATGATGCCTTTTGGTCCCAAAATATTAGATCTTGATCATGGCATGTTCTTGACCATTAAACCTTCGTTTTAGAACCTAGGAGGGGTTTTAAGTCATAAAAGTGAAGTCCCAATGGTTGGTTTTGTCCCATGAATGTTATGGACGGTCTTACAGTATTAAGAGGTTGGGTTTGTATGGAATAAGCACTTATTGAGCATGCAAGGTCATAAAGTTGGAAATTTTATAACTCCTAATGACATTTTACCTTGAATCTACATTTGGACGTGTTAAGACGTTGTATTAAGCTCTTAATGAGAAAAAAGGGAGTTTGGTGTCACATCATGCGTACCTAGGGTACACCCAGTGTACACGGTCAATGACCCTGTTTTTGGTCAAGAGGAGGAGTATGCCTAGCGTACCTCCAGAGCTAGGCAGTTATAGCGGTCCAAAATAAAATATCGGTCAAGGGGTGATATTTTGGATATAGGTTATCGCGGTGGGATATCAGTGTGATATCGGTATCTTTATATCATGCATTATATATATATATATATATATATATATATATATATATATATATATATATATATAAACATAAAACATATATAAAAGTAATATAAAAAGTCAAAATTCAAAACTGTCAATGTTTGAAACATAATTTTACGTAAGCCATTGAATCTTCCTCTAAGTCCACATCAACCAAGGCATCCAATTATTTTATCTAGATCATCCACATCAACTCTAATATCATCACCATCATTTAAGAATTACGTACTTAACACATCAACATGATCAAACCTATAGAAACTAGCAAGTTAACACTTAAGTATGTAACAATTAACATAACAATAATGTCGGTTAATACTTAAAACATGAGTTTATGATCTAAAACTAGTAATTAAGTACTTAACATAATAGCAGGTTCAGTTAAGTTAAGTCCATAAGACTTAAGGCCATGACATAACACTAAAAAAGAGCAAGTAAAATTACTTAACCGATATCCCACCTGGAAATCGCCTGGAAATATCGGTTAAATATTGGTAAATATCACCGATATTTGCGGTCCGATATTTTGGACCGATATTTGACACAACTATTTGAAAAGTACCGATAACCGATATCCCACCTAGAAATCACCTGGAAATCGCCGATATTAACTGCTTAGCTCTAGAGTATGCTCAACGTATGCTTGCTGAGTTGACTCGACTGGGTTGACTCAGTTGATTTATGGATTTTGACTAGTTTGACCTTGAATTTGACCAGGTTTGACCTTAAGGGTATTTTTGTTATTTTGGGATTTTGATGGAGATTGGTCATTTTATTGGAATAGGTGTCAGTTAGAGAGCTAACATTCGGAGTCGGGACCTCATCAGCTTTTGTCCAGTTTGTGAGGTGAATTTTCCTTACTGTACTTGCGGATCGAAGGAACCAAGGTCGGACCTTTGGATGTGATATCCTATTATGTATGTTATCGTGTTGTTGTGATCTATTAGATCGGTATCCTGGTATATAGGATGATGCTATGTTTAGTGATTTATAGATTTATCTAACTGTCTGTAGACTATTTGTATGATTATATATTATATGTGCACATATTTAGTTGGTGGTTGAGGCTTTACTGCTTTGTGCATAAGCTAACAGGTCAGGGGCATACCAACCCGATGGTTGATTGGACACGAGGTTATTCCATCTAGAGGATGATAGGACCTATTGTAGATTGGCATTCCAACCCGATGGTTCATTGAGCCAAGGATATTTCAACCCGATGGCTGACTAGACCCATAATGTCACACCCCAAAACCAAGAACGGCGGAAACATTATGGGGCGGAGGACGTCATGTAATGTATCACAACAATGTAAAGTAGTAAAAAAGCAACAACATCATCCATTGCATTAATAGTATAATTTTAATTACAAGTGTGTTCTTTCATAGTATAAGACAACATAATGAATGTTCAAAATAAAAGACGAGTCTCGACTGCTCCGTCTTCACAAAACCTGGTAGTCATACTTGTCTATTTGTGCTCTGAGAATACAAGTTATTTTGAAAGCGAGTATCAGCAATAAAGCTGGTGAATTCATAAGTATTAATGTATCTTTGATTTGTAAAACTGTAAAGTAAAGACTTTAAACATTTGGAGAAAACTTTGTATAAGTATGAAAATGTTTGTAAGTAATCGTAAACATTTGAAAACCCTAGAAAATCCCATATTTCCTACTAGTATAAAAAGTAGTCTTCTACCAAGATCTGACTATTTTGAAAGTAAGCATCACTGTAGATGTGACGGTTTTTCCCTTGTTTAACTATTATTATACAATTTATAGTCTACCTTGTCGTTTATGTGTATGAGTCACAATATAAAGGTAATAAGAAAAATAGTTTATCTATATATGAAATATATCCTACCTCATCGTTCATGTGAATGTGTCACAAAGTAAAGGAAGGAAAATAATATAATAACTAAATAAAAGTATCCTTTTGCACTAGGATAATCACGGCGTGGAAACTCGCCGAACAGTACAACCGTAGACACCCGTCGATGCTCTTTTTCCCTATTTTAGCTAACAACTTTGGGTATGGAATGGTAAGTCCCGAAACGTTTGAAACAGATTCTATGTAATAGTATCTATTAAACGTATTAATGTAAATGTGATCATGTAAGCGTATCTATGTAAACGTATTCATGTAAGCGTATCTATGTAACGTATTATATCTATGTAAACGTACTCATGTCAGCGTATCTATGTAAACGTACTCATGTAAGCCTATCTATGTAAACATACTCATGTAAGCGTATCTATGTAAACATACTCATATAAGTGTATCTAGGTAAACGTACTCATGTAAGCGTATCTATGTAAATAACATGTAAAGTATTAGTATAGACTTATGAATGAACTGACTTTTGTGTGATTCCTTGTACTTGGAATTGTAAGTAGTATCTCCTAACTATACCTATTATAGTTACTAGTAATGTACGAGTTAAACCGGAAGTATACCTTTGCTACCCAAAGGTACTGGACTGACTGGAGGAACTTTTATGTCTATATATGTATACATGATATATAACTAATATTTAGACGACATTCGGACGAGTAACCGATGCCCTAAAGCCACATCCCAACGAGGAAAAGGAAATAAAGCGAGCTAGCCGTCATAAGTCCTTTAAATATTATATATATATATATATATATATATATATATATATATATATATATATATATATATATATATATATAACTATACATATCTAGGCATGCATTTGACAATATAAAAGCGTAAAAGAAGTTTTGTAAAACCTTTGAAAAGTTTAATACTAACAAACGATGACTTGATGTTAGTTTATAAAACGATTTGAAACTATTTTGTTTAATAAGACGGTTTAAGTATACGGAAAACCTTTGTTTGAAACACATTTGTAACATAGTTTGAAAGGAAACTTAAAGTATGTAAGACAGTTTGATAAAGAGTTTTAAACATGTAAAAACGTTTAAGAAAGTCATTTGAAGAAATATGTTTGGTAAAACAGTTAACGTATAGTAAATCCATTTACATGCTAGTTATTAATCACATGTGATTGATATAACAACTAGCATGATTCAACTTGTATTCCCCCCCCCCCCATAAAGCATTTATAAACATTTAGAAACATTTAAAAGGTTAATTAAGGGGTATGAGCTCTCCTACAGTGATTGGATCGGATGGAAGTGCCGGACAAGTGCTTGGTGTCAAATGAAGACTTAGACACACACAATGATCCTAATGACATATGAAGACATATGTATGTATATATATATATATATATATATATATATATATATATATATATATATAATTAGTGATTATAGCACTAATTAGACCTGTATAATTAGGAAAACACTTTGGTCAAAGTGTTAGGAAGCCATTGGGTTGCAACAAAGGAGTGCAAGGCCTTATAAGGGAGCTTATGGTCCATAGACCATGCTTGTTGGAGTTTATGGCCCAGGGGAGTTTACTCCTAGTCGTAAACTCTCAATTGGGTCTCCAAAACACCCTTTGGGGGTGTTTATGGTTTTGGGAGATTCTCAAACCGTAGACTCATGTTCTTGGGGGGGTTTTGGTGTTTTCAAGTGCTAATCTCATCAAGGAAAGGATTTATGCTAGTTTCCAAGGCTTAGAAGGGACTAGGGCACACTATGGCACCCATTTTAGGGTTTACGGCCCAAGAACACCTTGGACCGTAAACACCTTGTTCTTGATGTTTCTTGTGTGATTTCTTGATGTAAGGAAGTGTAACAAGGCTTAATATACTCTAGGATAGAACTACTTACATATGTGAAGATTGGGAAGAAAACTTGAAGATCCTTGGGAGAGAAGTCGGGTTTTCTCTAGCTTAAAATGGAAGAAATGAAGGAAAAATGGCTAAGTGCTATATATATACTCCATGGAGTTTACAGCTGTAAACTCCATGTTGGGCCGTAAACTCCAAACTTTTGGAGTTTTGAGACTTCTATGATGCACAATATGCCCTGGACTATACGTCCTATGTTTACCTCTTGAAAGATTAAAGCTCAGAATGCTCAAACAGACACCAAATGCGCTAAGAGGCAGCAGAAATGAGTTTGACTTTCAATGAAGTGTTTGACTGTACAGGATAGAAAATTTCAGGTTGTCACACATAATACATTGACATTCCAATGCAATGGTTGATTGGACCTGACATGCTGTTGTTGTATATGTTATATGTTTATGTGTTGGTACTTTGGGGGATCTCACTAAGCGTTGGATTAAAGTTTTGGTTTATGTTTCAGGTACTTCGGATGACTGCAAGAAGGCGAAGGAATGACTGTACACATTCTCTTGCTTATGACTCATGATTTTGGGAGACTTTGATGTTCGAAAATGTTTTGAAAACTATGTTTGATAACAATTTGTGAATTTGGGCTGGTTTTAAAAAAGCTTAAATTTGTTGTGATTTTTATGGGTGTTACATAGATCCAAGATCTTCTTCTCATTTGGATGCATTTTGAGGTAAAAAGCTCTTACCTTGATGGTCTTTAGTGTTAGATCTAGCTTATGGTGTATTTTATGCACTTTTTGAGCTTTTGAGTTATAGGTGAGCTTTAAATCTACTCCAGAAGCTATCAATGCAAGATCTTGGATCCATTTAGTCCACATGTTCATAAAAATGTCAACTTTATGGAATATTTTGGTCCATTCAAGCATTAAGACCTTTATTAAGATCTTTTTGAACTTTTGTGTCCCTTTAAGCCATGGATCAGTGTAAAGTTGCCAACTTTATGGGATCAGTTATGCTTTAGAATCAAGCTGGAGAGTTTGGCTTAAGCTCTTGCCAGGATAAGTGCTCAATGAAGTGATTTGGTGAACTGGGGAGTACGTTGGGCATACCTAGCTGGTACATTACACGAATTGGATCTTGAGGGAGTACGTTAAGCGTACGAATTGAGTACGCCTCACATAATCAGCGGATGGATTTTTGGTCTTGGCAATTTTTGGTATTAGGCCATGCTTGGTCTTTTGAGGATTGGGCCTTGTTGGTCCATTTTACTTTTGGAGTTTTGGGCAATTGGTCTAGGTTTCCAGTTAAGGGTTGAGAACCAATTATTTATTTAGCATTATTTTATTTATGTTAAGGAAGGGATTTCCGAATCGACAGTATGAGATGTTATCGGTGATATTCAGCAGCGTGAGGTGAGTTTCCTCACTGTGTTAGTGGGTTGAAGGCACCAATGCCAACCTGTGGTTTATTATGTTAGGATGTTAGATGTCTACTTGACTCTTACATGTGTTATGTGCTTGTATGCTTACCGAGCAAGGCACGATGTCGGTCGGGGCCCGATAACTGTAGTGTATTCTATTATCTTTGTGATTATCGCATGTGTTTGTGTGATTATATGCTTATATGTTTATATGCATACCAGGCGGCACCTGATGAATGGTAGATCTATATACCGAACGGGGCTCGATGTCGGACGGGGCCCGCTATATGTTTGATATGTATGATAGTGATAGGGGTGAAATAGACCTTATAACCGGTTAAAATAAACTGAATGGGATTGCAAGCACCCATATATGCTTGACTATATGTATGTATGGTATGTGGTATTTAGGGAAACTCACTAAGCTTTATGCTTACGGTTTTTATGGTTATGGTTTCAGGTACTTCTGGTTCGAAAGGGAAGGGCCCGGTTTGATTGCAGAGCATCCCCCCATGTTTCTGCATTATGATGATTTTGGGATTGTACACTAATAATTTTTTCCCTAAAAAGTACTTTTGAATATTTAGAACAAGGATAATGAATGTTTGGCTTAAAGATAATTAATGTTTTGGTTGAATTAAATGAAATTTTTACCTCATAATTTTGGGACGTTTCATCTTAAAAATCATTCTTCTCAGGCTTCTTCCAATTCTCATCGTATCTATCTCCAATATAATTGCGCGCTTGAAATCTCCGATTTCCATCCTCGTCAAGGTCACAATGCTATGTAAAATGAGGACTGCCACAACTATCACATCCAACCCGAATTGAGTGGATGGATTTATCCATCTTAGTCAACCTCCTGTCAATTGATTCTAATTTTTCCAAAATTGCTGCCATGTGTTCATTTCCTCTATCTAAATTTCCTCTTAATCTTGTAACGTCTTCTCGTGGTGTATGATATTCGCGTGAATGTTTTGAAAATTCATTGATCAACTCCTTAATAGTACCCGGTTCTTTATTTTTCATTGGTCCTTGAAAGTCAAGGTGTTTTCTTGTTGTAACATTCACCCCATCGTATAAAATAGCCGCTTCTTGTTGCACATTTAGATCATATTGGGGGTAATTCCTAAGCATGCCTTTATACCTCTCCCGTGATTCAAACAAGGACTCATCATCGTATTGTTAGAAATTTGCTATCCTCTTCTTGATCTTGGATATTTTTGATGGTGAACTGAATTTTGTCAATGAAAGCTTTGCATAGATTCATCCAAGTAGTAATTACTCTAGGTGCAAGGGATTTTAACCAAATTTTTTTGCATCTCCCATGAAGGTTACTGGAAGCATTCTAAGAAAAACTACTTCTCACGGGACATTTGGAACATTCAAGTAATTGGCAATGACCTTGACATCTTCGATGTGATTAAATGCATCTTCATAATCTTTTCCGAAAAATGAATGTCCTTGAGCATCCCTAAAATAAGGCCTTTGAGCTCAAATTTTGTTTCAACTGGAACTTCTAGTGGAGCAAGTCCTAATCCTAGATCATTACACGCTTTCTTCTTGTATGTGCCCATCTTCATTTGCGTGATATTCGTCATCTTGAAAAATAACTGTAATAAAAATAAAACCAAGGCATAAAAAAGGAACAAAAACTAATAAACAAAAACTAATCAACGAAAACTATCAGGACATTAACCACGTCGTGGTGAGAACCCGCCACGTCGTGGTTACACAATAAAAACAAAAATTAAAAAAAGAAATTTTTAAACTTTATGTGAAATAAATCTCACACAAAGAATCGAAAACTAATAGTAGATAATAATTAACTAAAATTTGAACTGTTCCATGACATCGACACCAAAAATTTGATATTTATTTTTTGTACTAAGTAATAAATCAACTAATCTAGACTAACTAATAGATGGTATGGAGTGCATCTGATCGAATAGCAGGATAGTTCAGGTAAGTAGGGTATCAAACACGAGGAATGGAAATATCAGCTAAATACTACTAAATGTTAACTAATTCAAACAATTAATTAAGTAAATGGTTTTTCTAGTTTTGCAAGTCTAGAAACTTAGTTACCAAAAGCAATTAAACTAACAACAGCAATTCAAATTAAGGATTAAAATGGGATATTAAAGAGACATCCGTTTAGATTCGATTCATAACAATCCTATGGTTGATTTCCTGGATAAGTGCAATGGATTAAATTCACTGTTGCTTACCAATTCCAAAATTAACTAAACTTTATGATCAAAATAATAATCCTTTAGTAAAACTAATCCATTCATGCATTGATCAGGTGAATAAACAAATAAGATTACTGGTATTCAATTCGAGTTATGCTAGACTTAAACTATGATTGACGTTATTGGATAATAACATCAATTCAATATATGAATGATCATCACATATTAGCTTCCACGTTAATTTACCTATTCTATTATTTAACCCTAGGTTTATGATCAACACACTAGTCTTACAAATTTTATGGTCACAAATTAATAAGATTCAAGTTTACCGAATAAGAAAGATCATCCAATTAAGAAAAACTCAGAAATAAATAGAAGAAATAGTTATCATTAACACAAAAAGGATCTTTAACAAACTATCGTAACAAATAAGAAACTAGCAACAATCTAAAAATCCAATAAATCAACATATAGTCATAATGATCATCTACTCTAAACAGAAGTTAGAGTTATTAGCCCATGATATCTGGAAACAAACTCTTAAAAACTAAGTTCACCATGAAAATCATAACAGAGTAAATAAATATTAAGAAGTAATATTGCCTCAGATCTCTTCAAACGCTAAACCTTAATCGAAATCTAAGCTTCTGGTGTGTTCCAGCACTTCTATGGTCTCCAAAAGTCAAATAGAACACCAATCATTCGTTAGGTTTGAGAGAATAATCGTAATATTTATAACTCCCAAATCTATCCCACCATATCGAGGTTGACCGCCACCACGACGTGGTCTTCAATAAAAACATGTAATCAAGTTATTATTCATTTAGGATTTCTCCAATCACCACGTCGTGTTGATACAACCGTGACGTGGTCTTCCAGTTTTAAGTCTTCTTTGATTTTTATCCATTTTTCTGCTTCCATCACCGCAATAGCTTTGTTTTGATCCCTAGCATGTCTTCGTTGCTACAAAACATATTTAAACAAATCAAGTACCTTTGGTTCTATAATAATCATAAATATAGCTAAAAGTATTAAAATAATGCATGAAATATATCATTAAATATGCACATATTACACATCAAGATCTCTTCCCCTAGTTAACCTTAGCAATCTCCTCCACATTTCTAATGACTGCAGTTCCTTCCTCGAACCTGACAATCAGTCTGTCCATGATTCGACCAATGATACCTCAAAACTCTTCCAATAAAATTTGTGAAATCTCATTAGTAATTCAATCATGTACTCTTACCTTTTTTGCATCAATCTCGGAGGACTCTACCTCCAGTCCAGACATCGGCATCCTATTAAACAAGACTAACTACCATATCATAACCAAAGTGTCATTATTAATCCATCACAGTTACCCACTAATCATGAACCCGCACATCAATCCTCTACCATCTTCTTAGATTCCCAATGACGATTTTCCTTGATTTAAGTACACATCCTGTGATTTCAATAGTACGGGCCCAATACTTCCTACCACGCCTATCTATACTTTCCTCAAGAATCATCCTGAGTCCACTAAGTCAACTAATGATAATAATACTCCCAATACCCGCTAATCAACATACTACCTGCACTAAAGCACTTCTTTTGCTCTCTTAGGATTCCCACCTCACCCTGTCATAAGCTACAAAAATACTCCTACTAATGTCATCTAACTACTTCATGAATGCAAATACATGCAACAAAACTTAAATAATATTTTAACCAAAAGATCCTTCCTTACAATGGTTGGAATCAGAAGAGTTGTGCAATGGGGACGAATCAGTTATTCTAAAACCATTTAACCTTTGTAATGTGTAACTTAACATATTCATGTAATAGTTAACACGTGTCTATATAAGCCCTACAAAACACAAATCAAGTAGTATTCGAATAATAGAACTCTACAGGAAACAAGGCATCAATAACCATCTTCCCTAATAGGCATCTCCGCTAATAGTCATCTCTCTTAGTAGGCATTCTAGCATGCAACCATGAGTAGATCCTTATTCTAACATCTAGCATGCATTTCTAACATATCACCAATACATATAAAACAAGTGTGGGTATCTTGGTTAATAAATTTTCTTGAGCTCTGACTGATTGTACGCATCACATCTTCTCCTTTAGTTATTTAAAAATTATTTATAAAAAAATTTTGTCGATCCTTAGTTTGAGTTGGAATCACATAAGTGTTCATCCCATTCTCTCAAACTAGGGTTCTGAAACCAACTTGTAACATCGCAAAATCCATGATAATAATTTGCATTTTATTAAAAAAAAACTCATAGAACCAAAAATAATCAACCATCGTTTTCAAATCAAATCCATAGAATTAGAGTATCAAATAATCTGTTGAATCAAAGTATCAAATAATCATTGTCGCTGGCAGAATGTCATTTCTTCTCATTTAGGACTTAATCCCTACCGATCAATGTTCATACTCCCATATCTACTTCCTTTTATTGACTTAATGGATAAAGTTTCAAACTTTATCCATTAATACCTCATCCCCAAGCAAGATCTTAAATCCTAAGTCCAAAATGTCATAAATTCTTCATAAAGCATGCTTGGATATAAGGACAAGACCAAGCTTCTAACTTTACAACAAGAAAAGGTCCATAAAATAAACATTAATGCTTAAAAAGGGGCTAGATTCATATTAAGTCTAAGCACACCACCAAGAAGGGACCAAAATCATAAACTGGAGAAAAAGCTAGACTTAACAAACTAGAAGTAAAGGTTGAAGCTTTATACACATAATAATTCAAAAACTTAAAGAATATGATGGATATAGGATTTCTGTTTTTCTTCTTGCACTAAGATGGACTTATTTCCTTCACAAGCTCCACTAAATCAAGGTAACTACTTCAAGATAAAGCGACCAAGCTCAAACTCATGGAAATGAGGCTAGGGTTTCAAGGTGTGGAGATGAAGGATGAAGAATATGACCTAAAATGGGAGTTAAGGTGTTTATATATAAGAGAACCCTAAAAATTATGGGTTTGGGCTGCAACGGTTGCTACATCATGGAGCCCACCAAATCAACATGTTCATATTAACCTTGTTATGTTGTTGGCGTCACTACGCCACTTTGTGGCATATGGTTTTCTCCAAACACCCCCATATTTGATTTCATTAAGTGTTAGTTGATCTATTTAAAAGAAACCAGACGTTATAGCAGTGCCCCTTGAAGCAGGGTTTAAGGGGTGGTAGCCCCTTGCAGGGTCTAAGGGGAAGAACCCTTGGCTAGGTTCGAGTTGTCTTGCGAAAGCTGATGAGTTTTATAGGTTACAAATATTTTCTTGAGGCGGAAAATAACTTAACACTTAAGTTCACATGCAACCTATTTGGATCTATGTCTTTTCTATTAATAGCAATGAACTATAAACATCAATAACCCTAATCTTAACCTACTATAAACAAAATATACATAGGATTACGGTAACATACCTATTGATTATTGTAGTAAATAATCACACCAATATCCTTCTTGAAAACCTTGGCAAGCAAGCACCAAAAGTTTAGTGCCTCTAATGGTTTGTACCCAAAACCCTATAAACCTTAGAATGATGAGTAAAGACAGGGAGGAGACAGAAATTTCATTCCTCTACTTTTTAGGAATGTCATGAACGAAAATAATGAGCCAAGGGGTCCTATTTATAGTTTAGGTAACTTGCAGGCAAAGCTAGATTTGAATGAGTTAAACAATAGATTTAAACCTAATTCAAATCATTTCCTTATCTGCATCTAGGAGGCTTCAAAAAACCTTAAATCCCTTCCAAAACCGTCTATGCCATGGAGGGTTCTAAAATTGTTTCTTTTGTTTAGCTATTGAAAAATTCCAATCCACCTTTTGCAATTTTAATTATTTCCAATTAATCCCAAATTTATTCCAGATTAATTTTGATTAATAAATAATTAATTCTAATTGATTTCTTATTAAATTATTAACTATATAAATTAAACAATCAATTATTTCACTACTGATCTCATGTTGATTTATTAATCAATTTACAAATTAGCAGATCAATTATTTATTTTCAATTAATATATTAATCACATAATATATTAGCAAACCATTTCTCTCTCTCTCTCCTAATATCATTTGTAGATATTTTTGGTTATGAGGGTTCCCCTAAAAGGACTTTGTTTCTATTTTCAAGTTTATACCAATTTAGTTATGAGCTTAGACACCTTAATTGAACAGTCTCTCACTTGGATTGATTGATAACTACAATTGAAAGTATAACCAAACAGCAATGAGTGCTTTCTAAAGCCACTGCTAGACTTTAATCCAATCAAACATTGTCCCTAATATAAGTGATCAAATATTCCTTCCCAGTTCAAGATATCGAATGGAAATGAGACATTTATCATAATCAATTTCATAGTCCAAGATTATGTTTCTCAATTTCCTAATTTATGAAGACTGAATTCACACTACTAATTGATTACATCAATTCAGTCTTGGCTTGGCCAAGCACTTAAGATGTCGACAACAAATGCATGAGGGGCTCAAAGCTATCGCTTTTCCTGTTAAGAAAAAGAAACAAATAAACTAAGTTATATGCTTGTATCTTTTACTCACCAAATTATGCATGTCACTACATTTTATGACATCACGTTACTGATGCATTTTTGCAATACCAATGCACAAATGATTGTAAAATACAACTCATATATCATCGTATTAATAATACAAGATATTATCGTCTCACAATTACTCGTGATAGAATCCATGAAGTAATTCGTAGAGCGTGGGTTTATCCAATACTTAAAATCTATATTTTTATAAGTACTCATGAAGATTTTAACAATATTATTGCAATGTCTAATCCCTATAAACAATTTACCATTCGATTCATCATAGTCATAATTTACTACTTACTTTCAAAAGTATGAGCGACTGTGGAATTTCGAATAATCAAATCATTCAGGAAGTAAAACATGTAAAGTAAAACATAACAATAAATTAATTAAGTATGGTCTCAAATCTGTTGAAAATTAATTAAGTATGGTCTCAAATCTGTTGAATGTAAATAATCTCTATTATTTAATCACCATAAGAATTACGACTTTATTCATTGTATAATGTATCGAGTAATCAACTAACCACTTGAATTAAACATCATTCATACTATATTATTAACATCCATACTATGCCTCTCTAAGGTCATTCCTTTGTGAACAGATCTACTGGACATTATTCCAATGATGCTCATTTCATAATTGCAAATTCTTATCACTATCCAATATGTGATGGAATTTCAACTTTACATGCATTGATCCCTTGCAGTATCTAGATTCCAATGTGTCAAAGACTGAGTCTTCGATATTATAGATTATTCCACAAGAAATTTGTTACTACAAACAATTTCATGAAAATGAAGTCTCAATTTCAAGGTACACTCCATGAATACTTCTCTTGCATTAAAGTTTCCAGCTCACATGTAGATTTTACATGCTTCTTCCATTATGGAAACATTTCTATATTTCTATACGACCATCAATTTTGACCAAGAATCATCTCAATCCAGAAACGTGTCACTATGGTCCATCCTAAATAATATGATACTTCTAACTATCCATAAGCAACCGGTCTTTACTAAACCTTAAAATGTTCTTGACAATTTGTTTAATAACTCTAATCAATTAAAGTTCTAGTCCTTTTCTCACAATTCTCAAACCATTTGAAAAATTAGAATAAGTGAATATTATAGCATATGTAATCGATCCTATATTCAAATCATATGAGATTCGATTCATTATCTCTCGCATAGGATTTGATATATGTTTAATCTCTTGCTATAATATTTCTATATATCGAATGTCTTATCTTAAAACATTTCTACATGATATTCATATATGTCTTTGACTAAGTCCTATGATACTTTATGATCTAAACCTTTAGATTGGAAATGAAGTATAAGTTCCCTTTCCTTTAAGTCTACCCTAGGAAAACAATTCCCAAACATTGAAATTTGCAAATTGAAAACTTTGTTCCCTACAAACAATATTGTCAACATGCAATACTAGCAAAACAATTACGCTCCCACTAGCTTTGACATGTACCAAAAAATCAACTGGACTTCTAGAAAGCAATACTCTTGATTTTCTTATTAAAGTACAAAATTTTGTTATGTGATGCTTCTATAAGTCTCTAACTAGACTTCTTAAGCTTATACACCTTAATCGGAAAATATATGTGTATGTGTGTTCGAACCCATCAAGACTAATAGATATATATCTTAAAAGTTCAAACAATGTAACATCCTAATTTCTAGGAATGAAATTTAGGGATGTGTGCATTTTTGGAAGTCTATTCGACGAGTTGGAGGTCCCAACTCGTCATGTATAAACAATAAGGGATCGCGTATTTGGAGAACCTACCTGACGAGTTTGAGGACCCAACTCGACGAGTTGGAGCTGATTATGAAAAAAACCCTAATTTTTAGGGTTTGCACTGGATTTAAAGGACCTTAAGTCCTTTCCCCCAGCCACCCTTGCCACTTTCACGTCAATAGAGCAAACCCTAAATGAACTAAAGCCTATTTGAGTGTGTGTGTGTGTGTGTGTGTGGGGCTAAAAGTGTGTGTTTGGTGCATTTCTTGAAAAAGGCTTGAAGATTTGGAGACTTGGAATGGGAAGAAGCTTATAGATCCAGCATCTACATCGTGTTGGCATTCATTTGGAGGTTGTTGGGGTACAAAGTTCTCCATGTATGACTTTGTAAATGGAAACCCACTTGCATGTGGTGCATTAACCTTATGACTAATGAGAGTTAGAGAGTGAGAGAGAGACATATAAACACCTCTATATAAGGTGGGTTCATACCACTTGTAGAGTTGTGCTTAAGAGATGTAGTTCATAGTGATTAGTGAGTGGGATATTTATGAAGTTCTGGACTAGATCCCTTTTTGTACTCATTTACTATGATCAAATATATCTTTTAGCACCCAAATCACCATGTTCATTGTGAAAAATTTAATTCTGCATGCCCAACCATGTTCTTATGTCGCTACAATTGGTATCAGAGCGGGTCTTCAAGATCAAAGTGATTTTTGAAGAAGGATTCTCGGTTTAGCAACTTTTGTCACCATTGAAGCAATTTTTGGTGAGTCTCTCTATGATCTATCTTAATTTCATTGAAATCGTGCGTTGTGTTTTTGATTCATGATCGCTTGACTCGTTGGATCAAATTTTTCTTGAAAAACCCACTTGTTATGATCAAATAAATTTTTTTTGTTGATCAAGCCCAATCCAATCTCATATTCGTTTGTTTGATTTGATTCTCAAATGTCAATTGTTTGTTATTTGATTTGTTAAATGTTTCAAAGCTTAAAATTAAGTCTCCATAGTATTCATCCAATTATTATTGTTCATATATTTTGTTAAAGCCCAATGTACAAATTTGGTTCTTGTACAATTGATTTCGAAGGCCATATTGGTGATTCATTTGTTTGAGCCCAAAATTAATATTCAATTACGATTCATGTATCTGTTTGAGCCCAAAATTCATTGAATATGTTTGATCCAAATTCGCTGATGTTTATCATTCATCTTCGTTTCTTACTTTACCCAGTTATATCATCGGACATTCTTGTCTCGTTCTTAACGTTTTATTTTCAACTTCACGTTCCTGTTAATCGATTTGAAGTACTTGCTAATCAGTTCTTGTGAATCGATTCAATATACTATGTTAAATCACTGAAATCTATTATGATCAAGTCAAAATTGAAAAATCGAAAATTTGAGTTTTTGATTTGAATGAAATTAACCAAGATCACTTGAAATCAATGAAGAACAGTTGAAGAACAAGAAGTATTGGATTTGATCTGAAATTGTTTTGAATATTATGGCTTTCATATTTATCGATTTTGAATGTTTGACTTTCGAAATTCAAAGAGTGTTTAAGAACAAACATAAATTATTTTGATTTCATTTTTTATTGAAGTTGAAAGTTGGAAGGCTTGGTAATGGTGAAAGGATTCGAACACTATTATAACTCAATTATGTGAATCAACTTAACGAAATCAAATTTTCGTTAGAAAGAAATAGATCGATTTGTGATAAACTGAAATTAATGGCCAATATTCGAGTATCAATTAATGAAGCTTAATATCGGAGATCAATTACAAACAGAAGACGAACTTTGATTTGTGATTTCAAAGGTGAATGACTATGGATTGTGGAACTGGGTATTTGTACGAAGTGGGTTTTGATAGAAGATGTTGATATATTGTGCTTGAATGATAATGAAGAAATTGGGATTTGATTTCAGTGATTTTGGAGTCGACATGAGACAAAGGTTAAGATTCGAAGAATTGAATGTCGATCTATTATATCAAGAAGTAAATGCTTCGAAGCCTTGGTTATATGATCGATGGGTTGCAGTTAGTTGTTTTGATGTCCAGGGCTTTACATGATTAAGAAACGAAGGAATTTTTTTTGTGCTTGTGAATCAAACAAAGTGGTTACTGTTCATAAGTGAGGCTTCGTTAGTCTTCGAATTTGTTAAAGATGGTATACAGTTTCATTCAATCATGTTTGGGATTTGTACGAAGGAAAACGGTGATTGTGTACGTAGGGAAGAAGGAAAAGGAAATTTTCGGATATGGTCCTTCTGGTTTCGACAATTTGACAAGTTTTAAATACCCTTCGTATGATAAAATTTTCGTATGACTTGAAGTCAAATGGAAAATTTTCGAATTCAGTCCCTGAACCTTCGAATATTTGGTACTTCGAAAATTAACTGAAGTTTTGAATGTTTGACACTTTTCACCCAACTTTGAAAATTGTTTGAAGCGTCGTATGATTGGGGGTATTCTTCATATGTTTGAAGACAGAAGGGCACATTTGTCGAAAATAGTCCCTGAGGTTTCGAATGTTTGGTTGTTCGTACCCAAATTCGAAAAAAGAATGTTTTTGCTGAAAATTGAAGAAAATGCATTTTAGGCCCCTGCAGTTTGTGCAAATTGATGTTTTTTTACCAAAATTTGGAAAAGGGGGAGAGTTTTGCATATTTTGCTGTTTTGGGTGCACCAGGTCACTGCAGAATTTTGAAATTGACAATTTCAACCCATTTTTGAGAAATTTTGTCAAAGGCGATCCGTGAATGAAGTTAAAAAATTGAATATTTTTTGGTTTTTTCGGATTGAAGCACAAAGATTATGCCACATGTTAAGGGGGAGTTTTGACACGAAAAATTCTAAATAGAGCACATTCTCTTTCCTTGAAGGTTTTATAATCAAATTTTGATTATAAAAAGGGGGAGAAATTTATATGGAAATTCGAACTTGAATTTTTCATATTACACGGATTTAAGACCGAAGTGATCTTGAAGTTTTGAAACTTACGAAATGATGCAATTGGAAGTTCGGAAATGATTTATTTTCGAAATGGGTTTGGAATTATTGAAGATTTGTAGGGTGTGTTTTTATGCTCAACTTTAGGGTGATCGATTTGGAGTTTGAGAAGCTCGTGATCATTCATTGATGCTCGGTTTGTATGGTCTCACATCCTAGAGCTCAAATTGAAGAATCATGGAAGAATTGAAGATTGAAGTTCGTTTCGACTTGTGTCACCTTTGAGGCTCGAACTGCGTAGTTGCTCGGTTTTTAAAGATTTGAAGTGGGTCATCCATTCCTAACTTTGAGGGGGAGAATGTTGGGGTACAAAGGTCTCCATGTATGACTTTGTAAATGGTTTGACTTTTGTAAACCCACTTGCATGTGGTGCATTATCCTTATGACTAATGAGAGTTAGAGAGTGAGAGAGAGACATGTAAACACCTCTATATAAGGTAGGTGCATACCACTTGTAGAGGTGTGCTTGAGAGATGTAGTTCATAGTGATTAGTGAGTGAGATATTTATGAAGTTCTAAACTAGATCCCTTTTTGTACTCATTTACTATGATCGAATATATCTTTTAGCACCCAAATCACCATGTTCATTGTGAAAAATTTAATTCCGCATGCCAAACCATGTTCTTATGTCACTACAGAGGTAAAAAGTATTTACCTTGGCTTTCCGTTCCTTAGATCTCTTCTTATACAATTTTATGGGCATTTTGGTGCAAAATGGGGGTCATTCTTAAGTTTGAGCTGGTCACAAGGACATGGATTTAGATCTAGACTCCTCTAGGCCTCTTTGACATAAATCCTCAAGCTTTATGAAGCTTTGGCCCTTCACCTTACCCTAAACCTCTTCTAAAGGGAGTGTTTTGGCTTTTTGAAGCCTTTCATGCACGTAAAGTTAGCAATTTTACGTGATAACTACACCCTAGGAGTTTAGATCTATAGTTTAGAGCCATGGTTTCACTTAGAAATGTCTAAATGAGGAAAGGACTTAAGTAACTCGACAAGTTGCATAGTCAACTCGACGAGTTGGATGAAGCTTTCCCGCTTCTGGATTCTGTATGAACTTGGCGAGTTAGCAAGGTGACTCGATGAGTTGGTTAAGGTTTTCCTGACATTCTGAATGTTGCATGGACTCAATGAGTTACTTGGTGTGACAACCCGAAATTTCTATCTTGTACAACCATTCAACTCAATCAAATTCAGACTCGTTTCTGCTATCTTTTTGCACTATTTAGGGTCTGTTGAGTGTTCTAAGCCTAGTAGATCGAAGGAATAAGTGTTAGGAAGTATCTGATGAGGTTCAAAACCATCAAGCAAGCTTTAAACTCCATCATGAGGAGTTTACGACCACAACACATGAGTTTACGGCCGTACACTCAAGGTGGTCGTAAACTCATGCCCATAAGTCTCATATTCCTTCACTTTTCTTCATTATTCACATTTCCAACTCAAGAAACACACATTCTCTCTCAAGTATCATAAGGAGCTTCATCTTGATCTTCAAAAATGTAAGTGATTCTTCCATTTCTTTCATAATATCCTTCTTGATCTAGTAAAACTCTATGGTTTCATCCATTAAATCATCTCTTTCTGAGTTAGATCTCCAAGAACACCAAGAACACCAAGAAAACCTCCTTATTCTTGGTGGCTGTAAACTCCATAAAGTCATCCAAAGTGTGAGGTTTTCCTCTATCATCTAGTTACACATAAGAAGCACTTGATTTAAGACATCTAAACATCATCTAACTACATAACTCCAAGAGTTTACGGCCGTAAACTCTTTGTTATGGCTGTAAACCCTTGTTTTGGCCACGAACACTCCTTAAGACCAAGCATAGGACTTTGAACCATTGGTAGATGCTATTTATGTCCGTAAACACCTCTTAAACTCAAGTACTCATGGCCGTAAACCCACCCTATGGCCGTAAACTCCTAAGGTGTGGCTGTAAACTACCTTTATACAATCATATGTGATTGTGACACTTCCTGTCAAGTGTTTCCTAGTCCCTGAGGTTGTTCCATTACATGATTAGATGTTACATACACTAATTATATACATATATGTGTTATTATATGCTTAATAGGCTTTGTTTGTTCTTGGGATATCACTTGGCACACTTAGCATCCTATATCAGTCTTTCATCCGAAAAAACTCATTGCAGGTGAGTTCATACCCCTTAACTTACCTTTTAAATGATTTTAAATGCTTTTATGGAGGGGAATACAAGTAGAAAACATGTTAGTTATATAATCAATCACAAGTGATTTATAACTACAAAGTAAAGAATTTCTTATATTTCAAATGTATCATCAAACAAACTACTTCAAATCACTTTATAAACTAACACCAAGTCATTAATACTTTCCAAATGCTAAACTCTTTTCATATTTCACAAACCTCCTTTTCTAAACTTATAAATATTTTCAAAAGCATGTCTATGTAGATATAGTTATATAAAAAATGTTTAAAGGGCTTAGGACTAACAACTCGTTTTATTTCCTTTTCCTTGTTTGGATGTGGACTTAGAGTATTGGTTGCCTGTCTGAAGGTTGTTTAAATCTTAGTTATATATTATGTATATGTATGTATATATAAAAAGTACTACCAATCCATTTGATGCCTTTAGGGAGCAAAGGTATACATTCGTGATCATTCATTCAAACTACAGAAGTTACTAGTAAACTATAATAGTTATAGTTTAGAGAATTACTACTAAATATTTCTAGAACATTGAAACTTACATAAATTAGTACTTACAAAAGTCAATTCATACATAAGTCAGTTCTTACATGAGTCAGTTCAAACAAACAATAACAAGTACAAAAAGGAACATACATCCTTTTCAAGAACAAGATAACTTTAATGTGAGTCTACTTCATGGCACAACAACAAGTTTGTTGTGTCATGTTTTATAAACAGAGTCTCCTGGAGGGAGAACGGATATTGTGTGTATAGATCTATACGGGACTGACCAGCCCGCATCCTGACTATTCGCTATAGTTGGTCGAAAGGCCAGGGGTGACAAATGTCACATTTACTTTCGACGCCAGCAGGTCTTCGTGTTAACTACTTTTTGATTTAGCATGGTTATAACCACATCACATCCAAACCTTAATTAACAAACTGGTTTTAACGTAATTAGTGTTTCAGTAGGTAATTTTTACAATATTACTGTACACTTTCATTTTTCTCATTTCATTTATATAGTGATATTCTCACATAAAAGGTGATGAAACTACTTTCTAGAAAAGATAGTCTTAAACATTGGGAAAACACACATTACATACTATTTCAAGTACAAACATACAAAACAGTCAAGTCTTGGTAGAAGACTACATTACATCATTTTAAGAGAAACAAACATACAAAACAGTCGGGTCTTGGTAGAAGACTACATTACATCATTTTAAGAGAAACAAACATACAAAACAATAGAAAATATAGGATTTTCTAGGAGATTTCAAACGCATTACAAACACTTTCACAAACTTTTACATCAAACATTTACAAACAATTATCACTAAAATACTTATGAACTCACCATCTTAAAAATGCTGATCCTCTCTTTCAAAATAATAGGTATTCTCAGGTCACTCGTAGACAGGTACCGATGACAGGTTTTGAGAAGACGGAGCACTTCTAGACTCATCTTTATTTTGATTATTCACTTTTAGTGTCTTATTATAATTGCGCATAATACGCTTTTTTAAATTATACTATTAATGCAATAGATGATGTTGTTGCTTGTTTACTATTTTGCATTGTTGTGAAGCTATACATGACATCCTCCACCCCCGAATGTTTCTGCCAATTTGGTTTGGGGGTGTGACACTTGGTAACTTGACCTGTGGATAGGGGTTTTCGCGACTTTATGAGTTTTGAAGGAACTCGACGAGTTTGTAAGTTGCACTCGACGAGTTGGGTCAACATGGACTGTTGACCTTGATCGATTGACTTTGAATTTGACCAAGGGTTGACCAATTTGATTTCTGAGGGTATTTTGGTAATTTAGGAATTTATGGAATTGGATAAATGGTGGTTGTAGGTGTTGGTGGTTGGAGCCATGATTCAGGAGTTTGATACTTCAATTCCGATCGACATTGTGAGGTGAGTTGTCCTCACTATACTAACAGAGTTGAAGGCACTAATGCCGGCCCTTATTGGATTGTTATCCTGATTATTGCATGATGATATGCTTAGTGACCTGTTAGGTCAGTATTCTGGTAGATAGGATGATAATATGTTAGTGACCTACTAGGTCGGTATCCTTGTATATATGATGATGCTATGATTAGTGATTTGTTAGATCGGTATGATTGTTTGTACATGCTAGCTAGTTTATGATATCTATGTGTTGATTATGTATGTGGCGTTGGGTTGAGGTGGACTTGCTTTGTGTTGAAGGCCAACAAACCTAGGGTGGACCGGATAGACCACAGCCCCATTAGGGCATATCAATTAGGATGAAGGCCCGAAGAACGATCCAGACATGCTAAAGGCCCAGATAGGCAGACCAAACATGTTGAAGGTTTTGAGAGTGGGCCAGATAGAATACAGGCCTGGTAAGTGCAATCCAGTCTAACTGTAGACTCTATATCCATAATGTTTACATGTTATGATATGGTTATGATTTGTATGGCGTTACTATTTTGGGGAAACTCACTAAGCTTCCGGCTTTTAATTTTAGATTTTGTTTCAGGTACTTCGGATGATCGCAGGAAGGCAAAGATGTAGTCGTGCACCTCCTCGCATTTTTATGATTTGATTTCTTGAATACTCTGATATGAAACTATTTTGAAAACATTTTGTAATAAATGATGGTTTTTGAATGCTTGAAAAAGTTTTAAATTTTCATGAAGTTTATGGATGTTACAAACAATTTCATTCTATTCCTCAAAATTTGAAATACGAAAAAGGATATCGTAATCATAATGTGAATTTGAGAACGCAACTAAGAAAACAAATATCCATATCAATCTTTATCGGATCTTATAATCTATCAACGAAAGTATTTCCTCACAATCATTCTCATGAATTAGAATTTTCGAGATGCTCCATCATATCTCTCTATAGTCCCTATTAATATGTCGGTTAACCACACACACTCCACTAATGACATATAAAGCATGATGTGTGTTTTTATTGATTAGCATACTTTTCACATTTTTCCTAAAGTAACTAGAGTGGGATTTTTTAACAAAGGTTTTAGTACATTTATACCATTATACTTTTAATGAGGTTATTTCCTAACGAATGCATTTTGCTAACGACCATCCACCAAACAATGGAGCAGTAGGTGAGAGTGGACACCCATTCAATGACCATTTTATAGGTCATTTCCTTATATTCCCTTATAGTATGACTTCGTGAATGAGGCGTACTTGCGATTCAACATACTTAGTCTTATACATATAGTAATTAACTTATATATATATATATATATATATATATATATATATATATATATATATATATATATATATATATATATATAATGTGTACTTTAAAACGTTTCAAAATACAAGGTTTAAACTTTTTATTATCTAAATTAAACTTTTAATTACATTAAATTTAAACCAATTATGATTTAATCTTTATCTTTTAATTAGCTTTTGAATAATTCAATTTAAATCATTTAGGGATAAAATAATTATTTTCTATTAAATAATTAATAAAATAATTCAAATTTAATCATAATCCAAAACCCTTCTAATTTTCGAAATTTTGGTTTTAGGGTTATCTAACTTAAATTATTAAAATTTTAAGAATATTATAATAATAATTAAGGAAACTATGAAACCCTAAGAACCCTTCTAAAACCGTCCATTTAGGGTTCTATAATTGCTTCTTTTGTTCAACTATTAAACAATTACAATTCATCTATTGCACCTTTAATTATTTCCAATTAATTCCAAATTAATTACAGATTACTTCTGATTAATAATTAATTAATTCTAATTGATTTCTTATTAATTTAGTAACCATATAAATTAGCATATCAACTATTTAACTATTTATCTAATGTTAATTTATTAATCGTATAACAAGTTATCAGATCAAGTATCTATTTACAATTAATATATTAATCACATAATATATTAACAAATCATCTCTCTCTCTCTCTCTCTCTCTCTCTCTCTCTCTCTCTCTTCTAATATCATTTCTAGTCGTTTATGTTTATGAGGGCAATCCAAAAATGATTTTGTTTCTATTTGCAAGTTTATACTAATTTATTAATCATATAACAAGTTATCAGATCAAGTATCTATTTCCAATTAATATTTTAATCACATAATATATTAACAAATCATCTCTCTCTCTCTCTCCTAATATCATTTCTAGTCGTTTATGTTTATGAGGGCAATCCAAAAATGATTTTGTTTCTATTTGCAAGTTTATACTAATTTAGTTATTAGTTATAACTATAGACATATTAATCCAACAACTGTTTGGGCAAATTTTGACTTTGTTTTAACCTTTATAGGAAAACACGAATGTTTGACAGTTTATGACTATTAGAAACTATTGTGTGAAAGTTTGGGGCAGTTTTGATACATAAAACTGTTTTATGATTGCTTTCGGACAAAATATATACTTAACTAATTTTGGTCATACTTCTGGTACACATACAAAATCATAACCTCTCATTCTCTGTTCTTGTTTCTCTTATATTCTGGGTCTTATCCAATTGATGAATTAGGAGTATCACTGAAATACTTTAATTTGAAAGTGTGATCACGACTCTCAGAATTCCAAAATGTTATTACATCTCAAAAATCTAGCATGTAGCACACGGGAAATTCCCCACCTTGCCAACTTAGAGAATCTTAGTATTTACGCCAATTCTTTGTCACCTTTGCAACTTAGGTGTGGAGTCCGAAAATCATCTGTTTGTTGACTGCCTCGTCGCCAAAGAAGTCTAGAGCCAAATCTCATCATGGTGGAAGATTTTTCGCACTCTTTCTCCTTGTCTCTGAATTGATTTATTGCAGGAATCTTTTATGTAGTAGCAACCGGTTGGATATGGTTCATGAAGCTATATATTATGTTGGTCTTCAATTGAGTGATTTGGAACTTTCAGGACGACAAAATTCTGATACCAAGACACATTCTTCACTGCCAAATGAGGTTCAAATTCTTTCACACCTTTGGATAAACTCTGGTATGAAGAAATGCAGTGCTTTGAGATGGATGGTGCATCGACCATATAGCGGAATGTCATTGGTGATTCTTTGTTTAATTTTGGGTACATGATTTGTTTGTCTGTTTTGATTTTCCTTTCTTTACTCTCTTTCATTTTGTTCCTAGCTCAGTGCTAGGCTGCAATATAAAATCCATTTTGCCATTAAAAAAAAGGTATATATAATAAATATATTGCAATTTTTTTTTGTTAATGTAGCAAGATGCCAAATAACTTTTGATGGTTTTACGGCTATCAGCATATAATGGTTCCTTACCTACCTCTATACACCACAAACAGAGTCGTTAGCAATATTACCACCTATCCGATTGTAATTAACAATTTGCCGGTTTAATGTGTTTGTGGGTAGGGTGGGTGTTGACCCTTGCCAAAGGTGCCACATAATTAAGTTCATAATTTGTTAGATTCTTGTGTCTTTGGTAGAGCCATCATCCATATTACGTGAGATTTTCTCCTTTATTAAATTAGGCTTCAAAGTGGGCTGGTGAAGATTGGAGAGCCCACGCCTAGGGCATGGCCTATTAGTAACAAAGATTTTCCAATTGTGATTAATAAAAATTCCGATTGTTATATTATTTGGGATTTTTTTTGTTTATCAAATTTGCATGATTTACTTGTAACCGATCCTTTTCATCTTAGAGTCACCATGGTGGCTTTTAATTAAAGTTTTAAAGGCAATGGTCCAACTTTTGTGTAAATTACATGAACTAATATTATGTCCGATAATGGTTTTGTGACTCACTGTTTCTCGATAACACATTGACAAAGTTGAACATGAACTTTACTTTGAGGAGTAATAGGCTGCAGCGGCCGATAATTTCTGCAATTAAGAGATCTTGTCTAGGGAAAGTAAACGTTGTATCAACCAACTTAACTATTAGTAAAGTTGAAATTTGCACAAGATGTCTCTTTAGTCAGTAAGGACGAACTGAAACCTATAGTAGAATTTTGTAGATCGAGAAGTACGAAGTTATCCTCCAACTGAAAGGTTCCTATCACAATCCCATGTTCACTTCTTACACCCCCGTCAACAAAGGCAAGACATGCAACATCATTTGTTATTCGTTTCATTGAGTTAGCAGTGGATATAGTCCAATTCTTTCCATTCCGGAGACTCAAATCAATCTCAGGAACCTTCAAACGATCTCCAGTTTCATTCTTCAAGGTCCTGAAACAAAGTCCAAATGGTGCGACTGGGCTTGTAAGAGGCATTCGTTTTGTAACCTTTGAAAACCTCCGAACCATGCGATCATAAATATCAGTTCTGAGTGTGGTGTAAGGCTCAGTTGTACTAAGCTTAGTAGTCATATTCCCGGAGATGTTAAGAGATCTCCCTCTGATTATAATATCATCGACACCTAGAAAGTATCCAAAAGAATCTGGATGCTTTAACAACGGTGTATATGAAAGCAAACTTCTTACATCAACATCTGAGTGTGGAAGAAGGTAAAAAGGACCAGACCCAAAGAATAAAATCCCAGGAGAAGACGAGTTGCTAGGCAAACATAGAGCGAGGCTTGTTTTGAGCTCTGACTGAAAGAAAGAAGCTGGTAACGCATAAGGGGAGGTCGAAAACGCCATAACACCAGTAACATTTACAGGGAATGATTCGAAAGATGTAGAAGGAGCACATGCAGCATTAACTATAATGTCTTGGTAAAAAGGAAAAGGGTTTCTTCCATCACTTGTGTTTGCTTCAAAAGTATCAAAGTTGAGCTCCGCATGACTACATATCCCAGTTACAGGATTGATCACATTGACAGGGCATGTACAAAGTCCCCAACCAGGTAACGTGTAGCTGTTAGTTACTGCGGGGCATGAAGGAGCATGATAAGAGTAAGTAGTCCGAACATCGGTACATTGGTATTCCTCGCAAGAAACAGGAGAGGTACAAAGCTTGTTGCTTGGGCAAATATTTTCTCCATACCTGTTCCATAACAGGAGGCAATCGTGCCATGTGAAAGGAGCATCGATGTCTATTAGAAATTTCGGATTCTGGAATGTATTGTTTACATATGGTGTCATGATCGTAATGCTATACACAGGCTGAGCAGCGTCGGTGTGTTTGTTTACTGGGAACAGAAAGGAAGTGTATGGTAGTTCCCAATCTGCTATGGCTTCATGTTCGTAAGAGATCAAGGCCAGAAAGAGAACGATAATTTGTTGCAGAAGAAGTTGCATTTTTGATGATGTGTATATGTTCTCAACAATGAAATTTCTAAAAGTGGATCAAGCGGATATATATACATATTTGACCAACCATGTGTCACACCGTTACATCCTATAGTTGTTTTAGAGAATCACTTGCTGGCAGGAGGCATTGATGGCAATTCTTGAAAATCAAGAGACAATGAAGCAATTTCTTTTATATATGACCAAGAACTGTGAACCACGTCTTTCATGATTTCAGAATATTTGTTACCGTTTTTGCGTTGGAAAGTTTTATTGTTTATAGAGTAATAGAGTAATTAAAGCAATCACTACAAGAAAATTTTGGAATAGGCGCAGGAAAATTCAATAAATAAACCTTTTCTTTTTAAATAGCAAAATAAATCTCTACCCTAATAAAAAAATATTTTTTTTGTCCACCTTCATCTCCTCAAAGCATAGATTTTAAAAATGAAAAATTAAATATTCTCCTATATTTTATTTCTGTTTATCCTTCTACCATATCAAATGTTGACATGTGTCATATTTAATGACACATTTAATGAAATTGATAATATTTTAGTCTATTTGTCACCATCTAATGTGGGTAGAAGGATATTAGGAATAAAACGTAGAAGAATTTTTAATTTCTCTTTAAAGATAAAGTTCCAAATTTGCCTAACTATCCATATATCCGGTTAATCATAATTCTAATCCCGTTCAAAGCTCTTTTACCAAATACCTAATCTGTCCTCTCTCATTCTTGCACAAAGTAGGAAAAAAAATTCAACTTCAATCCTTGAAATCAGCCAAATTTAGCGAAATTTTCGTAAATGTGAACCTAATTCATATATTTTTATGGGAAATTATTTCAAATTACGTTCTGTTAATGTATTCAACGAGAAATCAACAAGTAATCGTTTCTAAAATTGAATTCGATTGTGTATCATACATCCTTTGTATTTCATATAGAACTCTACGATGCAAGTTAGATAGTTCGTGTATGTAACTTTTGACTTCTTTACTTTGTCTGTTACCAATAAAATATCCAAGAAAACTGAGAATACACTTCATTGTTGTTGTACTAATGTTTATGTAAATATGGAAAGCTTTTTAATTGAAAATTATTCTGTCATTTTTTTTGAGTTCATGTAAGTTTCATCTGCTAAGCATTCTTCGATAAAATGCCTAAGAGAACGGTGAATTAGCACAATGGTGTTGTTATGCAACGGAGGAGGTGAAGATCACATGAAGGGTAAGTTAGTCATTTCATTTGGAATAGGGGCAAAAAAAACTTCAAAAAAGAACCAAACTTGGAGGACAAAACCTTTTGGACTACACCAAACCTGCTCTTAGTGTCACAATTTTTGTCAAACTGTTACTTGGCTGATCGGTTTGCATTTAACTTCATATTATAGAAAATCATCTCATTACTAATTTATTACATAATTTCATTACATTGGATTATATCTCGATCCGTTTGGGGGTTTCAACTTTAACTACATGCAAAAGATGATGGTTTCTTGCTGCAGTTTTATTGGTATTGCAAATGTTTTGGATATTGCTTTCATGTTCTACTGCATTTAATGGCATTGAATCAAAATAACAATGTACATAGTGGTGATATGTTTACAGGGAAGTGCCTTCGTTTTATGTCGATTCAACATATGTTTATATTATTGTGTGTTGTAGTTACTCTTGGGTATTATCCATTTCGTCTGGTGTAATTTTTTTGGGTTGTTAATAGCAATGTACTCTACTATACCCCTTGTTTTGGGTGTTTTAGGAGCTAGGTTGTTGGGTTTCTTTTGTTCTATTCCTTATGTATTCTTGCACACAATGTAAACAGGAACAATGTAATAGAAAAGTTGATGCTCATAAATAAAAATCAAAATTGGTCAATGGCCTTAAAAGAAAAGGACAAAATGGTGGTGGGTTGTCTTCAAAAATTTGAAGTTGTTGTCAAAGAGGAAACATGTTGCGGAAATCCTAGATGTGTATTCAGATTCAAATCATAAAATGTGACTATAATTTTTACCATTCTCTACATCTTGAATATGGATCATCATGAAATAAGAGCTCAAAGATGGGTCCAGGGTTTCCAAAGGGGTAACGCCGCTTTGGCGGGGTCTAGGGGAAGCACCCTTAGCGAGGTCAAATGGGTAGAGCCCTTGGTTGGGGTCTCGCTGAGAAGACACACGAGGTTTGGGGCAACACCCCAAAAACTCTCCGAATTTTACATATGGGAACATAGTGGGAAAACCGAATCCTTGAGGATGATTAAGGTAAAACTAACAAAATTCGTTAATTTTGCAAACCCTAAATCCTCATAAAATTTTGGATTTCCTGACTTGCTTCCAAAGCAACCCATGACGCCAACCCTAAAAGGAAAAATCTAATCTCGTTTATTATATATAAACGGCTCTTCTCTTTGTGAAGACACACGAAAATTATTATATCTTTTTTTCTTCAAACGAACACAGAATCCTTCTAGCAATTTGGCTTACGATTTCTATGCCTAGAGTCGTAAGTGTCTTGTTGGATTATCTTAGGGTGAATTTCTTGTAACCCAGACATAGGGTAGAAATATCAGTTCGGAAAATATTCACACGATCGAAGGGGTATCCAGATCTCCGACATAAACCCTAATTCTTCCAACAGTTTTTAGTTTTTAAGCCCACTGCTTATAGCAATGTAGTATATAAAATAGTCTTTGTAGAGTTATGAATTATAACTGTGTTTTTCATTTTCAATATTATTGTTGTAACTTCTTAATATACTTACTTTTTTATATTTAATCCAATCATACGTTATTTGAAAATATCATTTTGTATTTTGTTAATATTTTCAGTAACTATTTCCATATGTTATAATTTGTTTCGACTATTATAAAATCACAGACGAATCATCAAACTTTGTAAATTAATTTCTGTTTGAAAATTATTGATTAATGATTATACTTTTAAAATATCAAATATTATTTTAATTTATTAACTGTGGCTTCCATGGGTTATCACCTAGTTCATTGTAAAAGAAACACCAACAATTATCAAAGTTACAAAATTTCTCTATTCTAATAAAAGAATAGCTTTAATCTCTTCTGTCATGTTTCACTCCAATACAATTCGTTATTAATATTATGTCACGTGTCATCAAGATATATTAGACAAATTACTTCAAAATTCAAATTTACTTTTTTTTCTAATTATATGTTAAATTTTAAATTATAATTACTTTAAAATTTTGGTATATCTCTTAATTAATATTTTATTTAAAATAATTGATCAAAAATTATGAATTTTCACTATGAAAATTTAATTAATTTTGTAACTGTGATTCTCACAAGTTATAAACTAGTCATAGAATATAAAACAATATCTAAACAAGTCTAGAAGTATACCTAGATACGCAAAGCAGAACCAGAATAAAATTTACATAGTAACCAAAAAAAGACAAGCAACGCCAGTTATTTTTCGAATTTAATATTTAAAGCTAAATAAGTAAATAACTACCAAATTTGTAAAGGAAACCGAAACTTGAATTTCATAGCAAAATCATACATACCTTAATTACTTTTTTTTGCACACTAAAAAAAAAGAGGAGCAATAAATCCAAGAGTCAGTAGGTAAAAGTAATAGCGGCGACAAGTCGCCGCTATAACTTTGTGTCTATTGCTTAAGTTGTCGCCGCCAATATGTTTGTTGGCACTAATATGACTATCGTCGCTAATATGTTTGTCGCCACTAATTCCTTTGTCGCCATTAAAAGTGTCATTACTAATACAATTTTTTTTAAACAACGCCATCAAGATGCAAAAAAGTCATACAAAATATCAAAAACTAATACAAAGCATTAATTGTTGGAAAAGTCTAAATTTGAGGGGCCAATGAGTGAAAATCGATTATAACCTCTCATGGCATAAAAATCGATGGGTTAAATCAAAATCGTTTGTTTCTTTCTCTTGGATTGTAGGTGCATTACTTTGGAGTCAATTTGTCATTGGGTTCATCCATATTGTGTGTTGATCATTAGTAGGAGCAAGGAAAAAAAGAAAAAATGAGGGAGCAGACGTGGGTAGCGAGCAAGGCAACAAAGTGAGGAGGATTTTGGGACGGAGTCAGAACCGAGGTCTAGGAGGAGGAAGGACTGCGATTTGTGACTTAATTCAAGGCTAGGAATCATTCTTGGTGAGCCTTTGATTTCCTTCTCATGAAATTCACTCACCAATTGTTGAGAGTTGGTTGATAGCATTGTTAAATTCTTCCTTTTTAGTGTTATTGATCATATCTTCTTTCTCCTCACAATCTTTGAATGGTAATATGATCAAATTCTAGTTTTATTGGGTGTATTTTGATGGTTTGTTGTTGTTAAAAGTTTGTTATGAACACTCTCAAGAATGCCATTGTTCATGTCCTTGAATTACTCCAAGTTTTGGGGACATGGTCTTCTTTGTTGATTTTTAAAATTCATGTTATTGCTATCTTGATTCAAGAGCATAATTTTCTGTAAAAACAACCATGTTTTGAACCATCCAAAAATCCTTCAAAACTGTCCCTAAATATCTTAATATGAGGCTTAATGATGGAGGAAACGCAAGCCCTAGTTGTGTCTTCTCTTTTAGAAATGAACTTTGTTTTTCCCATAATAGCAATATACTTTGAATCATGGCTTGCGGTTGAAATTGTTATTCTAACTTCTTGAAATGTTGCTACTGTTAAGAGTTTAATTTCGATCTTTATAGTTGATTTTGGTTATAGTTTAATGGGTTAAATTGTCAATTAACCATTAAAATGCAACGCTAGGAAATTCAGAAAAATTACCATAATTTGAAAAAAAAAAACTAAAAAAATAATCAGAAGTCAGATTGAGGATCCGTAAAGTCTCAAAGTTTTAATTTTGAGTATAGTTTGTCCACGATTTTTCCCAGTAGATAATATTGATCGTAACCAAGGTGAAAATCATATTTTTCACTTACTGGTCAGAAGTTAGCTACACGGATATGTTGCCTTGTAAAATTCATAGAAATTTCTAGAAAAGTTGTTCAATCACTTTCTAAAAAGCTACAAGTATAATCTAATTAAATATGAAAAATGATTGCAATTTATTCAAGTATAAGTAGGGCTAAAGTGGCCTTCAACAGACTGTTGTTTCAAGTTAAAATCTAAGAATTTGACCTAATAACCAATTTGCATGTTCCGATAGAAAATTGCCATTATTTTTTCATTTAAACTTCTAGTAATCCATTTATTTGTGTTATACTAGGGGAAGGTTTGAAACCTCAATCCCTACATGATTTTAAGTGTAGAGAGGACACATTTTTTATAAAGGTGAGTCAATTCTTGTGGTTAATTAGTACTTGTTTAAGGGGTAGCATGCGTGTACACTTGTTTGGTTGATGTGTTGAATGTTTGATTATATGAATTACTTTGTATGATATTTATGCAAGTGTAAGCATGTGATGCATGTGTTGTAGTAATGAATGTAGGACTCTTGGTATGCTAGAAATTGTTATATGAATTAAATGATGCTAATTTGTGAGTTTAGGTTCATGCTAGTGGTGAGTGTGTGCATGTTGGTTTGAAAAATGATATTGGTATGCTACTTTCTATTGTTTTGACATTTGAATGAAACTAAGTATTGCATGCTAGAAAGTTGACTGCTAAAAGATGTAATTCTATATTTTGTTGATATATGTTAAATGTTGAGAAAATGCCTTGATTGTTGTGATGAGTTGTAGTTGTGATATGCCTTAGATAATACACTTTAATCTACATGCATAATTACAAGATAATGGTGAGGTGTGTCTTGCCCATGTGAGTGAAGTAATTAATTATAAATTAATTAATAATAATGGGAACACAAGTGTGCATGATACAAGGGTAGAAACCTAGTTTTAGGTGTATGCCTTTTTGGGATATCACAGCGGAAGGATATCGAAGAGAAAGAGCTTAAGCCAAGAAGACGACAAGTGTTTTTCTAGACAACCATTTCGAGGCATGGTTTGAGTGCACTAAGGTGCACGGGACTAGAGTGATTTCGGTGATCTTGAATGTCATGTATAAACATCATGTTTGGGTGTAGACATGCTCGTGGAGGTGTTACCACCCTCGAATTGCAACACATTGGTTACGTCGGTGCAAAGTTGGAGTAGTGAACACAGATAACCAGGGACAGTTTTACGGGTGGGAGTCGCACCCCAGTTGGTACATTGGGTCGCCAGGTCACGTTAGTAGTGAACGAGATCTTACTGTAGGGGGAAGTTAGCGGTGGGTAGACCCATTTAGCGAGGGACATTAATAGTAATTATAACAATGGAAATAATAAAGTTATTGCGATGAAATAATTTCCATATTAATATATAATTAATATATTAATAATTCTATCGATGTTTGATGTTTTTTGGCATGGATTGTTTATATGAATGAATATGATGTATGATGTATGTTGCTTTCTTATCCGTGTGCTTGAGGTGACTCACTATACTGATGCTAACACTTGTTCTTGGTTGTTTATATGGCTGCATTGGTACATGTAGCATGATATTTGATGGCTTGGTGAGGATAGGAATCTTTGGGGTAGTTATTATTAGATGCATGTTTTAGATGATACCATTTGGTGACTCGTGTGATGTTTTCACACTAATTGGTTTGGAGTGTTATGGTTTTAAATTACAATACTTGATTTTGAATGACATTTTTTGAAAGTAAACATACCATTGGTGATGTTTTTCTTTAAACTTTAAATAAGACTTCCGTTAATATTTTCTAATATAAAAATGGTTAAAAATAAAAGAAATTTTTTGGGTTAAAAATCACAATGTTACATGTTGATTCATGATATGTTTGTTGGATTAGGTGTCTAAGTCCATTACTATAATTGACATATACTTGAATTGATGGTAGCACGGTCATTTTGAGTTGCCCTTAAACCTAGTAATTGAATAAGATAACTTTTAGAGAGAGAGAGAGAGAGAAACTTATTTATTAATTTACTATATGATTAATAAACTAATTAGAAATCAAAATAAATTATTTGTTAATATATTATGAGAATAATATATTAATTAGAAAGAGTATTATTTAATTAAGAATTAACCAGAAATTAATTAGATTAATTTTTGGGTTAATTGGATTAATTAAAATTATAAGGACCTAAGTTGTAATTTTTCAATAGTTGAACAAAAGGGTTCCAAAACCTTCCCCATGAGAGGTGGATGGTTTTTGGAGTGATTCTAGGGTTTCTAAAATATCCCTTGGAGATAATTAGGAAACCAGATGATTACCTGATTTAAAATATTATTACTTTAATCAAGTAAGGGTTATCTAGGATTTCTTGGTCAGCTATAAATAGGGTCTCATAGCCTCTACATTTTAGCCACTTGACTCCTCAAGAATATAGCCGAAATTTGTCTCTTCTATCCTCTCTCTTCAAGTTTACTTGGTTGCAAGAGTTTGAGTGTGAACCATTAGAGGCACGACACTTGTGGTGTTGGCTTCCAAAATCAAAGAAGAAAGGCTTTTTGATTGTTTACTACAACAATCAAAAAGTATGTAATTTCTACTTTGTTTGTCAATTTCGAAAATACCTAGGGTTCATAGGGTTCTTTTTGTTCAATAGAATGTTACTTCAATAGTGATATGCCATATATCTAATTGGTTGCATATACCCTTAAGTGTTAAGGATTTATCTGTGTTATTGCATGTAAAACCCATCAATGTCATGGAACAATACAATGAACTCCTTTGCATTTTGGGTTAATTCAAACTACACAAAATGAATATGGAAAAATCCATTAATGTGTCAAGTGTGATTGACAAACTCCCACCATCATGGAAAGACTTCAAACATAACTTGAAACATCAAAATGAGGAACTATCCATGGTTTAACGCGTATTGAATAATCTCTTCGTGCTGAAGAAACAGACAAAAGTAAAGGAAAGGTTGAATCTGGATAACCCTCGGTTCATGTGGTTGAAAACAAACTAAAGAATCCGAACAACAAAGTACATGGCAAACACAAGCAAGAATATGTCCCAAATAACTCCAACAGAAAGAAAAAAAATTACTATTTTGTTGGAGGTGCTTCAAGGAGGGACATTGAAAGCATGATTGTTGTGTGAATCTTGGTAACAATGGTAGTGTTAACAATGGTGAAAATGGAAGTGGAAGTGGATCTAAGGCTCCTGTTAAAGGAGGTTGTATTTTACTAACTCTGATAATTCTGAACATAGTTATGTTTATTATGCTTCACTTATTATTGAATCATTCTATACATATGATGATGATGTTCCTTGGTGGATCGACTCTAATCCAATGAACCATGTATGCAAGGATAAATAGTTGTTTGAAACAATAACATCGTTTGAAGATTGATCAGTGTTACATATGGGAGACTATTCTTGTAGACCTATTTATGGTGTCGATGTCGTTAATCTTGAATTTACTGTTGGGAAGATTATTAGATTATTTGATGGTTTGTTTGTTCCAAAGATTAGAAACAATATTTTTAGTGGTAGTTGTTGTTGGATTAGTGTCTAAGTCCATAACTATTTTGATATGTACTTGACCCGATGGTGCATGGTCCTTTTGGGTTGCCTTCACCAAAGCAACTTGATTGGAGAAATATATAGAGATAGAGGGTAATATGATTTATTAATATGTTATAAGAATAATATATTAAAGGAGAAATCATATTTGTTTAATTAATATTGGTCGATAATTAATTAAGAATTAGTTTTGTGATCAAATGTAATTAATTAAACTAGAGGGGCTGATTTGTAATTATATGATAGTTACAAAATAAGGTAAGGATTATCTTATATATATGGTGGACGAATTTAAGGTTGGAAAGCCTTAGAATTCGAGTATGATAAGGATTCAAGGATTATCTTATTGGTTGCTTGGTGGATAAGCAACTAGATAAGGATAATGACTGAAACCTTATCTCTACACCTATATAAACACCCCTAGGGTCATGAATTCGTGTATCCCTTCCCAAGAAGTCTTAGAGACGAATTCTAACCTCCCTCCTCTCTCTTTATACCTTCTCCACTTGCTTATGGTGTTTGTAAGCCATTAGAGGAGTGACACTTGTGACTCTCTGCTTTCCAAGGTCAATTCAAGGAGGAATTAGATTGTTATTGCTATATAACAATCAAGGTATGTTCTTAAACCTATTTACATGTGAATTCTGATTTCCATATGCTAGAATTAGGGTTCAAAGTCTTGGATTCAAAGTATGTACAATAGAGAAACCTAGATCCGAGTTTTAGGGTTTGTATGAGCACATAGGATGTCTTATGACCAAAACCCATCAGTGGTATCAGAGCCATGATTGGTTTCTATTGTATTGATGCTTGATGTAACTGAAAATCGTGTTTTGGCCTCACTGTTCGACCTGACTCGGCGAGTCACTCTTGGACTCGGCGAGTCAGCCCTACTCAGCGAGTTCCAGAGGGTGACTCGGCGAGTCGGTGCGTCAGACAGTGCTTATCTCGGGATTTCTTGCTGTTTTTGCATTGGGATAATTACCTTATCATGTTAGATTAATATTAATCCGATTATATGATATATTTGACTATAATTTTAATCTAATTGAAGATATTTATCAATTAATAGGATAATTGTTTCCTTATAAGATAATTGATTAATTATTTTAAGTAAATTGATAAATTATTTTGCAAGAAATCATCAAATATGGATAATTATGTGATTAAATGTTAATTTGAATTATTTGTTATTTGATCCTTGTTGTTGAGAAAAGTTTCATATTTGGCCCTTTAGGTTTTATAGTTTAAATTTGAACCCAAAAGTTTTGTTGTTTTGAAATTTAAATAGTTAAAACCCTAATGTTTTGAAAAAGGTTTCAAAACTTGCCCTCAAGTTTTGGAATTTAAATTTTGATTAAATAGTTTAATTTTGATGCATATTTAAATTCTAAACCCTAATGTGTTGAAATGTTTCAAAACTTGCCCTCAAGTTTTGGAATTTAAAAGTTGATTAAAAGTTTAATTAGGAATGTTAAATTCTAAAACTCTAAGAAGTTTTGAAAAAGTTCAAATCACACCCTTATGGTTTTATTAACTAATTAAGGTGTTTAATTAAAGAGGTTTAATAAATCCACAAAAGTTTAGGTTTACAATTTAAGTGAATTAAAAGTATAATTGTTAAATTGAACCACCTAATATTTTAAATGTGTAAAATACACCCTATACTATATATAACATTAAAGGTCTAACATTATATATATGTATGAGTAAAAGTCAGTCTTACCGTTAGTAGGCCTCATTCACGAAGCTGGTCTATAAGGGGTGTTTAAGGAAATTGCCTATAAAATGGCGATTGAATGGGTATCCACTCTTACCCACCGCACTCTTGACTAGTGGAGAGTCGTTAGCCGAACGGGTAGGATAGGACGAAACCTTCCATTATAAGTATAATGAATTATTAAAGTAACTAAATGTTTTCATAAAATTCCCAATCTTAGTTACTTAGGCAAAAGTGAATTGATGCAATTCCATGAAATTACACTTTGTGCCCTTGCGAAGACGTTAGTGGAGCGTGTGTGGTTAACCGGCACACTAAATGGGTCTAAGAAAAGGTAGCAAAGGGTGACTCAATGTTTGTCATAGTTCGGTAGAGCGTGTGTGGTTTACCGGCACATCGAATAGGTGACTGTAACATGTGAGGGCACCATGTAAGTTTGCATGGTTATTCACACCCGCTTTGTGATCCTCGGCATCCCAGTCACAAACAAGAGGGGCATATCGAGATTTAAACATGCCATTGAAAGTTCAATGAATCTCAAAGGATCTAGGAGTTTTCATAGATTTAAAACTTAAATTCTTTTTCGTTTTTCGTGGTGGAAATTAGTGAATCGTCATTCACTTACCTTCAAATGTTCTACAATTTGGGTTACGGCATCCCTCTTCCGAGTTGTAGAATATTGTGTTGGGTCCTAGCCTTAGTATTTCATTTGGATGATTTACTAAGGACTCAATCAATCAACTAACTTGAATTCATTTTTCTCCCGTTTTGTAGATGTCAAAGATCGACAACTATGGTCTTCTCAAATCCCGTGGAACAAGCATTCCACATGAAGATGGTATTCCACGATTCGATCGAGGAACAAGAAATCATGCTTCACTTCCTCCACCTCCTCCAATTATTCTCCCTAACCCACAAGTTCAAAGGCTTGAAAAGTTCAAGATCACTCAAGCCCTTTTGGCAACTAAACATAAAGAAGGAAAGTCGGTGTGTTCACACGTCCTAAGGATGAAGTCACACATTGATAGGTTAAGAATGTTGGGATCCGTTGTCTGTGAGGAAATGGTTGTTGATTGGGTTCTTCAGTCACTTCCTAACTCATATAGTGAGTTCGTAAGAGAGTACTATATGATGAACTACGACGTGACCCTTATAGATGTCACCTATATGCTTATTGCTGCTGAATCAGCAATGATTTGGCACAATAGAAAAGCAAAGTTGATTGGTGAATCTGCCTTCAAGACCTCTATGGATATAGACAATGGCAATGAAAGACATGCAATGATCGAAAAGTTTGATCATAAGAGAAAGGCGATGTCTGAAGTAGTTCCATGTGTTGTTCCAAAAGAGTCAATTTGCTTTTATTGCCAAGAGAAGGGGCATTGGAGACGAAGTTGCTCTAATTACCTAAGAGATCTAAGAGATGGGAGAGTCAAAGGTATGACTGCGCTTTAGGTAAAAATCCACTATCTAACTCCATTAAGTTCCTACTCATTGATTCTTAATACATGATGTAATAAGATTACATTTGAGTGTTTTGTAGGGTCGGTGAAAAGAAAGGAAGCTTGATAAGAGAGCAAGATGAATCTAATCACAAGAGATGGATCTCGATCGCATGGACTTGAAGATTAGATTTTGAGCTTAGAAAGTTATGATAAAGTTGTTAGAAATTTTCTTTTGTACATAGTTTTCAATGGATTTTGCATTGTAAGGACAAATTTTTTCCGCTGCTTTTATAAATAAAATAAATTTTGTTTGACTTATTTATTTGTTTATTTCCTTACAATGAAATCGTTATGAAAATTGATGTTCGAATATTTCTACAACGAATGGATATGATTCTTAGTTATGTTATTTATGGAAATGTCAAGAATTTACCAAATAGGGAGAGTTTCTCATCGCCCAAAGTTTCAATTGGATAGAAATTTGGAACCAGACAACTTGGTTGCATGATGAATGAGAAATTCATATTTGGAAATTAGACCAATTCGTTGACAAAGTGTCAAGTGAAGGACTAAGAGATCGAGCACACAATTTTGCGTGTTGATCAAGACCACCATAAGAGTAACAATGATATTCGTCATGATTTACTAAAGGTTTAGTAAATATGATTATACTTACAAGATTAAGTGTAATTTTGAATTGATTAAAGGGTTTAGATCAATAGCAGAACGAATAAGAAGAATCAAGTAGGCAGAAAGATAAAAGTTTCTCCATTCTAAGAAGATGGGAGAGTACCTTTTATGCTTTATGATAGGTCTTAATGATTAAGAACCATATCTCAATTGATCCTCTAAGTGAGTCTTAGTACAATTGTATGTCTAAGAAGAGGAATCGAGAATTGAAGAAATGGTTAAATCAATAAGTCAATCATACTTCATTCCAATAACAAGTCTTAAAGTTAAGATTGTGACATTGAGTGAAAGGTATTAAGAAGGTTTGTAACTTTCATTAAATGTGGAAAGTTATGATGTCTTGGATAAGACAAAGACCAACTAGGACCAATTTATGAAGTCTTTTGATAAAAGCTACACTAACTCTTGAATATTTGTTTGTCAAGAAATGGTTTTTGACAAGAGAATCATATATGTCAAGGAGTCAGTGGGAGTCTTAATAGTCTTGAAAGGTTTCAAGAACAAATCAAATAAACCTTATCGATCATCACTAGCACACGAGTTGAGGTTTACAACCTATCGTGTTGACATTATTTTGATTCTATGCAAATCCAATCGAGTTAATTATGCATGTGAGTTCTATGAGTTCTCATTTTGAACGCATAAAAGGCAAAGCACCTTAATCAATGAAAGGTACATTGATAGGAAAGGGTGAGCTACTTAACTACTTGGAAGACATGGTGGGCAGCTGTGCTACCATAAGGCAAGAAATCAAGATTAAGAAAGTTCGCTCCAGATGAGTTTGAATTTGTCGTAAACTTGGTTTTGACAAATTCACATGGATAGGAACAAATACACTGTTTAAATCTAAGTGTCATAAGATTTCCTCCTTCATGAAAATGATTGTGAGGAAATGCTTTCACTAAGACAGATTTTAAGAAGATAGTGATTGTAAAATTGCATTCTCAAATTCAATCATGGTTACGGCATCCCTTTCCATAATTTGAATTATGAAGTTTGGCAATTAGTCTTAATTGTTTAGACACACATATGAACTATCGAAGGCAAAGGTGTATAAGTTCAAGAAGCATTGATAAAGGATTATCAAAGCACTAAGTATTAGAAACATGAACTTAAGAAATTCAATAAGTATTGTTTTTCTGAAAGTTAAGATGTTTATGAATACATGTCGAAGCTAGTGGGAGCATAAGTGTTATGTTTTATAATAATCATTATGATAGTGGGAGCATAAAAGTTATGATTGTATGATTATTAAGAAAAGTATTGCAAGGTTAGCAATATTAATTATAGAAAACAAGAGTCATACTTTGCAAAGTTGTAAGAGTTGAAAGGTTGTTTTGCTATAATTAAGGGAGAGAATATTATACTTCATTTCAAATCTAAAGGATTAGGTTGAGAAATGTTAATAAATTTAGTCAAAGGTACATAGTGTGTTCTTAAAATTTCGATTATGAGTACGGCATCCCTTTTCACAATTCGAATTTTGAGAACATAGCAAATAAAACATTATGCGTCGTGTCCCATACGCTTCGGGTAGAGGATCGATTGCAAATGCTTAATGTTTGACCATTCTAAAATTTTCCAAATGTCGAGCGCATTTAGAGGGAAAAGGGACTAGAATTGGTTTTGACTAAAACAATTAAACAACTATCAAAGGACAACCCAAAGTTCGACGAGGGTTGGTCGCTTGTGAGTAGTTGGAAGTATAGTATTGGAAAATATGGAAATGTTTCCATATTGGATGGACCGTATCGACATCATTATGAATAGATAAGATTCTATTAAGAATGAGTTGTCATATGGAACATATGGAAGTGTGTCCATATTGGGAATTGAATATTGAGAAATCTATGATTAGATTAGAAACTTCTATGCAAAAGGATGTTCAAAGAATGTACTTTGAGTGAGAGACATCACGTCTATGGAATTGTTTTGTAACAATCTCCGATAGAGGACTTTGTAATATCATTGGCAATAGTCTTTGTGACTTTGGTGCAATGACATTACGAAAGGATAGTTGCATAGAATGTTAGAATCTAGCATATTCTATAAGTAGCAAGAATTTGATATTCTTTGACTTATGAAAAATGGATTTGGAGTTGTGAAATGAGAAGGATTGGAAATGTATTCAGTGGGATCTATTTCACAAAGTAAGAACCATAGGTAAACATTGTGTGCATGCTAGGAGCATGGGACAAGTGTTGGAATTCAAGAAAGAAGTTGATTACCCGAAACGACAAATAATGAGTAATCAATATGGTGATAAATAAAAGGCGTTTTATTTATACTCAAAGGTTTGAGGCCATATGGGATTAGTATTATTCTTGTGTTTCACTTTGCATGTTTTGACTTCCAGAATAATTGAGTTTATTGAGAATAATTGAATTATTCAAACGGGCCACAGTCGTTCATATGTTGGAAGTAGATATGAATGAACATTGTCATGAATTGGTGTGTCGATTGTCTAAAAGAGTATTAGACATAAGCAAATGTTTGCTGCAACGTTCATGAGTGCTTATGAATGTGATTTGAGCATTGGATTTGACCCACGCTCACTTGGATCACTCCATGGATTGTATCACGAGTGATTGGTGAGACGATAACATCTTATATTCTTGAAACCGAGATGTGTGAGTTGTATATTGCAAATCAGTTGCACATTGATAATATGTAAACGCACCAGTAACTTGGTGTTATAAAACATATTGTTGTGTGTGATTCGGTGCGTGAGTACAAGCAAGCATTGTATCAAAGTTTATCCATTCCTTTTATCCAAAGTAGGATAAAAGCGATATCTTTGGGCCCCTCGATGGTTTAGTGATGACAAATGTAAATGCTCGGCCAGGCTAGGGCTAATTTGATTTGTTCAATTAGTCAGTCGTCATAAATCGGGAATCGAGATATAGTACAAAGAGAATGATTTGAAATCATATCTCATATGATATCTAGAATGGAGGAATATATGATCCCTTATATAAGGACACGCGTATTTGATATGATCAGAGTTGACAGCGGCTTTAGAAAGCTACGATTGCAGATCGGGATCCGAAGTCATACGCAGAATAGTTATTAGACTTATCCAAGTGGGAGACTGTTGGATTAGTGTCTAAGTCCATAACTATTTTGATATGTACTTGACCCGATGGTGCATGGTCCTTTTGGGTTGCCTTCACCAAAGCAACTTGATTAGAGAAATATATAGAGATAGAGGATAATATGATTTATTAATATGTTATAAGAATAATATATTAAAGGAGAAATCATATTTGTTTAATTAATATTGGTCGATAATTAATTAAGAATTAGTTTTGTGATCAAATGTAATTAATTAAACTAGAGGGGCTGATTTGTAATTATGTGATAGTTACAAAATAAGGTAAGGATTATCTTATATATATGGTGGACGAATTTAAGGTTGGAAAGCCTTAGAATTCAAGTATGATAAGGATTCAAGGATTATCTTATTGGTTGCTTGGTGGATAAGCAACTAGATAAGGATAATGACTGAAACCCTATCTCTACACCTATATAAACACCCCTAGGGTCATGAATTCGTGTATCCCTTCCCAAGAAGTCTTAGAGACGAATTCTAACCTGCCTCCTCTCTATTTATACCTTCTCCACTTGCTTATGGTGTTTGTAAGCCATTAGAGGAGTGACACTTGTGACTCTCTGCTTTCCAATGTCAATTCAAGGAGGAATTAGATTGTTATTGCTATATAACAATCAAGGTATGTTCTTAAACCTATTTACATGTGAATTCTGATTTCCATATGCTAGAATTAGGGTTCAAAGTCTTGGATTCAAAGTATGTACAATAGAGAAACCTAGATCCGAGCTTTAGGGTTTGTATGAGCACATAGGATGTCTTATGACCAAAACCCATCAGTTGTTTGCATTCTTCTGGTTTTAAACAAGTTTATGAATCAGATAGGTATATCCTATCTTAAGGTGGATTCTTATTGGTTTTGGATATTTGAATAACATCATCTTCTAAATTTGATGAGTCTAAGCTTTGGAATGCTAGATTGGGTCATGTCAATTTTATAAGGATACATGAAATGTCAAAAGATGGTCTTATTCCATCCTTTCATATGAATCTGAAAAAATATAAAACTTACATGCTTACAAAGGTTACAAAACAGTCATTAGTGTTACTAGAAATTCAACTATTTTGGAACTTGTACACAGTGGCCTATGTGATGTCCATTCTACTCCTTCCTTGGGAAATAAAAGTATATGGTCACATTTATTGATGAATGTGCTCGGTTCTTCTACGTGTATTTGCTTAATGCTAAAAAGGAAACATTGGAAAAGTTCAAAATGTACAAAACCATTGTGGAATTGCAATTGGGAAATCTAGTTCAATGTATTAGGATTGATAGGGAGGTGAATATATGGACCTATTTACTTCCAAAAAGTGGGCATGATACATGAAACTATAACACCTTACTAACCCCAACAAAACAGAATCGTCGAAAGCAAGAATCGAGTTTTAAAAGTGTAACATCCTGGAAATTCAGAAGTATAGTTGAAGGGCTAAAGTGTAAATAAGAAGGTCGACTCGGCGAGTCGATGGATAGACTCGGCGATTCGAGTCGCGATTCGGGTCACATGTTAAGCGACCAACTCGGTGAGTCGATAGATGGGACTCGGCGAGTTGTCGTTGAATGGAGAAAACCCTAATCCTGAGGATTTTGCCCTATATAAAGATCATAACATCCCTTCTTCATCCCCCTTACCACCCTTGAAAGCCTACAAACCCTAGAATCCGAGTGGAACACCATTGATAGAGAAATTGGAGCTATGAAAGGGAAATCTTGAAAAGGGAACTTGTAGAGCAAGTAAGGAAGGGGCATAGATCCGAGACCTATACCAGTGGAAGCTTGTATTGGAGGTAATAATCTATTCTTGAAGCTTTTGTGTACGTAGATCTATCAATTGTGGGGTTTTGGAGCATAAGTAAGGTCTATCTCGAGTTTGGAGTGAGATCTGAGGTTGCTACCTCAAATCTAGGTTTGTAATGATCCTGGAAGCCATAAAGTTTATGCCCAAGAATTGTTGGTGAAGCCCCTTTTGTCTAAAACCCAAGCCCTAGTGTGTTTTGAGTTTATATCTCCTTGGTATCACGTAAAGTTTGTAACTTTACATGAGGACTAGCTTGTAGAAGGATAGACCTATGGATTTGAGCCCCGGCATGGCTTAGAAAGCCACTGCATGGGTTAAGAGCTGGAGATACTCGGCGAGTCGCATGGGTGGACTCGGAGAGTTGGATGAAGATAGGCAGGAACTCGACAAGCTGGAAGAACAACTCGGCAAGTCTGTTGAATATTGCCTTGGACTCGGCGAGTCTGTTCTTGGACTCGGCGAGTCTGGTCGAGGAGTCCTAACCTTTTCTGGTTAAGTCGTGAATCGATGAGTCGAGGGACGACTCGGTGAGTTGAACATGAAGGGACTCAGAGTTCGTTGGACTCGGCGAGTCGTGGGGCGACTTGGCGAGTTGAGTCGCGATATGGGAGTTTTCAGAGCATGGGGACTCGACGAGTCAGAGGGTTGACTCGGCGAGTAGAGTCAATCAGGAAGTTGACTTTGACTGAGGACTTTGACTTTGACCAAGAGTTGACCAGTTGACTTCCAGGGGTATTTTGGTAATTGTTGATATTTACTGAGTTCAGTAATTTGGTGTTGTCCAGTGGTGGAATTCGTGTCGGAGGTTGGAGCAGAGTGATCTTATCTCTTCAGTCAGCAATTGTGAGGTGAGTTATCCTCACTATATCGACAGGGTCTATGGCACCAAGGCCGACCCTTTATCGGATGGAAATTCGGGTAGTTATTGGTTATGTTATTGCTTTGCTATGTTTGCATCCTGGTAGTTAGGATGGTATATGTTAGAGACCTGGTTAGGGTCGGTATCCTGGGTTATAGGATGATGTTATGCTAGTGACCGGTTAGGTCGATATCCTGGTAGGGATGTGCTATGAATGTGATCTGCTAGATTGATTGATTAACTTTGAATTGTTATATGATTATATGTTTATGTGCACATGGCTGTTAGACTGGGGTTGGGTTGTGGCGGGTCCTGCTTTGTGTTGTAGGCCAACATACCCAAGGCGGACCGGTTATCCCGAAGGCCCATCGAGCGGTCCGGATAGGCTATAGGCCCCAAGAGGGCAGACCAGACATACCGAGGCTTAGAGAGTGGACCAGGCCGACTGAAGGCCCGGTGTGGGCGGACCAGTCATACTGTAGACTCAGAGAGTGGACCAGGTGGATTGAAGGCCCGGTGTGGGCGGACCAATCACACTGTAGACTCGATGTATATGGCTAGACCCGGAGGGTGGACTAGCGGGACTGTAGGCCCGGTGCGGCGGACCAGTCACACAGTAGACCCGAAGTGCATGGTTGTTCTGTTATGTGTCTATGATATGATATGTGTATGGTATTGTGGTTGGTATTTTGGGGGTAACTCACTAAGCTTTCGGGCTTACAGTTTTTGGTGTATTGTTTCAGGTACATCAGGAGATCGTGGCAAGGCGAAGGCGTGATCGTACCGCTCCTCATGTTTTATGTACTTATGATGTGATTCTGGGAAATACTCTGATAATGAATGAATTGAAAACCTTTTTGTAATGAATTAATGAAAATGGGTTGTTTTTGAAAAGTTTAAATTGGTTTGAATTTTTAGAGCGTTACAAAAAGAAATAGTAAAATTGATGTTTTTTTACTTGGGATTGGGTGAGGGATTCTATGGAGAGGCCATGTTAACGGCATGCTATTTGATGAATAGGGTTCCAAATTAAAAAGAAACAACAAAGTTTTATATGAATTTTGGTTCAAGAAAAAGCCGAATTAAGTTATTTTTGGGTTTGGGGATGTCACGCAGCTGTAAAACTTACCAAGCCCAAAAAGATAAACTTTGGAATAATGTGGAATATATTTTATATTCATTGGATATGATGAACATTCCAAGGAATATAGGTTATGTGTAATAAAATCTAATGATTCAGTTTCAATTACCATCATTATGGAGTCACAATATGTAATTTTTGATGAGATGCATTTTTCATTGATTTAAAGGTCTAAGGATCTGACTTTTGACACTAATGAAGTGAAAAATCTAGAAAGTCAAGATGGTCTTGATGTACCAGAAACACAAGAGTTTTGGAGAAGAAAAAGAGGTCGAATTACGAAAGATTTCGATTCCGACTTCCAACTGTATTTAGTGCATGGTTCAAGGGATGAAATTAGTCTTCAATACTCCTATTGTTATGGTGTTGATGATGATCCAAAGACATTTCAAGAGGCCATAGAGTGTCAAGATGTTGTCTTTTGGAAGGAAGCAATTGATGATGAAATATCGTCAATTCTTAAGACCAGTTCTTGGGTGTTACCTGATTTGCCTCTAGGTTCTAAACCACTTAGATGCAAATGGATTTTCAAAAGGAAAATGAATGTTAATGGGACTATTGATAAATAAAAAGTCTAATTTTTCATTCAAGGTTTTAAGCAAAAACTCAATGTTGGCTATTTTGATACGTATGCTATGGTTGCACGTATATCTACTATTAGATTGTTACTTTCCTTAGCAAGTATTCACAATCTGATTATCCATCAAGGATGTTACAACATGCTCTTAAAATAGTGAACTTGATGAAGAGGTTTACATGAAACAACCAGACCGTTTCATTATGCCTGGTAAACAGAAGGTTTCGTTATGCCTCGTAACGAGCATATGGTATGTAAATTTGTAAAATCTTTATATGGGTTGAAACAAGCACCCAAAAAATAGCATCAAAAGTTTGATGAGTTTATTTTGTCCTTTTGTTTAAAGTTAAACTAACATGACAAATGATTTTATAGTAGATTTAATGATGCTACTGATGTAAGAGTGATCATTTGCTTGTATGCAGATGACATGCTTATTTTTGGTACTAACCAAAATCCAATAGATGAAACAAAGCAATTATTATCGTCTAAATTTTCCATGAAAGACTTGGGAGAGGCTGATGTATAAGGATCAAGAGGGTGAAAAAAAGGGCACAGTAATGACTCAAATTCATTATGTTGAGAAAATTCTCACATTGTTCAATTTTAGTGAATGTTCTCCTATGAGCACTCCTATGGATTCAAGTGTGAAATTAATGTCAAACATTGGCATTCCTATTTCTCAATTAGAGTACTTTAAGGCTATTAGTTGCTTGATGTATTTCATGACAAGTACCAGGCCTGACATTACTTTTGTTGTGGAAAAGTTAAGCAGGTATACTAATAATCTCAGTGAAAGCCATTGAAGCATACGTTAATTATAATAGTAAAAAAATGGAAATGACATACATGTTCAAGTTCGACGAGTGAAAGCCATTGACGCATGAAATTCTCATTTTTTTTCCTGTCCTAGAAATCCATCACATATCGTATGAAGCAAGGAAGCTCTCCATGCATCGTCGTCGAATATGATATGTATATCCTTATTAGTATTAGGTGATTCAAATCATGTAATACTAATGAGGTGTATGATATGTTTAGTAACTCATGTTTTGGGAATGTTGGAAGAATGATCTTCAATTCTCTTTTTAAGTTTGGAACAAACTCAAATCTAAACTCGAGCGACCCAAGTGACAGTCCTAAACAAAAAATGACAAACATTGTGGGACGATGAATTCTTCATTCGGAAGGACTCCATGAAGCATTAATCCATGATAAGCAATGAGTCCCTCAACATTGTTAAAGGTACATCCAAACATTATCTAAAAGATGTGATATCAAATAGTCCTCGATGTGCACCTAGTAGAAAGTCATGTGTCGATCATTACTAGCAGTTTCTTTTACCTTTATTTGCCCACTACAATCTCTATTTATAAGCTAAATTAAAGAATAGACAATGGAGTTAGCAGTAGGTATGATATATAAAAGGTAGAGGTTTTTATTGGTTTCTACCTTCGAAGATGAGGATCCCGCATGTGGAGTTGGTATTTTTTTTTTCAGGCCACATTTGCGAAAATACTAGTCCCACCTGCAAAAATCCTCATTACATAAAATATTTGTATTTTCGTAGATGACACCTTCGAAAACACTAGTTTTTATCTTTGAAACCAAGGATTTCACATGTGGAACTGATATTTTATTAGGTGTGAAATGCAAAATACTAGTTCCACATTTCACATGTTGAAATTCCAAATATACACGGAAACGCCAAATTTAGCAAACTTATAGATCTATACAACAATAACAAGATAAAAAAAATTCATCCCATTGTATACTCGAGCACCAAACGACCAACCGGATCATGAGGCCCATTTCACGTCCTATGACATATTTTGGCAGCCTATTTCTAGCTTCACATGTGAACTAAAACTGATAGATTTTGATTCCTTTATATCCACCATGTGGTAGTTTTTTATATCATAAATATACGATCACCATCAACATCTAAAAAGTCCATGCTTTGGAATAAACTTGTACAATTTGGGAAGGGGTTTTCATTTTGTGGCTATTTTGGTAAATCTTACTTTTTTGGCTAACTTTTGGAAAAAGTTCAAGCATTAGCCAAATTTGTCTTATACTCCAAGATATACCTTGGGATATACAATTGTGATTTTCATACTTACAAAAGGTAAGCTATTGGACCACTTCATGTTCATCTTGTGAAAGAGATCAACATCCAATCCAATTTGTATCATATCTTCCTGTTTTTCCAATTACATTTATCAACATTGTGTTTTAAGATATAAAATTTTGTACAGGAAAAATGTATGCATACAACAATAATCTCTAAATATATACAAACTATCACACCATCAACATCAACATCAAGATCCGATCCTACTAAACAAAAGTGCGGATCCATTGACACTACGAAGAATCATCATCCTCGAATCTACATACGTCCCACAAACAATCTTTGACAAATCAAACATTTCAGGTGGAATTTGCATGCGAACCTCATTAACCACAAGCTCCCCAACCCGAATGTCTTTAGACAACGGGTCATTCAATGTCATAGTCACCTCAATGTCCCCAGACACCGACACCAATTTGGCAACTGCAAGACTCGATGGTAATTCTTTATGTCTTAATGCTTTTCTCCACTTGTTACCCGAGAGTTTCTTGATTACAGACGGGAGATTTTCGGTTCCGTTTTCTTGTTTCAGGTAAAGTCGTTTTCCCGCGGTTAGCCGGAAATCGGAGGTTATTTGAAGTTTTCCGGCGACTCCCACCTTGTGGTGTGGCCAGTCTTTTCCGGTCAAGACTGTGAATGTGATGTCTGAGGTGAAGGAGAATAGTTTGGATGATGGTGGAGTTATTGTGAGGTTGACATCTCCGATGAGGGCACGAGAAGGTGGTTCACGGGTGGTTAAACCTATGTGCCGCCCGCTGCAGTACACCAATCTCCATCTTCCTGGTAGCAACCCCCGCCAGCTCTGTATATATATTTGTTGGAGTAAATTACACGAATGGTCCCTATGGTTTAGGGTAATTTGCGCGTTTGGTCCCTAAGTTAATTTTTTAACTTGGAAGGTCCCTACTGTTTGTTTTTGTTACGCGCTTGGTCCCTGTCTCCCTATCTTACCTACCCTACCCTACCATTTTTCCCTATTTGAATAATAGTTTTTTTATGTAAGATAGGGACCAAGCGCGTAACAAAAACAAACAGTAGGGACCTTCCGAGTTAAAAAAATAAAACGTGCAAATTACCCTAAACCATAGGGACCATTTGTGTGATTTACTCTATTTGTTGTATGGAACAAAAAGACAAAAAGTTATAATTTTGTGTTCCACATAGAAGGGTAACGGCGGTGGGACAGCAACAAGAGATTTTTTTTTATCTCTCGTATGTGAAAAAGACATAAATACCCTTACCCTCCCTCATCGTAAAGGAAAGACGTAGAAAGCGTGTCTCATATGATATAACAAAGTGAAGTGAACTTGGAATTATAAAATATCAAGAGAGGGGAATGATGTGTTATTAACCTTGGGCTTTGAAGGATTCAACATCTCCATTAACTCAAGGAAATGAGCAAGCCTGATGCGCTGAAAACAATAATAATAATAATACGAAAAAATAATAATAATAAGAATAATATGAGAAAATAGAGAGAAGCAAAGGTACCTGTTGGTGGCCATATATGTATTCCTCAGTAATTCTAACTGCAGTTGATCCCAAACTCCATCTGATTACATCCATTGATGGATTCACACGCCATCTTGGCCCACATAGAAATGGATGTCTTAGAGCATCTAAACATCTGTAACAAATCTAAATTACAACCTTTTCAAACAAAAATTAGTTATTATATCATTTCACTAATGTAATACCCAAACTATTTTATAGAATGGAGTCCAACTTTTGATCCTCTAATCTTACATATATATATATATATATATATATATATATATATATATATATATATATATATATATATATATATATGTGTGTGTGTGTGTGTGTGTGTGTGTGTGTGTGTGTAGTCAGTTAGTGGTTACCTTATTCTATCAACAGGTTTAGCTGCAAGAAGCACTGATAGCAGATGCCATCCTGCACCCCAGTTCCTATCTAACATCTGCAATCAAATATCCATACATTTCTTTATTCATAATTAGAATATATATATATATATATATATATATATATATATATATATATATATATATATATATACACATTGAATAGATGTGTACTTACTTGCAGACCAATATTTCCATGTGATGAATTCATGTTTAGAGTTGGTAGGAGGAACTCACGCAAGCAAGAAGGATCATTTCCCTGAACAGATGATGAGAATAAGTGGATATTACATTGGTTTAGTTTTTTAGGATTCTGATTGAATTTAGGGTTTTTAAACATGAATATATGATATAGTATAGACATTAAAAACCAGTCCTTTTAATAAAGAGAAACATAAGAAATATGTTTACCTTGTTGAGGAATGCTTTGAACTTTGTGAAGATAACTGGATCCATAAGTTCCCGTAATACCATTTTTGCCATGATGAATCCAAGACATCTAATTTAATATATTATAAGATTAGAATGATCATCTCCCTTATCATAAACATACATAATTTCCTTCTTCCTTTAGGCTACTACTTTTGTAAATTACATGTTTTGCAAGAGTAACCCTAACAATTTTTGTTTAATTCAACACAACAAGTATCTCTTTGTTGACTGCATACCTCATATCAAATGCAATCATCATTTGTTGTCTGTCCATGTTGTTTTCAAAAAAGTCAGCAGCATTCCCCAATATTCCTACCTGTTATAAAAAGTCAAAGAGCTATAAGAAAGGAAAAATATAAATCTTGCATCCTAAGTAAGTGTTTGGTTTGTTGGTTGTAAATTGAAATGGATGCAATTCAATTTGTTCGATTCCATTCTTCCTTTTCTATCAAAAGACGAAAATACCCTCTCATTTTTTCTAACACATCAACATAACATACTGCAAACCAAGCACTCCCTGTTGTCTTTTTGGTATCATGAAATGGAATCACAAAGGTCCACAGAATGAGCCATTATTATACCATTATTATGTTTGATTGGCTTGAAGGAATTTAACCGGAATCCTGAGTAAAACTAAAATTGATAAATATAAATTTATAAATTAAACTTTACTCAAATGAACACTAAATAAATTACATATAAGCGTGTTTTTATGTTTGTTTGAAAATTGAAATATACCATGTGTATTTCCAATAGTAAAAAATAACTATTCAACACTTTGAAATACTTGTTTACAAATAAAGTGAATACCATGAAATCTCAAAATACGAAGAAAAATAAATATATCTTTATCTATTTTTGAGAATAATAAAAATAATTTAATCAAAGTTGTGATTTTAACATTTGTAGAAGCAAAGAAATATGAATACATACGATTGGTGTGGCTTGAGAAATAAGAATACTCACTTTAATATGTCTATCGACTGGACTTATATGAACATTCTCCAATCTCAACTCTGTATGGGCAAGTCCATGACTATGTAAATAGTTTACCTGAGTGAGGTACAACAAAATCAAAATCAACATCAACATGAAAGCGAATATTTTTGACTTTTGAAGTCTTTATTCTTCAACTTTGACCTTAAATATTTTTGTTTTTGATATATAATACTTTATGCAAAATGCATGAATGGATTGTGTTTTAAATGTCTTTTCATCGTTATAAGTTTCATCAAGTGATTTATAACACAAATAAAAATATTTAAGGTCAAAGTTGAAGAATAAAGACTTCAAAAGTCAAAAGTGGACAATAAATATGGGACATAGAGTATTTAACTATTTATTAAGCAACGTACTCCAATGAGTAGATCTCTCATGAGAATTCGAGTAACACGGAGTTGGCGAGAGACCGCAGGGCCGCCTACGGTATCATCACCGGCCCTCCTCACCGCAGATTCTTCGTCTAAAGCAAGCGTAGCTTCTAATGTTGGGAGCCAGTCTGTCTGACGAAGCCAGTGCCTCAAAGACAAACCACCATGATACTACATGCATCATGTTCATCTTCAATTATATTATATACGTAAAATTATAAATAATCACTTTTGTATTTAAGAAAATAAGAAAAAGTTAATTTTTAACTAAAATCATAAAAAGTTTACATAAATGAAAATCGGTTAGTTTTTATGGTGGAATGAAAATTGAGAAAATGGAAGGAAGCAATTAAATTCATTTAATAAAAAGTTAATAGGACCTACCCCATGAACAAGGGTAAAAGAGCCCTCATCCTCCGTTGTTGTTTCTGGGGAGAAGACGTAACCATGTACTTGCATTGAATATGAATGGTACATCATTTTACGGCGACAAAGCTTCTTTAACACCTACACTCCAAATTCCAAATCCAAACAATGATACATACATACATACATACATACATACATACATGATGATGATGCTGATGATGATGCAATAAATATTATGAATTTGATAATGAACATAACTAGTAAGCAGCCACCTGCATAGCGCGTTTCCCTCTGCGTTGTGCTTGAGCACTAGTGAGTCGCCGAAGCACCACTCTCGTATTATGCAATGGGCTGCATTTTCATACGTTGTGAGTTATGAGTAACTTAAGCTATTGGGGTTGGGGTATTATGTAATAGCTACCTATCAGTGTCATTGATTATCGCTTCAAATACAACCTCATCTCCCTACAATCAATCACCACAAATATCACGTCCAATCCAACAGACAGACATACAGACAGATAGAATGATAGATAGATAGAATTAATATATTTGCATACCCGTCCACCCAAGCCAATGCTAACGCGATCACTGATCTTAAAATCAGAAAATTTAAACTTGATAACATGGCTAAATTCTTCTCCTTCCAAAGAATCCGAATCTTCGAATTCAAGTGGAGATAGGGCCTCTTTCTCTCTCGAAAGTGAACACCTAATTTTGATTTGTGATTTTTGTTTGTAAAATAAATCAAAACTAGTCCACATTCGAGGCAAGCAACTTGGTCTTATCAGTGTTGATGGAAAACTATTAGTGTAGCATTTGCTTGTTTCCATAAGGCCACTTAAATAATGCCCTCCCTGTAAAGTCATTTGATTCTGAAACAAAAGTGATTATTGACTTATACATGTAAAATGACCAAAAAGGACATTCTTACATATTTAGAAATCTAAACTTTAATGATTTTAGTATAGTTTTTTTTTCTATTAAGAGACACGGTATTTTAAAGATGAAAACTTTTTTAGCATTATACTTTCAAAAGAAACCTATCAAGACAATGCAGTTACTAATAATATAACTCTGTCAAACTTTTGGATCTACTCATGTATCTGTATGTATAGTTTCCATAATTCAAAACCACTTTCTTGTATTACATGTAAATTTACATGGCTTAACATGTTAACCACATTTTCTTGTATCTTAAATGGACACGTGGCTTATAAATTGGAAAACAATGTACTTCACTTACAATGATATCTAGTTATGTTGACCATTCCTGATGATTTGTTTGTTACTTTTAAATAAGTCTTACATTTGGTACTAAGAAACGTTTTTTCTTTTGGGACTGTGGTAATATATATCTTTTTCTTTTGGCCCATTCAAATCTAATTAAAAAAACAGATGTACATAATTCTTTTATCTAACTGGATCAGATGTATGGATGATTAGGAGGTTTATCAAGTGATTTTTAAAACAAAAGCCCAAACTATATCAACAAAATCAGATTATAACACCAAACATAAGTGCTTATTGTTAACAACTTAACATGTAACCAGATAATCACCAAACTAAATCAACAAAATCAAATCAGATTATAAGCTTCATTGATTCAAAAAAATTCATGTGCTTAAAATATAAGTGCTTTATTGATTAAAAATAATCATCAGCTTATCACGAGGTGTACAGAACCAGAAAAAGAAAGTGGAATTCCAAACCAGAAATTTTACTCAAATTAGGAACAAGAATTAAGCTCTAGATACAAAATCGAACAAGAAAGTTATATGCTTCATCGATTCCAGAAATCAAACATCATGTATCAATCGAGGAGGTGTAACCGGATAAAGAAAGTCGGACTTACCATATAAAGGGGCAATAGCCGGCGCCAGCGATAGGAAGTCTGGACCGGAGGTGAAGAAGGGTCGCAGCTCTTCTCTCTGATGAACGTTACGAAGGAGCGTGTATGGGGAAGGAGCCTAACAACGTGAACAGGGTATTCCAATTACGGAAAATTGGAACAAGAAGACTTGCCTAATCGAATTCGCATGAACAATTAGTTAGGGATGAAATTCATTTAGGGATTTGTTAGTTAACATGGAGGGGTGATATAGATTAACAGAGAGTGTGATGGTTGCGTGTAATAGATTCTCAACGTGCGTCTTTCTCATGCCTACATCCGTCCGGCCGGTCTATTACTGCTGAACGCGCGTGCCAAGGGACCGACCACATCAGTTTGACGGGGTTAACAGTTTTAGCCATGTTTTAGAGACCATTTTTTTTTTTTTTTTTAAGTTCACTTATCATGTAATTTTATTTGGTTTATGTCCAGCTAATTTTGTTTTTTTACGCATTTAGGTAACGAATTTCATTTAGGTAACGAATTTGATATAAGTGTTTATATATGACAATTATGATCAGATATAACAAGTTATAGATGGTCATAATGATCATGTTTGAACACTTTCAACAAGTTTGTTATTTATATATATACAAAAAACGAAGTTACTAAAATATGAACAAAACAAAAAGATAATTACCCTGATAATTCAATTTGTCTTCTTTTTTATTTAGCTCCTAAATTTAACTTAAATGGTAAATATTTTTAAAATCATACCATTTTGATAAATATCTTTTTTTAAATACACTACTTTGATAATTAAAAATTGCAGATCTGTCACACATCTGGCCGATGGCGGAAACGTTGGGCAGTGCGAACGTGGGGAAATTGAACTGAGACATATATATATAAAACATAACACAAGGTTTATCGCAAACATTTTTTATTTATTATAAATTATTCCGGGGTTATATTACTTTTTAAAAGACAAACACATTTCCTAAACAGAACTAAGACAATAAACAAACAATGCTTAAACTCCAGCAGCTTCTTTGTAGACTTCCTCCTTCTTGACACGACTAGCATCCTCCTCCTTGACACGACTATTCTCTTTCTCACTCATCTTCCTAAGAATATATATATTTTTGAAAACATCAATATAACATAATGTTGGTGAATGCATAAGTTTTTAGAGTTTTCGGCTTTTATTTGGTTATATTAGTTTAAGAATCATTTTTCTTTCAGAAAAACCTTTCCTAAAGTATTCTATCAACCCTAGCTTACTGTCTTTTAGGATTTCTAACGATCATATCTTATTATCTTGTAGGATATCTAACAATACAATCTTATTATCTTATTAGGATATATTTTATAAATCCTAATTTATTATCTTTCTAGGATATCTAACGATCTGTAACGGCCCAAAAATCAGAGTAAAATTTTTCATTTTGAAAACACAATGAACAAGCCCAAAAATTACCAAAGCATTGTTTACAAATCATAATAAGTCAAAACATCAAATCAAGTATCGATAACATAAATTGTGGGATGATGTGTATAATCACGTCTTCGCCTTTCCCCGCTCATCAAAAGTACCTAAAACACTGAAATCCAAATTGTAAGTCAAAGCTTAGTGAGCTTCCTAAAATACCCCACACCACAAACAAATACAAATACAATACAAGCATGCATACAGGGTTTCAACCCAACCATACCGGGTTTGTTGGTTTACATCACAAAGCAGTAAAACATCAACCCAACCGTACAGGGTTTGTTGGCACGTGGCCTCAACCCAACAATCCAGGTTTGTTGGCAGGTAACCTCAACCTAACCTTATTGGGTTTGTTGACATCCAGTCTTAACCCAACCATACCGGGTTTGTTGGCACGTGGCCTCAACCCAACCACACATATGTCGATATATACACAAATAAATAACACATAAAACTATCATAGCAGCCCTACAACTTAGGATACATAAACTCAATAAATGGGTCGACTTGGTGCCTTAGACCCATTGGCATAGTGGGAGAACGCACCTTACAAACCGAACACAAGCTGAAATAAGTCTCGACCCCAAATATCGGCTCTACCAGTCACCTATTATTCAATTGATAGTACAAGCTTAATTAATACTAAATTATCCAAAATACCCTTATGTCAACATTGGTCAAACTCAATAAATCAGTCGAGTTAACCCAACTAAGTCAACTCAGCCGAGTTGACTCACTCCAGTACGTGGGGCATTCTCGGTTGCGACCAAAACAGACGGGGGCCTGACCGCGTACACACAATGTACCTCCTGGTACGCCTAGCATACACAGTTGAATGTTCTTAACTCATTAAGGGCTTAATGCATAAGCCTTTTTCGACCAAACTACATATCCAGGTCTTAAATGTTGTCCTTGACCATAAAGTTTCCAACTTTATGGTCTTGCATAACCCTAATGTGCTTAACACTAAAAATCCCAAGATCTTAAGCCATTAAGACAACCAAACTCTTGTATGGGGGAGAATTAAGGGTCAAGAACACATTTTTATCATTGTAAGCCTAGAAAAACATCCAAAAGGACAACCCGTTTGCTCTATAGTATGGCATACACAAGAAGGCCATATCTGGGGACAAAAGTTCATAATATCAACATACAACAAGATTTATCAACTTAATAACCAAGGTATGAACTTTATACCTTCTAGAGGTTAAGGATAATACAAGACTTCCTGATCCAAGCTTGCTTCTAGCTTCCAAGCTTCACCACCACCTTCTTCTCCATTTGAAACAAACAAAACACACTCTCAAGCTTCAAAATGAAGAAATGGGGCTAGGGTTTGTATGGGGAAATGTTTCAAGTGATGGAGGCTGGAAATGGGATGAGAAAATGGGACTTAAGGTGCAATATATAGGAACCAAATCCTAAAGATTAGGGTTTGAGTCCTGGCGGAGTATACCATACATACTCATAGTACGCCCAATGTACTTGGAGTATGCCCAACGTACTCCATCAAATGATGGTGTTCTGCTAAATCCCCCTTACGCCCAACATACCATCTAGGTACGTCCCCCGTAAGGGCCAAAGTTGCCAAAAGTCACAAATTAAAGGGTTGGAAGGAAATTTAACAGGATTTGAGTGTAATAATTCTCCCCCACTTGGATTAGACTTCGTCCTCGAAGTCTGCTGAAGTGAACAACTCCATTTAATGCTCCATCATCTCTGTGAAACATTCCAAAAATAAGGTCCGAAAATTCCGTTTTAAATCATTAAAAAAAACCATAATTATCAACCATTTCATTCATAAACAAAAATCGTTATATCAAATCACAATATTATCTCAAAACATGTTCTTTTTATTAGAGTAAACATCTCAGGCTAAAACTTCCTGGTGTGTGCCATACAGTCACCCCGAGCTCTTCCCTCCGCTACTGGAAGCACGAACCTTAGTGAGTTCCCCAATCTACCACATACCATACACATAACACATACTACAAACATTGGGCCTAGCCCGCTACATCGGGCCCCGCCCCGCTTCAGACGAATCCGACATCAAGCCCCGCCTCGCATCGAAGCCCGCTCGATATACAGATCTGCTTCTACTAGGCCCCGCCTGTCTTCGGGCCCCGTCCGCTTTACACATACAAACAATAACATATAATCATGTTAATACATAACAAACAATCGTTATACTATAACTACTAGTCTCAAGGCCCTGCTATCAAGGGCCCCGCCCCCCTACTCTGCTACTAATGAGATAAGGAACCCCGTCCACACTTAGCTAGTGATGAGATACTGCCCCCCCCCCCCCCCCCGACCACACTCATCTCCCTACCAGCCACATATAAGTATCACAAAGACAACAAGTATAAATAAACATATACTACTGCCTCGGGTACCACCCAACATCGAACTGTAGCTCGGAACCTACATATAATCCTTCTTCGGGCCTCTCCCGGCATCGGACCGAAATCCAGAACATATAAACTGCATCAGGCTAACCCCGACATCGTATCTAAATCCGGTATACACTAACATACATAAACAGGCCGACATTGGTGCCTTAGACGCATTCTTAATGGAGAATACTCACCTCACAAGCTGACTGTAGAATCCTGCGAATAACCCCTCACTGCTAGTTGGCAGATCCTTGAACTGCTGATCACTCGACTCCCCGAGTTATCATTACCAACATAACAATTATTCAAGAATTGATAATCCTTCTTAGGGTAAATGACCATTTTACCCCTTGTCAAAGCTGAAGTCAACACTTGGTCAAAGTCAAAGTCGACACCCGAGTTGACTCAACTCGCTGAGTTGCTCCATCAACTCGCCGAGTTCTAACACTCAGAAAACCTGAAACCACGATCCAACTCGTCGAGTCAGCCCCTGAATCGTCGAGTTCCTTGGTTTCTCGTGGTTGTGATTTATCACATCAACTCGTCGAGTCAGTCCTCAAACTCGCCGAGTTCTCGTATGAATAGAAACGAGACAACTTTCTTCGACTCGTCGATTCCCTACATGGACTCGCCGAGTCCCCAGTCTATTTGGGCCATCTTAACAGATTAAGTCCCTACACTTCAGATCTAAAACGCCAAACTTCGTCTACACACTCGAAATGACTTCTTAAGGGTAAAGTTTCCAACTTTACCCACTCCTAATCCTTCTTAATGGGTTTAGAAAAAACCCTAGCTCCTTAAGACATAAATCTATATCCAAAAACCTTCATTACTCCAGTCCAATGCATAATAATATAGATCTATGCCTTATACACCAAAAGAACACGAAAAGTTTCTTCCTTTTCTTCCATGCATGGAATTTTGAGGCTTAAAAGACCATAACCACTCCTTAAAGCTTGCACGGGGGTTTCTAATGGCATAAAGCTTGCACCTTTATGCCTTAACCACTCTTAGGGACTCCAGGTTTGAAAGGATCTTTGCTTGGGACGTCCTTGTCCCATAGATCAAGCTCCATGGACCAAAACTCTCATAAAATGGTCGTCAAGAGATCTAAGAAACTATAAGTCAATATGAAGACTTGATTACCAGAAAATGATGGAAATGAGATGGTGTTTCTGGATCTACAAACTTCTTCTTGAACCTTCAAGCTCCTTCTTCTTCCTCAAGTCTCCAAGAACACATAAAGCACTCAATAATAGCTCACACACTCACAAAATGCTCTAGGGTTTCATGGGGTAAGCTCTGGACAATGGGGACTGGGAATGGAACCAAGATGATGAGAATAAGATGCTTAAATAGGGTACCAAGTCCTGAATTTAGGGTTTCCTAAACCCTGACCAACTCGCCGAGTTGGTCCCCCAACTCGTCGAGTAGGTCTCTTAACCCGTGACCCAAATTATGCTCCTACTCATCAAGTCATCCCACCCACTCGATAAGTCGCCTTCTGATTTTGAGGTTTTTCTTTCCTTTCTAGGCCTTCTGAATTCGGAGTGTTACACTTTGACTCCGATTCCTAAGTCCACTCGAAGCCCTTCCGATGTTGCCACTGCACCTTAACCAATAGAACCACCTTGTTGCGCAAGGCCTTCGTCTTCCGATCAAGAATAGCTATCGGCCTTTCAATGTAGTTCAGGCGCTCGTTGACCTGGATTGTTGGATTAAGTGTCTAAGTCAATAACTAAATCAATATAATCTTCCATTATCAACAAAGTTCCTTTGGGGTTGCCCTCATAACCAAAAATAGCTAGAAATGATATCAGGAGAAAAAGAGATAAATAATTTGTTAATATATTATGTGATTAATATATTAATTGGAAATAGATAATTGATATGCTAATTTATTATGTAATTAATAAATTAACATGTGATCAATTGTTATATAATTGATTTGTTAATTTATATATTAATAAATTAATAAGAAATTGATTAGAATTAATTTAGGGAAAATGTCACTATAGCACAATAAACTTATTTGTTTTGTCAGACTTGACCAATTATGTTTTTTCTTGTGCAATAGGTCATCTAACTTTCATTATACATGTCAATTAAGCCGTTATCATTAGTTTTTTAACCATTCATCTATTAACTAGTTATCTAAATTACATAAATGGCCCCTATAATTTAATTTCTTTTGTGGTGGATCCCTTACTAGCTATGATTTAAATTACACAACCAAAACTGACATTTACGAAACCCTGGGGACCAAAGTTTAACATTCTCATCAAGAATCTTATCCATTGCAAAGAAAAAAACAAAAAACTTGAGCTTCTTCATCAATGGTGGTGTCATCTTTACAAGGTATGTTTTCTTGAACAAGTCTCAACTTCTGTTTTAATCCTTGGTTTATTTTTTTGTTCTTCACTCAGTTTCTTTTTAGTGTCCTTGTAGATTGTCTTCAAATTTTTGAACTCGTGTTTGCATATCGTCTTTCATTTTTTGAATCTATATTTGAAGATCATCTGCTTATTTTCTTAACATGTCTGCAAAGAATAATATGGGATGAAATCGAGGATTCTAAAGTAATCACCATGTTCAAAAGCGTATCAATCGTATCTACTAATTCTGTAATTATTTGTGGATTCTTCGATACATCTTCCAAACTTTCATTTGATACATTTCTGATTTCCAGTTCTTGTTCTTGTTCTAGATCGGATTCCAGATAATATTTCTCTTTGATTGATTTGAGTTTTTGTTTAGCTTGATCGAATCTCTGGTGCCCTAATTTAACATCGTACCTCAATTTTTGTTGTTGATCTTGTAACATAGATAAGGTCTCTTGATATGAGTTCAAAGCTTCTTTTGCCATTAAAGTACCTTAATTGTCTAATTTGAAACAGATTGAGATGGAGGAGTCCTAATCGTTTTCTAATTCATCTTCATGGATTCAACATTATCACGAACACCTCCAGTTCGTGTTTGATTTGGAGCAATTAGCGGATCATTATTCACTGTCATTGCTTCACTATTTGCACTTCTAGATCCATAAAAAGTACCATTTGAACTGGATGTAGAAACTATGGAATTTTGATTATTTTATTATTTAATTTGAATTGAAAATGAAAGAGTAAATTGAAGAGAATTGGTTCCATCAGAATCAGAAGAACTACTTGTACCATCGGATTGCAAATTTTTAATAGCACCACTCCTACTACGAGAGCTCCCAAACCTTGAACCACTGAAGATATTCAAGAACTATAGAATAAAAGGATTAGAGGAAGATGATGAGAATGTTACACTTTGGTCCCCAGAGTTTCATAAATATGGCAATTTTGGTCGTGTAATTTAAAACCATAGATGGTAAGGGACCTACCATGAAAGAAATTTAAATAATAGGGGCCATTCGTGTAATTTAGATAACTAGTTAACGGATGAATGGTTAAAAACTAACGATAATGGCTTAATTAACATGTATAGTAAAACTTTGATGATCTATTGCACGAGAAAAAACATAACTGATCAAGTCAGACAAAACATATAAGTTTATTGTGATATAGTGACATTAACCTATTAATTAATTATTAATCAGAATTAATCTGGAATTAATTTGAGATTAATTGGAATTAATTAAAGGTGCAAGGGGTGAATTGTAATTGTTCAATAGTTGAACAAAAGGAAGCAATTCTAGAATCATCCAAGGGGTGGACGGTTTTGGGAGCCTCCTTAGGGTTTCTAGAAGCCTCCTGGATGCATATAAGAAAAGGATTTAAATATGGATTAAATCTATTATTTAATTATTTAAATCTTGCTCTGTCCCTAAGTTACTTAAACTGTAAATTGGGTCCCTTATAACCTCAATTTCGTTGATTCTCTTCCCATAAGACATACGAACGAAAATTATACCTCTCTTCTCTCTCTCCTCTTCATTATAGGATTTCTAGGTTTTGGGTGTGAGCCATTAGAGGCGCGAGATTTTGGGTGCTTGCTTCCAAGGTTTCATTAAGGATTTTGAAGTGATTTGTTTACTACAACAATTTAAAGGTATGTAACCTTAATTCTTCTAATTTGGTTACACTAGGAAGTCATTAGGGTTCTAGATTTTTGTTGTTCATGGAATGTTACATTCAAAGTGTTAAAGACATAGATCCTTTAGGTTGCATGTTCCCTTAATTGTTAAGTGAAATTCTGCAAGCACATATTTATTATAATCTATAAAACTCATCATTGGTATCAAAGCCTCAGTGTGTCTAACGTTGTCTGTAAATTATATTAACTAATCAAAATCGTTTTTTTGAGAAAAACTGTTTCTCACGTCCTGAGCATTTGTTTCTCACGACGTGAGATCTGGCAGATCTAGTTTTTCGGATTTTCTTGCCTAATATGATTTATGTGGTTGTTAATCAGTAATTATCTATATCAATATATGCCATAATCCTATTTTTGCATATGTATTAGATAATTAATTAAAATCCTAAATGTTAGGAGATATCCGTAGACTTGATAATGAATAATTAGAGGATTACTAGTTAATATTATCCTTATGGATCTTATTATTGATCTAATTAAATGTTTAATTAAAAGATAAATGTTAAATCCATAAATTGATTTAAATTTAATTAATTTAAAAAGTTTAATTGGTGTAATTAAAAGATTAAACCTTGTATTTTGAAATGTTTTAAAATACACCCTTATATATATATATATATATATATATATATATATATATATATATATATATATATTTGTGTGTGTGTGTTATAAGATAAATTACTACATGCATAAGACAAGTCGATTGAATCGCTAGTATGCCTCATTCATGAAGCTGAACTATAAGAGGGTTATAAGGAAACGACTTATAAAATGGTTGTTAAATGGGTGTCCACTGTCACCCACCGCTCCCTTGTTTGGTGGAGGGTCGTTTGCAGAACGGGTTCGACGGGACATAATCTCATTAATAAGTACAATGATATAAAGTAACTAAACTGTTTTTAAAATCCTAGTCTAGTTACTTTAGGAAAATGTAAAATGCATGCTAATGCATTAAATCGCACATTATGATTTATATGTCGTTAGGGGAGCGTGTGTGGTTAACTGACACAATAATAGGGACTATAAAGAGTTATGATGGACATCTTGAAAAATATCATTTTTTATGGAGCATGTGTGGTGACTGGTACATCAATGTGAGATTGTAAAATATATCAAGGTTGTCAAGTGGGTTTGCATGGTTATTCACATTTCGTTTGTAATCCTCGATTTCCCAGTCACAAAAGTGAGAGCATAATCTGAGATTAAGCATGACACTGATAAGAATCAATGAATCTCAAAATATCTTGGAGTTTCATAAGATTGAAATTGGTAAAAGCCTTACCCACGTAAAATAGATTCGAATTTGACTACGACTTCTTTCTTCAAAGTTCGAATCGAAAATATGGATCCTAGCCTTAATTTAAAATTTATGGGTTAATAATTAAGGATTAAAGTTAACTGACTTGAATTCTCTTTTCTCCCATTATAGATGTCAAATCAAGACAATAATGATCTTCCTCGTTCGTTTGGAAATACTTTTCCTCTTCTTTCTAAAAATGATCTTCCACTTTCTAATCAAGGTGAAAGTGTTTTCTCTTCTTCAATGGTGGAACTGGACATCATGCTTCTTCAACTCTTCCATCTCCTCCTCCATTGAGTCTCCCATCATCGCATTTTCCTCGAGTTGAAAGATACGAAACTACTCAAGACCTATTGGCATGTAGACATCAAGATGGAAATTCTATGTATGCATATGCTATGGAAATGAAATCGTACATTAACAAGTTGGATATAATAGGTGGCATTTTCCCAAGGGAGGGGACCATTGATTTGGTTATTCTTTCGCTTCCAAAGTCATATGAATAGTTCATTGAGAACTTTCGCATGATGAACATTGACACAACCCTAATTGATCTGATTATTACTAAAGCAAAAATGCTTAAGAGCACATCTAAAGCAAAGGTGCTTAAAAGGTTCGATTCCAAAGTTTCTATGGACATTGACAATGGTGACAATGGTGGTACATATAATATTTCTTTTCCTAATGGAAAGGGGTTGGCCAAGGTCAAACAGTTTGATAGTATGGTAAAGAGAAATGCTAATTCTGAGATAGTTTCATGTGTTAACCCTAAAGATTCCATTTGTTTCTATTGCCAATTGAAGGGACATTGGTTCCGAAGCTGCCCAAAATACCTAAGAAATCTTAGAGATAGTAAAGTCGAGTTGTGTTACTCTACTTCAGGTACATCCTACCCTACAAGTACAATAAGAAAAACTCACCAGTCTATCATAAAGCTAGCATAACATCAATCTAATATACCAAGATACATAATCCAGTGGGCTGGTATTGGTACCTTCGACCCACAAGTACAATGAGGAAAACTCATCTCACAGTCTGAAATGTAGCTGAAAAGATCACTACTCTAACTGTTGACTCTACGGGTCACCTATACCACAAACAGTGACCTAATCTAAAGGTACTGCTCAAATTACCCAAAATACCCCTAAGTTAAACTTGGTCAAATTCCTAGTCAAAGTTAAAGTCAAAAGTAGTCAACACAGACTGAGTACACCCAGCGTACTCAGTCACTATGTTTGGCGTAGTAGATCCTTGGCCAAAATACGGGGCCTTATCCCAATACACGCAACCTACCACCAGGTACGCCCAACATACTCAACCTGATCCTACTTTTCATCATTAAGTGGTTATTACATTAAGATATCACATCCAAAGCTTAGATCTAGTCCCAAATATCATTATATGTCATAAAGTTTCCAGCTTTATGACTTTCCATGGCTAGTAGTGGTCCAAAAACCAAAACACTAACTTAAAACACAAACCCAAGCACCATAACTCTTGCATGGAGGGAAGAACTGGACCAAGACAACATTTTTATGATTCCTAGCACTCAAAAACATCTGAAAGGACAACTCTTATGGTTTAAAGTAAGCCATACTCATGAATACCAAGATTATGTGACCAAAATGCATAAAAACTTAAGAACTGTCAAGATCTAAGGAAAACATTCATCAAGTTCCAAGCTTTATACCTTTAAGGGATGCTTGAGGTGAGATACTTCTGGATCTAAGTTGCCTCGAGCTTCCAAGATGATCTACTATGTTATTACTCCTTCACAAGCACAAGAACACACTTTTTTCAAGCTCAAAATCACACACCAAAGAACTAGGGTTTACAAGGAACGTTTTTGGGAAATGGAGGTTGATGAAGGAAAGGGTTTTGAGGGATAAGGATGCTTAAATAGCGCTCTAACTCTAAAATTTAGGGTTTTCTAACCTGCCAAGTACGCCAAGCATACTCATGAGTACACTCAACATACTCACATGAACACACGACCCTTTTCAATGAGCTACGACATGCTTACGCCCCAAGTAAGCATGGCGTAAGGACCAATTTTACAATATTTTTATATTTTGGGTCAAAAAGGAAAATAAATGTGGGTGTTAAACGTTCATAACGAGATGCATAAAGTTGATGATAAATACTTTAAAAAACTATGGTTGGAATCCAAGGTATGTATATTTTAACTTAATTATTAGAAATACGCATGGAATATTTGTTAATTAATTTTGTGTTTAACTTATTCTTTTTTAAATTGTAGATTATGTGGTACATTAAGAGCGATGCTCCAGAACAGTTTATAAGAAAGAGAGCTATCAAATATAAGAAAGAGAGCTATCAAAATCGGTATAAATTTTAGATCAAGGCTTGTTAAAAAAATATGTAAAAATGTACATGAATCCATGTGGCAAATATTTTTTTATTGATCCTGGTGATTGGAATACCATCGTTTTACAAAAATTAGAAATTAAATTTTGGTATGACCATTGTTATTATTAGTATTATATATATATATATATATATATATATATATATATATATATATATATATATATATATATATATATATATATATATATATGTTACCAAGTGATTAATAACAAGTTTGTGTGAAGTCAAAAAGTGAGAAAGCAAAAATAAGCAATTCCAAGAGAAAATTCAAGCCCTACTTAGGACGAAGTGGCTGGAAGGGTTTCGATAAAAAGCAAAATATCATAGGGGCTCAACTTGAAAAAAATACAAATTTCTTAAAAGTATACAAAAGTGTCCTTTCTAGGATGTATATGTTGAGTTGTTCTATTTAAAATAAAGAAACTAAGCTGTATGAACTTCCAGCGAGAGCCATTGAAGATTTCAAATTTTTGGTAAGTTATACGGTGGAATGTTTGAAAATGTGAACCATGAACTAAGTTATAAGGGATTATATGTCCTACTATGGTTCACGGTGGAATGTTTAAAAATGTGAACCTTGATCATAGTATAGGCTCAATACCATTAGTCGACACAAGCCCAACCTTTCGTGGCTCCAATTATGGGTCTGGTGGACCGTGTATTTACTATCTACATATACATGTAATATATTATAACCTTTCGTGGCTCCAATTATGGGTCTGGTGGACCGTGTATTTACTATCTACATATACATGTAATATATTATACTAAAGCTATATTAGATTTTTAGTTTTTTATATTTTCTATTCTATGGAAATTTTAAAACATAGATATCTCATTTATATCTATGTTGTCTGGTTGTAGATCAGGACCGCATGTGATTTGCTTATCAAGGTTGTTGAATCGCAATTGATGGTGGATTCTGGTACAACATGACTAACCTAAAAAACGATCATACATGGGAAATCAATTAAGGATGGTTGTGTTAAAGTTCAAGTTTATGAAATCAATGAAATATATGAGAACTTGCATGTCCACGCTATAACAAAAAACTTATGAAGTTCAGTTTGTTAAAGATATGATTCATTCCGTCGTTCAATGGCCAAGATATGCACATCATGTATATTTTTATTTACATATTACAATTTATTTTAGTATATTTTTATTTAAATATAACGATATGATTTTATCTTGCAAACAAAGAGATACTCTGCAAATAACCTAGTCGCACAAGAATGGACTCGATTCCCTACTCGCCACAAAGAGCCATCGCGACCACTTCATATTGTTGTCCAAAGGTAGTCGTCCCAATTACTCTTACTTTTTTTTGTTAATTTAGTTTGATTTTTAATGTTATGAAAATTTGTTTGTTATTTTAGTTTGATGAAAATGAAGCCCAATTCAAATGGAACTTAATCCCTATTTTCAAGGCGTTTTTACAAATTTTGTTACTCATCAAAATCTTTATATATATATATATATATATATATATATATATATATATATATATATATATATATATATATATATATGCGTGTGCGCATATAATAATATCTAATATTAATGTTTTTTTTATGATTGTTGTTAGCTATTATGTTTCACTCCATCACATTTTGCTACAAATGCGCCCGTGCACTCACCTTTACCCTTACCTTCACCCCTACCCTCACTCATACCTATACCCATGCCCGTACGCAACCCCGAACCTCAACCCAAAAGCAACCATCAACCTCAGCCCAAAAGCAACCTCGAATCTCAACCCAAAAGCTACCCCGAACCTCAACCCAAAAGTAACTCAAACTTGTACCCAAACCCATATGCGTACCTAACCCCATACCTCAACCCAAAAGTAACCCCGAACATGTACCCAAACCAATACATAACCGTAACGCCCCATTCCTAGTATGCATTTGATCTATTAAAGTATTCATTTTGTAAGAGCTACTCGACGAGTTGGTAGCCCTAACTCGTTAAGTAGATGCCAACTTGGACGCAGGGTTTAAGTGGTCTACTCGACGAGTCGAAGCCTTGACTCGACGAGTAGGTCCATCAGGAGGAAACCCTAATCTTTAGGATTTGCACACTATTTAAACATCATATCTGGCCTCCACCCCAGCCTCTATCACCTCTAAACCCTAATCCACATTGAGTGATTTTGAGTTATTTCTTGCCATTTTGAGTGTTATTTGTGCCTTTTGAAAATTGTGGAAGAAGAAGATAGAAGGATCAAAAGGGAAGAAGTAGATCCAGGAACTACACTCCATTTGCTACATAATCAAGTCTCTAACTTGATCATTCTTCTCTTAGATCTATTTTTGTCCATTTTATGAAGGTTTCGGTGTAAGAACATTGGTCCTTAGGATTGGGACGTCCTAAGTGACTTATATCTCAGATCTGGGGTTTAAGAAGGGTTCCATGGCATAAAGGTGCAAACTTTATGACCATGGAAGCCCCATGCAAGCTTGTATGCAAGAACATGGCCTTTTTAGCCCTAAAAGACCATGCATGAAAGGAAAGCTTGGGATTTTACATGTCCAACAAATGATAAGAGCCTAGATCTAGTATATTGTGCCTTGGTTTAAGGTGTTATGGCTTGTGGACCAAGAATTATGTCTTAATGAAGTTAGGGTTTGGGTTAAACCCATTAAGAAGGACTAAGGACGGGTAGAGTTAGAAACTTTACCCTTAAGAGTGTTTTCCCAGTATGTAAATGAACTTTGGAGAATTGATCTGAAAGGTAGGAGCTTAATCCATTGGGATGGCTTAATCGGACAAGGGAACTCGGCGAGTTCAGGGAAGGACTCGACGACTTAAAGCGCGTTATCCCGATTATTATGACAGAAAGAACTCGACGAGTCTGTAAAGGGACTTGACGAGTTGACTTAGTCGACCACGAGTTTAAGCATTATAGGGACTCGCCTGGTTGGGAGATAACTCGACGAGATGGGTTGACTGGGAGTTGACCTTGACTTTGACTTTGACCAGGGGTAAAATGGTCATTTTACCGTAAGGAGGATTATCAGATTTTGATTAAGTGTTATTGTGATTTTGATAGCCGAGAGACGTTGGAGCAGTTATCAGATTTTCCTTACCGAGAGATTTCATAGACAGCTTTGCAAGGTGAGTCTTCCTTTAGTAGGAATGGGTCGAAGGCACCAAGGCCAGCCCATTTAAGTTAGTATTAGTTCTGGATTATAGTCTGATGTCGGACGTGGCCCGATGTAATGTTATATGTTTTTCCGGATCTCGATCCGATGTCGGGGAGGTCCCGAGGAATGCTTGTATGCCTGTATGCTTGATGTCTTCGTGATTCTTGCATGTCTTTGTTATCTATTAGGAGTTCCAGACTTCAGTCTGATGCCGAGGCAAGCCCGAGGAATGCTTAGTTAGTATGTATGATAGTATGTTTTCGAACTCTGGTCCGATGCCGGGGAGGTTCCCCTAGGAATGTTAGCATGCTTCCGGATCTTGGTCCGATGTCGGGCGGGGCCCAAGGAATGTTTACATGGTAGTATATATGTTATGTTATATGTTAGTTGATATGTTCATATGTATGTTGAGATCTGCTCGATGTCGGGTAGGGCTCGATGCCAGGCGGGGCCCGATGCCGAATAGGGTACGATGTCGGGCGGGGCCCGATGTCGGGAAAGCCAATGCTGAGCTAGACTTGATGTAGCAGGGTCTGGGCCCAAGATATGTTATATGTTATGTGTATGGTATGTGGTAGTTTGGGGGAAATCGCTGAGCTTCGTGCTTACAGTTTTTAGTTTTGGTTTCAGGTACTTCCACTAGCAAGGGAAGGGCCTGGGATGATCGCATGGCACACACCATAGTTTCAGTCTGAGATTGTTTTTGACTCTGATATTTTCTGATATGTTTTCGATACAGTTCTTGACATGATGTTGTGAGATACATGATACTTGATTTTATTTATGACTATGGATGCTTTGTGGTTTTATATTAAGTTTCAAAACGAAATTTTTGGACCATATTTTTGGGACGTTTCAAGTTGGTATCAGAGCCTTGGTTTGAGGGATTCGGGCACACTCTCAGGTGTGTCTTAACTCAAACTAAGGAATTGGTATGAAAATTTTCAAAAGAAAATCATTTTTATAAAAAGAACTTTGAGAAAAAGAAAAGAATTTTGAAAGAAGAAAAGAACGTTGAAAAAGAGAAAAGGGTGTGGTGCATGCAATCAACCAAGCTCAAGTAAGTACTCTCAAATTACCCATACAGGTTTATGTGATGTTTATCAGCTTTATGAAGACAACATGCTAAATTAGGACTAAGGATCTAGGGATGATGTCTTATGTGCCTGTTATATGTGTATCAGCTTTATGAGAAATGCATACTAGTACATAACAGTCAGTATGATAGCCAGAGTAGTATATGCATGATTATGTGTACTCAATTCCCGAATGCTACTTGCTTTGTGCTTTAAGGAGTTCTAGCCATCTTTTGCTAACTAGTAGACAAATATGTTAATTTACAAATTGCAAGGAATAAATAATTTCAGAAGTTTAGGTCTAGCTCTATTTCACAGCTCTTGTTTGAGTCCAATCGTTGTAAGGTAGGACCTCTCATTCGAAGAATTATCTAGTCTTAGTGATATGTAATAGTATTCGTAGGCTAGTTCGGGGAAGATAACATGAACTTCTTATGTAGCTGATGGCGGAGAGTAGGACGGTGATTACCCTAGGGCAAGCCTAGGATGAGAGTAGCACGTGAAGCATTAGTAGTAGAAGGGACTTGGTGAAGTCAATGCAATTCTTGAGGAAAGTATAGATAGATGTGGAAGGTAGTATGGGCCCGTACTATTGAAAGCAGAGGATCCGTACTCAAATCAAGGAAGGCTGAGATGAATCCAGGGAACTTGTAGTGTATGTGATCCCTCAAGTTATGTTTAGTATTCTGATGTTTGTTATGATGTGTTTTTCAGAGTGGTGGTTTTATGCCTTAGACCAGCAGTTGGCAGTTCAGGTGCCAGTGAAGGATCAGGCTTAGGCTCTGGAGCTGAGCAGCTAGACAAGAAGACTAGGGAGTTCGTCTCCTCCAATATCATGCACAACATATTGGACCAAATTCCTGTGATCTTTGGTATGGTCAAGGAGGTTATCTTGGATATTCTTGAGGAGAGGTTGAGTGCTTTCCGTGCGGAGATGGTGGTAATGCTAGGGGCCCGTAGGGTGACTTTCAGGGAGTTCATAGCATGTGGAGCTCTAGATTACCATGGGGCTAAGGATCCCATTGCTAGCAGCAGATGGTTGGATGATGTCGCCAACGCTTTCCATACGAGCAGATGTCCCGAGGGGGACAAGGTTCGACTTGCTTCCTGTCTGCTGAATAACAGAGAACGTGATTGGTGGGAGGAGGTCGGACATGCCATTGGTGATGATGTAGCTTTAGATATGATGACCTGGAGTGACTTTTCAGCCAGGTTCAGGGCCGAGTTCTCACCTGTGATTGAGGTGCAATAGCTAGCGAGAGAGTTCCAGGATTTACAGTAGACCACTGAGATGGTGACTGAGATCACCGCCAAGTTTAGGGAGAAGACCCTTCTTATTCCGTAGTACATGGCGGACGAGGAGATGAAGAAGGCATGATATCATGAGATGCTAAGGAGTGACATTCGGTAGTTTGTAAGCCGTTCTAGCTGCAAGACGCTGGAAGACATGATTACGAGAGCTCAGGAGAGGGAGCTAGGTTTGGAGATGGAGAGGAAGAGGAAACCCGAGGGGGTGCAGACAGTGAGTGCGGGCAAGAAGCGCAAGGTGTCACATCATAGATCGAGGAGCCAGCAAGGCTGCAGCCGGTGTGGCAAATGCGACAAGATGCACGAGGGGGTGTGCAAGGCAGGGAGTTCAGGCTGCTTTAAGTGCGGTCGGACTGGTCATATGAGTAGCGATTGTACAGCTGTTACCACTACGACATGATCATATCTGATTTGCTTTCAGTGCAATCAGAGGGGACACAAGCGATCCTAGTACCCGAATTTAGCTGCAGCAGGACAGGTGGTGGTACCTACTCCTGCCACACTGAGGATTATGGATGGCCGTTAGGGCCGGGCTAAGGCGCCCACAACAAGGAGCAGAGCTTTTCATCTGACTACTGAGGAGGCACGTGCGGCTCCCGATGTTGTGACTGATATGTATTCTCTCCTTATCTCTTTATTTATCTTGATTGTCTCTCATGTTTTATGTGTTTTATTATAGGATCGTTCCCAGTGAATGATATATTAGCTTTGGTACTGTTTGATTCGGGTGTCACCCGATCTTTTGTGTCGCTCGCGCTCAGCAAGCAATTTGTAGGAGCTCCAGGGGAGCTGGGTTGCCCACTAGATATGGAGATAGCAGATGACAAGACTGTCAGGGTCATGAGGGTTCACATAGGATGCACACTAAAACTATTCGAGCAGCAGTTTTCAGTAGACTTGGTTCCTATTCCCCTGTGTGGGAATAAGGTTATAGTGGGTATGGATTGGTTGAGCCCCAATGGGGAAGTGATTGATTGTGAGTGGAATCTAGTGATGGTTCGTACTCCTAGTGGGGGAGAGCTAGTGATTCAGGGCGAGAGGCCACAACGCGGGACGATTCTCTGTTCAGCAGCGAGGGCGAGACGCCACCTTCAGCAGGGTTGCGCCGGATACGTTGCCTATGTCATGGATACCCGTGATAAGGGTAAGGCAACAGTTGATGATGTACCGGTAGTGCGAGAGTACCCATACGTATTCCCTAAGGATTTTCCTGGGGTACCTCTAGAGAGACAAGTTGAGTTTAGGATTGACTTGGTCCTTGGTGTGACTCCGATCTCCAAGGCACCATATCGTTTGGCTCCTACCGAGATACATGAGTTGTCTACACAGCTGCAAGAGCTGCTAGACAAGGGTTTTATCAGACCTAGTAGTTTGCCATGGGGAGCCCCGATCCTATTTGTGAAGAAGTAGGACGGGTCACATCGCATGTACATAGACTGCTGGGAGCTGAACAAGGTAACAGTGAAGAACCGTTACCCACTTCCGAGGATAGACGATTTGTTTGACTAGCTTCAGGGAGCATCTTGGTTCTCCAGGATTGATCTATGGTCAGGGTATCACCAGATGCGAGTTAGGGATGATGATGTGCAGAAGACAACTTTTAGGACTCGCTATGGTCATTATGAGTTCATGGTGATGTCGTTTGGGCTCACCAATGCTTCAGCCGTGTTCATGGACCTCATGAACCGAGTGTGCAGACCAATGCTGGATCGGTCTGTAATAGTTTTCATTGATGACATCTTGGTTTACTCCAAGACTCAGGAGAAGCATGAGGAGCACCTGAGGGAGGTACTGGAGACACTGAGGAAGGAGATACTTTATGCGAAGTTCTCCAACTATGAGTTCTGGTTGCGCGAGGTGCAATTCGTTGGGCATCTTGTCAACCAGAAGGGTATTCTAGTCGATCCGGCCATGATAGAGGTTGTGATGTAGTGGGAGATTCTGAGGTCTCCAACTGAGATTCGAAGTTTCCTGGGTCTGGCAGGGTATTACAGGAGATTTATTCAGGACTTCTCCAATATTGCAGTTCCGTTGACCCGACTGACCAAGAAGTCGGTGGTTTTTCGCTATGGACCTGAGCAGCAGGCAGCCTTTGAGACGCTCAGGCAGCAGTTATGCGAGACACCGATTCTCACTTTGCCAGAGGGTGTATATGACTTCGTAGTCTACTATGATGCTTCGATCACAGGCATGGGAGTTGTGTTGATGCAGCGACGTCATGTGATAGCTTATGCCTCAAGACAGCCGAAGCCTCACGAGGCTAACTATCCGACACACGATTTAGAGTTAGGGGTTGTCATATTCGCCCTCAATATTTGGCGACACTACCTCTATGGGGTCCGTTGTACCATTTACACATACCACAAGAGTTTGAGGTACCTCATGGATCAACCAAATCTGAACATGAAGCAACGTTCACTACAAGAAAAATAGCCTTTTACGACGCGCAAACCACGACACTCATTGATTTATGTTACGCAATGGAGAGTGACGTTAAAAAAGTGTCGTCTCTTCAGAAAATTTAAGGATTTAGGTCACGCATTATTGCGTGCCTTTAAATTAGTGTCAAAAGAAAAAAAATTAAAAACACGGAGGGCGCTGTACCTTAAATGCGCGCCCTCTATATGTGTCGCTTTATAATTTTAATGAACGCGCGTTCCTTAGTTACAAGCGGGAAAAGAAAAGCCAAAAAATTAGAAAAGCCCACTACCCTCCCTGCCCTAAGCATTTTCACGCATCTTTCATTCTCCTCACACTGTTGTGCAACTTCTCAATCAAAGATCGAAGGTTACGATTTCATCTCCATCTCTCGACTTCATCATCTCAATCAAGAAAAAGGGCTTCTGATTTCCATTCATCTACTTCATCGTTCCTGTAATTTCACCTTCTTCATCTCTCTGCTGTTATTGAGAATACTCGCCAATAGTTTTCTTATTCCCCACTCGATGTTGAAATTTTCAGAAAAAGCCCTAATTAAGTATTATACTCTCAAGTCTCAATATTAGAATCCAAATATTAATTCTCGTTTGTTTCTTATTCCCCACAGATAAAAAGAAAAAGGGGAATTAGAATGACGAAGGTAGCGGGAGTTTTGGTCCGGTGGTCGTGGTTCATCTATCGAGAAAGGAAGATGGGAACGCAAGCAGCCATGGTGGTCGATGATGGAAATCAATCGAGAAAGGGGAAGCACCTCTGGTGCGGGATCGATTTGACAAAAAGAGAAGGGAGAAGCAGCGACGCTTCTCTTGTCTGCCACAGCTTGGGGGGAGGTGCTCCGGTGGTCTCCTTGGCTGTTCTTCCTTGTCGCCAGCAGATTACATGTAGGGAGGGGACTCAACTAGTCCGATGGAGGAGGACAAGTAACGGCTGGTAGATCAGGATGATCGATCTATTCATGAGGAGGAGGAGGAAATTATTGGTTCCCAGTGAGCCTTCCTTGGCTTCTTAGACTCCGTCATCGGTAGAAATCGGAGGACCTTTGGGGTTTGGACAGATCGAAGGAAGAAGAATGAAGAAGTGGTGGTCTTTGGTGATTGAAGGTAAACGGATGGGGTTTTCTTGAACCTCACAGGTCGTATTCTTTCTTAGATTTAATGCTTTCCATGAATCTTTTTTGGTGATTCCAACACACACATAAATCAGCATTCTCTCAAATTTCTTTGAAAATCCAATTGTTTACTTGAACTTCCTTCTAATTAAAGCCATTGGTAGAAGCCTTTCACCAGCTCGAATCTTAGTATCTTTCCATCCATAGTCTGTAATACTAATACAAACGCAAACAAAACACTCCTTTCTGTTTTCCAATTTCCACAATGGTTTCTTCTCAATTAACTGCTTTAATTGAAAACAAGCCATTCAAATCTTCCAAGAACTATTTCCAATTCCCAAAAAACCCTCCCAATGAAACATCAGATACTCTTGAATTGGACTTTTCTTATACATTTGGTCCTCTCCCACTGCCAGCTGGCAATTCTGAAATTCCAAGCGATGACCCTGTGGTCATTTACAACCGTTCACATTCTTTAGTGGGTCCCACGCCATGTGTAAGCCACTTGCTGAATCTAAGGAAGTTAACCATATGTAAAACGGATGAATCAATGGAGGATTTCAGTGATGTGATAGATAAAGAGATTGAAGAAGAAGATTCTAAAATGGTTGTAAGGTGAAAACCATAGGGCTTGAAGATTTTGAAGTCATGAAAGTTGTGGGGCAAGGGGCTTTTGGTAAAGTGTATCAAGTGAGAAAGAGAGATAGTTTGGAAATATATGCAATGAAAGTTGTGAGAAAAGATAAGATTGTGGAGAAAAATCATGTTGAGTATATGAAAGTAGAGAGAGATATCTTGACAAAGATTGATCATCCCTTTATTGTCCAGCTTCGTTACTCTTTCCAGGTACTTTTTTTTTTCTAAATTCCAAAACTACCCTTTTTGTATCTGTCTATGCTCACTCTTTTAATCTTCAGACAAAATATCGACTTTACCTCGTTTTGGACTTTGTGAATGGTGGACATCTTTTTTTCCAGCTATATCATCATGGACTGTTTCGGTGAGTTTTATTTATTTATTTGTTTTTGTTACTTTAAAAATAAAATAAACTGATTAATCAAACTTGTAACAAATTCTGTGAATTAATCAAAAACCCTTTGTGTGAATTTTGTAGGTATTGGCTCTTATTATGTTATTAATTAAAACATAAAGTTTTTTCACAATATGCTCTCTGTATACAAAGAATGTGCTAAACTGTCATAACTTGTTACATCAAGCATTTTCATTCTAATTATTTTTATTCATAAACCAATTTAGATATAAGTAAATTATTGTAAAAATTTCAGGTAGACATGGTAGTTCTTACAGATGGCAGCCGTATTCTTGGGCTTGGTGATCTTGGGGTTCAAGGAATGGCCATACCTATTGGAAAGCTCGATATGTATGTTGCTGCTGCTGGTATCAATCCTCAAAGAGTATGCTTTTTTTTTTAAATCACAACTTCAATTTATATGCTATACTACTTGATCAAACACATTCCCTTTGATACTCCCGTGTGAAAAGAAATTATAAGATGTTTAATGGAGTGTTTGGTTTGTGAATGAAATTGGACAGATTAGGAATATAAGATTCCATTATGAGAACTTTTTGGTTGCCAAATGGATGGAATTCAATCCGATTTCTTTCATTTGATATATATTTCAGTAAGTAAACATTAAAAAAAAAGTTTCATTTATATATGAACCAAGCAAAAGAATGAAATTGAATTCCATTCCATTCCAGTTTTTGTCAACTAAACATGTGACAAATTACAATTCCTTTTAATGGATTCATCCCCTCAAATAATATTCTATGAACCAAACGAAAACGTGGTGTACATTCTCACTAATACATTTGGTCTGCATTGCAGATCCTTCCTATCATGCTTGATGTTGGAACTAACAATCAACAGCTACTAGATAATCCCCTTTGTAAGTGGATAAGTGTACACAAACTCATTGTATAGCATCTTTAACTTTACCCACAAGTTAATATTATTTTAATTAAATGATTTCTTTTTTAACTATATTTACTTTGACAGATATAGGACTACGGCAACCTAGATTAGAAGGGGATGAATATATATCAATAGTGGATGAATTAATGGAAGCTCTTCATGCACGTTGGCCAAAGGCTATTGTCCAGGTTCATTTTTTTAAAAGCTTTCAAATGTTTGGTTTTTTATGTATGTTGAATTTATATGAAATCTTTTATGATTGCCCATGTTAAATTAGTTTGAAGACTTTCAATTCAAGTGGGCTTTTGAAACTCTTGAAAGATACCGGAAGAAGATCTGCATGTTCAATGATGACATACAAGTTAGAATCTGTCTAATGCTTATGCTCCTTGATTTGAAACATCAAGTTATTGTTTGGTATGATGGAGTCAAGGAAGGAATGGAATGGTTCATTCCACCGGAACGAAAAAAAAAATTCATGTTTGTTTTGCCTGATGGAATGATGGAATGGAATGGGTGATTCCTCCACTTGTTCTTCTTTGCAGGGAACTGCTGGTGTTGCATTGGCTGGATTACTTGGAACTGTTAGGGCACAAGGTCGCCCTTTATCAGACTTTGCAAACCAAAAAATTGTCGTTGTTGGTGCTGGAAGGTACTTCACACCCTCATTTCTCCTTATATATATATATATATATATATATATATATATATATATATATATATATATATATGTTATGAACTTTAACTTACATTCTGTATGGTTTTCAGTGCAGGGCTTGGTGTTCTTAAAGTGGCCTATCAGGCGGCTGCAAGGATGGCAGGATCAGAAGCAAAACCTCAATTTTTCCTACTTGATAAAGACGTATGATTTTACGAAAATGCCCTCGTCCAACTTACCATCTTATTCTGTTTCTATTATTTTTCAGTGAACTAATAGTTTGAATAGAAAATAAAAAGGGGAAACGTAAGTGCATTGCTATTATGAATATAAAGTTTTAAATTTTTTTTGGATGCAAGGTTTGATCACAAAGGAGAGAGGTTGTATTGACTCAGCAGCTGCACCATTTGCCAAAGATATTGGAGAGGTTGAAAGTTTAGGTCTCCATGAGGGATCTGATCTTCTTGAAGTGGTACGTTACATCTATTTTTGGAATAATTGTGTTTTTTTTAGTTAATTATATGAAAAACTTTTTTGAAAAGAAAAAAAAAGTTATATACTTTGCAAATGGGGATGCCAATTTTATGGTGTTTTGCAGGTCAAAAAGGTCAAACCTCATGTTCTTCTTGGTTTATCTGGAGTTGGAGGTGTTTTCAATGAGCATGTATGTATTCTTTTTTTGGTTTAATAAGTATTGTATAATTTTCTGTACTTTTTTGCTGATAGAAACCGTGAAGCTTCTGTTGGGCCACACATTATTAACCACTTATTTCTGTTTCCTCTTAAATCAAGGTAGTCTATGGGTATTTTTTTTATGTGAAGCTCGTCTTTTTTGCAATGATAGTCTATGGGTATTTTTTATGTGAAGTTCGTCTTTTTTTGACTTTTGACTTTTATATTTTTGCATTGTGTGGTTATAATTTGTTTCAGACATCAAGAATCTTAAAGCAAAATGAAGTGAATTCCAAAAGTAGTACAAAGATGGAATCACCTATTCCGATTCCAATAACCTCTTATTTTTGTCATTAGTTAAAATTTTCAGATATTAATATGAAGTGTTTTATAATTGGTTAATGTATAAAATGAGTTTGGTTTCAGGTTGATGCTAAGTTGAAGGATGCAGTTGAGAAAGAGGTTGGTAGGATAAGAGGTTTGGTTGGATTAGCTTTTTCCACAGCACAGAAGGTTAGGGACAGGTCTATATTTTTTTTCTTGATTAAGTCTTGTTTTTGTTAAGTAAACAAGAAACATAAACTAAAAGGTCTATATTTTGTTTCTTGATTGGTTTGATGCAACAGCTTCTTTACCTTTTGTCCATGTAGGATCCACCAGGAACAGGAAAAACACAAACAATTTTTGGGCTTCTTAGTGCCATATTACATACCAACTGAGTATCTAAGTCTCTTAACTTTGTAAGACATTGATTACTTGAGGGTATTTTTAGTAACATTGTAAGAGATTGATTACTTGAGGGTACTTATGGTATATAATGTTATATTCTTTTGTTAAAATGGTCCTTAGTGCAATGAATTATCTTTATTGTTTATGGTATTTTATTTTGTATTATGAGACTTTTAATGTGTTATTTAATTTGAAAATTAGTAAATCTATCAAAAAAGTATTTTATTTCTATTACGAGAAATTAAATGCAAATTTAATATAAAAATTAATAAATATATACTTTTTTTTAAACATTTAAATTTACGATACGCAAAAATGTGTGTCATCTTCATTTATGACATGGCCTTTCTTGACAGGGGCTTTCTTGATACGCATTGCGTGTCATTAACACGCGCGTCGTAAGGTTACGACACGCGAATGCGTGTCGTCTTCCTTTATGACAGGGCCTTCCTTGATACGCATTGCGTGTCGTAAACGCGCGTCGTAATTGCGCGTCGTAAATGAGCGTCGTAAATGCGCGTCGTCTCTCTTTATGACAGGGCCTTCCTTGACACGCATTTGCGCGTCGTCTGAGCGTTTTATGACGCGCAATGAGCGTCGTAAAAGGCCTTTTTTCTAGTAGTGGTTAGTGGTTAGATGTGGTGAACGACTATGATTGTGAGATCCTTTACCACCTGGGCAAGGCCAACGTAGTGGCCAACGCTCAAAGCCGCAAGGCGGTAACGGCCCAAATCCGAGACATTTGTCTGAGGATGACAGTGATTACTCCATTGCTGGAGCAGTTCCGTGAGGCACAGGTCGAGGGCCTGAAGGAGGAGCGCCGGAAGTGCGAGCGGATCATAGGCCAGGTGGCCTCCTTTGATTATGACAACTGTGGATTATTGACCCTGCATGGGAGGGTTTGGGTGCCGTACTAGGGTGGAGTATGAAAAATATTGATGGATGAGGCCCACAAGTCCAGGTTCTCCATCCATCCCAGGGTGACGAAGATGTACAAAGATTTTCGACCCAATTACTGGTGGCCCTTCATGAAGCGGGATGTAGCTTGGAACGTGGAGAGATGCCTGACCTGCAGGAAGGTCAAGGCAGAGCACCAGAGGTCTCACGGCAAGATGCAATCATTATACATCCCCGTGTGGAAGTGGGAGGACATTACTATGGATTTTATCACTAAGCTTCCCAGGACCGCAGTGTAGGGTCGATTCAATATGGGTCATAGTGGATCGGTTGACAAAGATTGCTCACTTTATCCTAATCCAGGAGAGCATCTCAACCGAGAAGTTAGACGAGGTTTACGTGCGAGAAGTAGTGGCACGACATGGAGTGTCTGTCTTAGTGGTGTCAGACCGAGATGTCTATTTTACTTCCAGATTTTGGAAGCGGTTCCACGACGAGATGGGTACTCGTCTCCATTTCAGCACCACTTTCCACCCCCAGATGGACGGACAGAGCGAGAGGACGATTTAGACTCTCGAGGACATGCTTCGAGCATGTGTTTTGGATTTCGGTGGCAGTTGGGATACGTATCTTTCGTTGGCAGAGTTTTCGTATAACAATAGTTACCGCACCAGTATAGACCGGCCTCCCTTCGAGATGCTCTACGATAGGAAGTGCAGGACCCTAATTTGTTGGGATGAGGTCGGTTAGAGGGTCTTGGGGAGTACAGAGGTAGTACTCAAGACCACCGAGCGGATCCAGCAGGTTCAGAGCAGGCTCCAGACTGCTCAGAGTCGGCAGAAGAGTTACACCGACAAGTAGCATTCAGACTTGTAGTTTCGGGAGGGAGACATGGTTCTCCTGAAGTTGTCGTCCTGGAAGGGTGTCATATGATTCCGGAAACAGGGCAAGCTAGGCCCCAGGTACATCGGCCCCTTCCGAGTCATAGCCCGGGTGGGCAAGGTAGCGTACAAACTAGATCTTCCCGCTGACCTCAGCAAGATCCACAACACTTTCCATGTTCCCCAGCTATGGAAGTGCTTGGTGGATGATTCAGCAGTGGTATCCCTTGAGGATATTTAGTTGATAACAACCTGAACTACATTGAGAGACCAGTGGCGATTCTGGATCGTAAGATAAGGAGTTAAGGAACAAGAGGGTTGAGTTAGTGAAGGTGCAGTTGCAGCACCGTAAGGGTTCAAAGTAGACATGGGAGCCCAAGGAGGAGATGGGGGAGCACTACCCAGAGTTTTTTTTTTCCAGATGTAGCAGACTTCTAGGACGAAGTATCATATAAGTGGGGGATAATTGTAATGCCCCATTCCTAGTACGCATTTAATCTATTAAATTATTCATTTTGTAAGAGCTATCGACGAGTTGGTAGCCCTAACTCGTCGAGTAGATGTCAGCTTGGACGCGGGGTTTAAGTGGTCTACTTGACGAGTCGAAGCATTGACTCGATGAGTAGGTCTATTAGGAGGAAACCCTAATCTTTAGAGTTTGCACCCTATTTAAACATCATATCTGGCCTCCACCCTAGCCTTTATCACCTCCAAAACCTAATCTCGAAAACCTAATCCACCTTGAGTGATTTTGATCTATTTCTTGTCATTTTGAGTGTTATTTGTGCCTTTTGAAGCTTGTGGAAGAAAACAAGATAGAAGGCTCAAATGGGAAGAAATAGATCCAAGAACTACACTCCATTTGCTACATAATCAAGTCTCTAGCTTGATTATTCTTCTCTTAGATATATTTGTGTCCATTTTATGAAGGTTTTGGTGTAAGAACCTCGGTCCTTGGAATTGGGACGTCCCACATGACTTACATCTCAGATTTGGGGTTTAGGAAGGTTTCCATGGCACAAAGGTGCAAACTTTATGACCATGGAAGCCCCATGCAAGCTTGTATGCAAGAACATGGCCTTTTTAGCCCTAAAAGACCATGCACGAAAGGAAAGCTCGGTATTTTACGTGTCCAACAGATGATAAGAGCCTAGATCTAGTATATTGTGCCTTGGTTTAAGGTGTTATGGCTTGTGGACCAAGAATTATGTCTTAATGAAGTTAGGGTTTGGGTTAAACCCATTAAGAAGGACTAAGGACGGGTAAAGTTGGAAACTTTACCCTTAAGAGTGTTTTCCCAGTATGTAGATGAACTTTGGAGCATTGATTTGAAAGGTAGGAGCTTAATCCATTGGGATGGCTTAATCAGACGGGGAACTCAGCGAGTCCAGGGAAGGACTCGACGACTTAAAGCGTGCTGTCCCGATTATTATGACAGAAAGAACTCGACGAGTCTGTAAAGGGACTTGACGAGTTGACTCAGTCGACCATAAGTTTAAGCATTATAGGGACTCGTCGAGTTGGGAGATAACTCGACGAGTTGGGTTGACTGGGAGTTGACCTTGACTTTGACTTTGACCAGGGGTAAAATGGTCATTTTACCCTAAGTAGGATTATCAGATTTTGATTAAGTGTTATTGTGATTTTGAGCCTGGAGACGTTGGAGCAGCTATTAGATTTTCCTCGCCACGAGATTTCACAGACAACTTTGCAAGGTGAGTCTTCCTTTAGAAGGAATGGGTCGAAGGCACCAAGGCATACCCGTTTAAGTTAGTATTAGTTCCAGATTATACTCTGATGTCGGACGTGGCCCGATTTAAAGTTATATGTTTTTCCGGATCTCGATCCGATGTCGAAGAGGTCCCGAGGAATGCTTGTATGCCTGTATGCTTGATGTCTTCGTGATTCTTGCATGTATTTGTTATGTGTTAGGAGTTTCAGACTCCAGTCTGATGCCGAGGCAAGCCCGAGGAATGCTTAGTTAGTATGTATGATAGTATGTTTCTAGACTCCGGTCCGATGTCGGGGCGGTTCCCAGGGAATGGTAACATGCTTCCAGATCTTGGTCCGATGTCGGGCGAGGCCCGAGGAATGTTTACATGGTAGTATATGTGTTATTTATATATTAGTTGATATGTTCATATGTATGCCGAGATCTGCTTGATATCAGGCGGGGCCCGATGCCAAATAGGGTTTGATGCCGGCGGGGCCTGATGCCAGGAAAGCCGACGCCGAACTAGACTCGATGTAGCACGGGCGGCGCCCAATATATGTTATATGTTATGTGTATGGTATGTGGTAGTTTGGGGGAACTTACTAAACTTCTTGTTTACAATTTTCAATTTTGGTTTCAGGTACTTCCTCTATCAAGGGGAAGGGGTCGGGATGATCGCATGGCACACACTACAATTTTAGTCTGGGATTGTTGTAGACTTTGATATTTTCTTATATGTTTTCGATACAGTTCTTGACATGATGTTTTGAGATACATGATACTTGATTTTCTTTATGAGTATGGATGATTTGTGGTTTTATATTAAGTTCCAAAACGAAATTTTTGGAGCGTATTTTTTGGACGTTTCAATAACTTCAAACCTCAACCCAAAATCAACCCCGAACGAGTACCCAAACTCAAACCCGTACCCGTACATGTACCCAAACCCAACTTTGAACCCAAATTTATTGATCAAGAAGTGGAATTGTCATTAAACTAGTTACGAATAAAGGTACTGAGTATAAAAGCGTTGTTCATCAAATATCCCTATACTTTTGGGATGACTTTTTTATTCAAATTTGATCACCTCAAGGGTTGTATCCAAACAGGGTTCATTTTGCAGTCCCATTTGTGTCGGTTTTACAACTATTTTAAACGAATGGCTTGATATAAGCATAATTTGTTGAGTTGGAATGTAAGTTGTTATTATTATGTTAATTTTTTACAATATCATTTAATTTAATAACATTTTATAATATGTTTTGTATGGGGTGCCGAACAATTCCCAATGCGTTTTCATTGATTCAAACTACATTATTGATATGGAGTGCCAAAGAAATAAGGCGTGCGTGATAAAACACATCAAAGAAGTATTTTTGTTTCATGCAAAGAGATAATATTTTCTTGCACCATATATAAAGGAGTAAGATATATATTTTTCCATAATACATACAAATACATACACACACTAAACATAAAGTTGCTTAATTGTTTTACAATTTTTGTTTTGTAGGAAACATTGCCACTTTTTATCCTTTGTTGTGAGACCAGAATTGCCTATATTCTTGATTCTTTAATATACTCTTGTAATATCAGAAACTACCCCCTTGCCACTATTATTGAATGATTTTCCTTAAATAAATAACATGGATGCATGCAATGGTATGGCCTATATTTCTGTTTTTTTTTTATCAATTTATTTTATGGTGTTTGAAATAATTAATTGTGAATTAATAGAGTGTAACAAATAAAGAGAAAGTTTGAGCATATGGTTTTATTGTTATTAAACATATGCTTCTATTTTTTTTAGACCATTTAACATAAATTTGAAATAACAGTAAGTGTTTTGAATATATTTTAATATCAACGTTCTATTTTGTTTGTATATATTTATGTAATTTGTTTATTTTTTTTTTCAGTTTTGGAGTATGAATGAGTTTGTTTCGAACAATCACATTGAAATTATGAGCGTAAAACTACTTATGAGTTTAATTGGCAAAGACTTCGAGAACCAGGCATAACTCGGTAAGAGACTAATTTTAATATCAATTTCTTGTATCACATCCTATTACAACATTGTACTTTGAGAAATATTATAATGAATTATTTTGAATGTTGTTTTAGTAAATGCACAAACATGAGTGCATAACTATTGGATCGGGTGTCCAAGCCCATAACTAAAATTGGTATATTATTGAATTGATAGTAGCACAGTCGTTTTGAGTTACCCTCACAAACCTAGCAATTGGACAGGATGATACTAGAGAGATAGATTAAATTATCATCTGAATAATAAATTAAGTAGATAGTTTATTAATGTGTTATGAAAATAATATATTAATTAGAAATCATATTATTTATTTAATAATTAATTAGAAATTAATTGTAATTTTGAGATTAAATGGATTAATTAAAAGTACAGGAACTGTTCTGTAACGACCGAAAAATTCCAACCAATTTAAATTTTTCAAAAACAACCTGATTTCATTAAATTATTACAAAAAGGTTTTCAATACAATTTATTTAGAGTATTCCTAGAATCACATCACAACATAAACATGAGGAGCGGTACGATCACGCCTTCGCCTTGCCACGGTCTCCTGAAGAACCTGAAAAACATTAAACCACAACTGTAAGCCCGAGAGCTTAGTGAGATATCCCCAAAATACCAACCACATATACCATACACACATAACATGCCATATCATATCCGATGACAGAACAGCCATGCACTTCGGGTCTACTGGGTGACTGGTCCGCCGCACTAGCCAACAGTCCACCTGGTCCACCCTCCGAATCTAGCCATATACATCGAGTCTGCAGTGTGATTGGTCCGCCCGCACCGGGCCTTCAATCCACCTGGTCCACTCTCCGAGTCTACAGTATGACTGGTCCGCCCGCACCGGGCCTTCAGTCGGCCTGGTCCACTCTCCGAGCCTCGGCACGTCTGGTCCGCCCTCTTGGGGCCTACAGCCTATCCGGACCGCTCGCTGGGCCTTCGGGACAACCGGTTCGCCCTGGGTATCTTGGCCTACAACACAAAGCATGACCCGCCTCAACCCAACTCCAGTCCAAACAACCATGTGCACATAAACATACAATCATATAAGAATTCACAGTCAACAAGCCGATCAAACAGATCACATAACATATCATCATCCTAACCAGGATACCGACCTAACCGGTCACTAGCATAGCATCACTCTACATATCGGCGAACCAACCCTAACCAGGTCTCTAACATATACCATCCTAGCTACCAGGATGCAAACATATCAAACCAATAACATAACAACAAATACCCGGATCTCAATCCAATAAAGGGCCGGCCTTGGTGCCTTAGACCCTGTCGATATAGTGCGGATAACTCACCTCGAAACTGCCGACTGAACAGATAACCCAAGCTGCTCCGATCACTTATACGATCTCCTCCACTGGACAACCACCAAAGCACTTAACTCAAAACAATATCCAACAATTACCAAAATGCCCCTGGAAAGCAACTGGTCAACCCTTGGTCAGAGTCAAAGTCAACCCCTGACTGACTCTACTCGCCGAGTCAACCCGATGACTCGCCGAGTCCCCATGCTCAGAATTTTCCTTCAATCCACGACCCAACTCGCCGAGTCACCCCAAGACTCGCCGAGTCCAACAACTCTGAGTCCACTTGCACACAACTCACCGAGTCATCCCTTGACTCACCGATTCTCGGCTCAACCAGAAAAGATTGGGACTCTTCAACAAGACTCGCCGAGTCCAAGAACATACTCGTCGAGTCTAAGGCTATCTTCAACCTACTCGCCGAGTTGTTCTTCCAACTCGCCGAGTTCCAGGCCATCTTCATCCAACTCGCCGAGTTCCAGCCTATCTTCAAGCAACTCGCCGAGTCTACCCATGTGACTCGCCGAGTACCACCGGGTCTGAATCCATACCGAGGCTTTCCAAGCCATGAAGATGATCCAAACCATAGATCTACCCTTCCTAAGGCCATCCATCACGTAAAGTGGCAAACTTTACGTGAATCCAAGGAGATCTAGGCATTTTCACTCTAGGGTTTGGGCTTGGGACAAGATAGCTCCACCAATCACTCAAAAACAGGGACTTTTATGCATTCTAACCCTTCTCCATTCCAGATCTGAGGTAGCAACCTCAGATCTAACCTCTAAACTCCAATACACCAAAGGATATGATCTCTAACACCTCTAAGAATGATGAATCTAGATAATAGCAGCTCAAACAATGAAATAATACCTCAAAAGGAAGCTCCAAGAGAAGATTAATCCGGATCCTTGCAAAGCCCTTTGATTCAAGTCTCTTCTCCTTCAAGATTTCTTCAACAACCACTTCTCCAAACTTCAATTGCACTCTAATCCCTCACAATCACGCCTCAGGGCTTTCTGGACTTCTACAGGAGGTAAAGAGGCTGGGGAGAGGGTATAATGTCCTTTTAATAGGGCTCATCCTCCGGATTTAGGGTTTTCTTCACTCAGCGCCTACTCGCCGAGTCCATCCGCTGACTCGCCGAGTCGGCTACTTAACACGTGACCAAAGTCGCGACCCTACTCGCCGAGTCCCCCCCATGGACTCGCCGAGTTCCCCTTCCCAATTTACTCCTTTAGCCCTTCAACTTTACTCTTGATATTTCGGGATGTTACAATTCTCTTCCACTTAAATTAGGCTTCGTCCTCGAAGCCTGCGACAACTCAACTCTAGAAATATTCCCGCAACGCGCCACCTGGCATTAACCAGACCAGGTTCCTCAAGGCACAACCATCGAAACTCGAACTCACTTTCTCCTTTCTTACGGTGTCCTGACCACCGTCTCAAGCCGGCCACCGGCTTCACCCTCTGATAACCACACTTAACAACTGAGTACTATCCATCATGCATCACTGCTCCAAATCAAAACAATCGCTCGAACCATATGAGCTAGAAATAACCATGAACCACCGAATTCCCGATCCGAGTCCAACCCTATCCATTCCATGCTGACAGGAAGACACATTCCTAAGCCTCAGAGCAACTCCCATGAGTCCTCTTCTTACAACCGCATGCACATGTTGCACTAGCTCTAACACTCTCGGGTTAGGAAAAACCGTCACACTGACGACACTTCCAAACATCCCCCAGGATGAATCGCCACTACATACACAATTCTTTGATCAGAATCCAACTGGGAATCTAAGACCCCATCCCTGCACCCCTTCCGAGCCTCTTGGCTCTACCCCCGCGGAAATCCTTCCACAACCTCAGCAGACATCCCATCCGGATGTGATCTCATACCCCTGCCGCAATCATGCTGCTCAAAAGACCCTAATTGGATCACTCCAATCACATCTCTGCGCTGTCGCTTTCACTTCCGTGAACTTACGCTCCCTCTCGGCACTACATTGCTCTTCTCTTTCCTTACCAAGGAAATCTACTTGGCCGCCTCGCCACTACGAAAAGTGCCACGGTGCTCACCCGATGCTACACCACTCCCTTATAGCATAACCGTTATCCATGCAACACACATGCTCTGAATCTACTCGCAAGGACCCTCGAGTCCATGCACCATCTCCACTAATCGAGATCAATACCCGGGGCCAGACCTTCCAATGCTAACACACCGCACATACACAATCCATTTCCTCAAACCGATCTATCAATACCTGCAGAGTCTTCAGCATGACTGGACCGCCTTACCAGGCCTTCAGCCAATCTGGACCGCCCTCCAGGGCCTTCAGCCTGGCTGGACCGTTCTCCAAGCCTTCGGCCTGACTGGTACGCCTACCGGCCTTCAGTCTATCCGGGCCGCTCAACTAGCATTCATCATTCAGCGTTACCCCTCTGGGAAACCCTCCCATGAATACTGTTCTAGCCCTCTAGGGGTTCCGAACTCTATCTCCATCATACATACTCAATCTCGGCCTAATCCCAGGCCCTCCACAATCAAATGCCCTAGGTCTGTATTCCGCCCCGCATGCCTGTCACTTACTCATACCAGCCTACGCTCTTGGCTGACAGAACACTACTGAATCCCAAACAGCTAAACAACCTCACATGCTCATCGATCTTCCGGAGAATTTTCCAATTCTCCCCCACTTAGGGCACTGACTATCAACCACCGGTCGCTATCACCGACCTCCCAAAACAACCCTACACAAAACCAACACTTACACGCGGACTGATTCCCACTAGCACTAGCAACCTTCACAAAAATCACATTTCCACACTGATCATCCCGCTCGAAGGAAACTCAATCTGCAGCTAACCACTCCTCAGAAAGCAGATGCTACCCGACATTCAGACCAAGGCCAGATTTCTACTAATAACCCTCATGAATGATAACCAACGAAATTCTTATTACTAACCCATAACCATACTATAACCCTCAAAGAACAACGAATACCACACCGAAAACCACACAATGAAACCAGTAGATAAACAATAATCCACAATACACACAAGATAACCAGACATCAAAAAAGAAACATACCCACAGCTGCATCCGACACTGCTCTGACCTCCTCTGCTGTAAGCTGAAAAGCACGACCCTGAGCCCTTGGGGGCTCCGCTCCACCCTGACCTCCACCCGTGATCCTCAAATTGGCCGGTGCTGGAGCCTGCACCGGTCCTGCAGCGAGCTGTGGACAGTTGACCCTTAAATGTCCAACTTGATGACAATGATAACAAATCCTCAAATCCCAAACCGACGCTGACTGCCGACAATCCCTCGCATAGTTCCTCTCCTTTCCGCACTTGCGACATGCACCACCGGACCTACAAACTCCGGTGTGACTCCTCCCACACTTCCCACAAGCGTGGCTACTCTGATCTCCCACCCTAGAATCAACGGTCTTAGACCGTTTCGGCGCCGACTGCGATTGCACCGGATCCTGCCTCAGCTCACGTAACTACAACTCAATCTCTAACTCACGCCGCCTGGCGGCCTCCTGCAACTCCAACAAGGTCTCGCACCTCTGCGTAGACACAAACTGTCTGATATCCCTCTTGAGCATGCTCAGATATCGAGACATCTGAGCCTGCTCCGAAGCGAACTCAGGGCAGAACATTGCCCTCTCAGTGAACATCCTGGTGATCTCCGTCACCGAATCTGAATCCTGCTTTAGCTCAAGGAATTCCTGAGCCAATCTCTCCCTCTCAACCTGCAGAACATAACGAGTGCTGAACATCTCTCTGAACTGATCCCATGAAACCGCAGCCCTCTGGGCATCCGAATATGACCCTGTGGTCAATCTCCACCAATCCTTTGCCCCGAGCCTCAACAGGTTCAGAGCACACCTCACCCTCTGATCAGCAGGGCATGAACACATGAAGAACCACCCCTCCACGTCCGATAACCATCTCATAGCAACAATCGGGTCCTGAACTCCATCAAAGGTGGGAGGCTTCGTATTATCGAAGTCCCGATACTGAAAACCCCGACCAGCTCCTCCTCATGCCGCTGCTACAACCGCTGTTGCCGCCGCGGCAGCCGTCTCTGTGAGAGCTGCGTAGCGCTCATCAAAATACTCAACCATGGCGGTCTTGATCGACCCAAACAGTTCCGACAACCCGGCCCGGAACAACGCAGCAACCTCATCATGCAGGATCTCACGAATCCTCGCATCCAACTCGCATGTGCTCATCTGACCAATAACCTCGGGCGGCACTGACCCGCCCGTCCCTCTCCTGCTCCCGATCCTGACCTGGATCCACTCGCAGCATGCCTCGGAATATCCATACTGAAAACACCACAAAATCTCAGACACTTCCCACCAACCCGGGAACCAACTCTCAACCCAACCCTAGAGGTCATGGTTTCCCTGATACGCGTATGAGTCCTGTGCTTTCAGTAGTACGGGCCCATACTACCTTCAACACCTACCCATATTTGTATGAATTACTACCACAACACCCTAGTGAAAACATGCATAACAAACGCTCAACCCTCACTACTAGAGGAACACTGAAAATCTCACACAAGGAAACCCTAGGCTAACAGGCATCATAAATCAGGCAACATTATCATGAAATCCTGAAGATCCCTAGCCTAACACTAGCATGCTGTTCTATCAAAGCTCAAAACCAAATATCATGTATGGTATTTTGGGGTTACTTACTGGCTCCGGCTAATCGTACCTCCGCGTCCTCCTTTACACATTTTGAAAACCATTTTAAATTCTCTTTTGAAAACTCTCCTCGATTTGAGACTGGAGTCACACGAGTGTCCCTCCAATTGACTAAAACCAAGGCTCTGATACCAACTTGTAACGACCGAAAAATTCCAACCAATTTAAATTTTTCAAAAACAACCCGATTTCATTAAATTATTACAAAAAGGTTTTCAATACAATTTATTTAGAGTATTCCCAGAATCACATCACAACATAAACATGAGGAGCGGTACGATCACGCCTTCGCCTTGCCATGGTCTCCTGAAGAACCTGAAAAACATTAAACCACAACTGTAAGCCCGAGAGCTTAGTGAGATATCCCTAAAATATCTACCACATATACATACACGCATAACATGCCATATTATATCCGATCACAGAACAACCATACACTTCGGGTCTACTGGGTGATTGGTCCGCCGCACCGGCCAACAGTCCACCTGGTCCACCCTCCGAATCTAGCCATATACATTGAGTCTACAGTGTGATTGGTCCGCCCGCACCGGGCCTTCAATCCACCTGGTCCACTCTCCGAGTCTACAGTATGACTGGTCCGCCCGCACCGGGCCTTCAGTCAGCCTGGTCCACTCTCCGAGCCTCGACACGTCTGGTCCGCCCTCTTGGGGCCTACAGCCTATCCGGACCGCTCTCTGAGCTTTCGGGACAACCGGTCTGCCCTGGGTATCTTGGCCTACAGCACAAAGCAGGACCCGCCTCAACCCAACTCCAGTCCAAACAACCATGTGCACATAAACATACAATCATATAAGAATTCACAGTCAAAAAGCCGATCAAATAGATCGCATAACATATCATCAGCCTAACCAGGATACCGACCTAACCGGTCACTAGCATAGCATCACTCAACATATCGGGGAACCAACCCTAACCAAGTCTCTAACATATACCATCCTAGCTACCAGGATGCAAACATATCAAACCAATAACATAACAACAAATACCCGGATTTCAATCCAATAAAGGGCCGACCTTGGTGCCTTAGACCCTGTCGATATAGTGAGGATAACTCACCTCGAAACTGCCGACTGAACAGATAACCTAAGCTGCTCCGATCACTGATACGATCTCCACCACTAGACAACCACCAAAGCACTGAACTCAAAACAATATCCAACAATTACCAAAATGCCCCTGGAAATCAACTGGTCAACCCTTGGTCAGAGTCAAAGTCAACCCCTGACTGACTCTACTCGCCGAGTCAACCCAATGACTCGCCAAGTCCCCATGCTCAGAATTTTCCTTCAATCCACGACCCAACTCGCCGAGTCACCCCGAGACTCGCCGAGTCCAACAACTCTGAGTCCACTTGCACACAACTCACCGAGTCATCCCTTGACTCACCGATTCTCGGCTCAACCAGAAAAGATTGGGACTCTTCAACAAGACTCGCCGGGTCCAAGAACAGACTCGTCGAGTCTAAGGCTATCTTCAACCTACTCGCCGAGTTGTTATTCCAACTCGCTGAGTTCCAGGCCATCTTCATCCAACTCACCGAGTTGTTCTTCCAACTCGCCGAGTTCCAGCCTATCTTCAAGCAACTCGCCGAGTCTACCCATGTGACTCGCCGAGTACCACTGGGTCTGAATCCATATCGAGGCTTTCCAAGCCATGCAGATGATCCAAACCATAGATCTACCCTTCCTAAGGCCATCCATCACGTAAAGTGGCAAACTTTACGTGAATCCAAGGAGATCTAGGCATTTTCACTCTAGGGTTTGGGCTTGGGACAAGATAGCTCCACCAATCACTCAAAAACAGGGACTTTTATGCATTCTAACCCTTCTCCATTCCAGATCTAAGGTAGCAACCTCAGATCTAACCTCTAAACTCCAATACACCAAAGGATATGATCTCTAACACCTCCAAGAATGATGAATCTAGATAATAGTAGCTCAAACAATGAAATAATACCTCAAAAGGAAGCTCCAAGAGAAGATTAATCCGGATCCTTGCAAAGCCCTTTGATTCAAGTCTCTTCTCCTTCAAGATTTCTTCAACAACCACTTCTCCAAGCTTTAATTTCACTCTAATCCCTCTCAATCACGCCTCAGGGCTTTCTGGATATCTACAGGGGGTAAAGAGGCTGGGGAGAGGGTATAATGTCCTTTTAATAGGGCTCATCCTCCGGATTTAGGGTTTTCTCCACTCAGCGCCTACTCGCCGAGTCCATTCACTGACTCGCCGAGTCGGCCACTTAACACGCGACCAAAGTTGCGACCCTACTCGCCGAGTCCCCCCATGGACTCGCCGAGTTCCCCTTCCCAATTTACTCGTTTAGCCCTTCAACTTTACTCTTGATACTCCGGGATGTTACATGTTCTGTTATTTATTAATAGTTAAGAAAAGAAGGCTCTAGAACTTCTAGGAAGAGATGGACGAACATCTCTAGGGAAACCCTAGAAGATTTCGTCCAAGATCCCTTGGACAAGGGGTTTTGGGCTACTTGGTCACCAAGCAAAGGATCTATGGATAATTCTTTGAACCCAAGCTTTGTCACCAAGTTTCCTTAACTATATAAGGAGCCTCCTTGTCCTTGATTTCATCTCATGCCTTCCTTCCGCAAGCCTTGGATGAAATTCTCTTCTCTCTGCTAATTCATTCTCTTTCTAGTTTGGGTATGATTCCATTAGAGGCACGACACTTGTGGTGCTTGCTTCCAAGAGATATTCAAGAAGAACTAGAGTTGTTTACTATAATAATTAAAAGGTATGTAATCCTAAAACCTTCTAATGTTAATTTTGAAAATTATCTAGGGTTTGCAGGTTTCTCTTTAATGTTCTTAGTTATAGGTTCAATAAAGAAAACATAGTTCTTGTTTTAGGTTGCATGCACACTTAAGAGTTTTTGAGTTTGTTTGTTATGCATAACACTCATCAGTGGTATTAGAGCATTTGGTTTGTCTTCTGTTGAATAACTATAATAGAAAAATAGATCAAATTAGGGTTTATTGAAATTAAACCCTAAGAAGGCAAAATTTCAACTAGGGATAGGGTTTTGGAAGCCCTAGCCTCCACCCCCTTGGATTTCGAAATTAAGGGTTAGGGTTTTGAAACTCTCGCCTTCCTCCTCAAGAAATTTCGAAAATGGTAGGCTTATAGGGTTTACATATTTGATCATTGTTAGTTTAATTTGTTTAAAAAGGATAATTATAAAATTGGAATCCTTTACCCTAATTTTCAAAATTTAAAGGGTAATGATTAGGATTAAATTATTTGATTAATTTAATTAGACAATCCTTAATTGATTTAATTTAGTTAATTGTTAATAATTAAATCATTATTAATTAATTTTAATTTTAATTAATTAAATATTAATTTCAAATTTTAAAATATGAACCCTAGTATTTTGAAAAGTTTAAAATACACCTTATACCATATGTAAAGTTAAAAACTTAAGTATTACTATATATGAGAATAAGTAAGTCAAATTGCTAGTACGCCTCATTCACGAAGCCATACTATAAGGGGAGTTTAAGGAAGCGGCCTATAAAATGACCGACATTGTGTATAAACTCTTACCCACCGCTCTCTTGTATGGTGGAGGGTTGTTAGCTGAACAAATTAATTCTCATTAAAAGTATAATTCTATTAAAAGTAACTAAACCTTTTACTAAAAATCCTAATCGTAGTTACTTTACAAAAATATGAATTTGTATGCTAACCCATGAAATTGCACATTACACTTTATAAGTCGTTAGTGGAGCGTATGTGGTTAACCAACATACTAATAGGGACTAATAAAGAGTTGTAATGGATATCCCATAAATTATCATTGTTGTTGGAGCGTGTGTTGTTTACCAACACATAAATTAAGGTGATAAATGATAATGAAGTTACCAAGCATATTTGCATGGTTATTCACATCTTGTTTGTGATCCTCTACATCCTAGTCACAAATAAAAGAGCATAATCTAAGATTAAACATGTCATTGAATAGTTTCAATGAGTCTCAAAGATCTAGGAACACTTAACTTAATTTCTTTCAAATTTCGTTTTCTTTTGGTGGAATTGGTAAATCGTCATTTACATACCTTTATAAATTTTACAACTAGATTACGACATCACTTTTCTAGGTTGTGAATTATATACTTGGACCCTAGATTTAATATTTTACTTTGGGTTATTATTTTAAGGATTACTCTTATTTAAGTTGAACTATCTTCCTTTTACAGATGTCTAGTCCAACTGATGCTTTTGGTTCCTCCTCCTCCTCTAACCACCACAACTTCTCCTTTCTTTTCATATGCTCAAAAGTCATATTGTATGGTTCAATTACAATGATTGGATGAGAAATATCAAAATGGCCCTTTGATTTGAGAACACATAATATGTTCTAAAAAATAATTTAACGAGATTGGCAAAGAGAAGGACACTCCTGAAGAAAGAGCCTCCTACAAGAAGCACTACGATGAGGCAAAAAAAGTTGCTTGCATCATGGTAGCCACCATGACTCCTGATCTTCAAAGATTCTATGAGGAATATTGGCCTTATGAGATGAACAAGGACCTTATGGAAAAGTACCATAAGTGAGCCTGTCAAGAAAAGTATGAAGTGGTCAAGTCCCTCATAGCAAGGAAGATGAAAGAGGGAGAATCTGTTAATAGTCAGATGCAGAGAATGCAACGATACGTGGATCACCTTATTGGGATAAATGTGAGTTTTGATGAGGAGTTGGCTATTGACATAGTCCTAAACTCCTTACCAAGTTGTTGTGATCAATTCATCTTGAACTATCATTTGAACAACAATGAGACCACCTTGGCTCAATTTCAAAACCTACTGCAGACTGCTAATGTAGGAATGAAGGGTAAGAACTCAAAACCTAATCGTACTAGTATTACCTTCCTAGCCATTGGATAAGGAAATGGTAAAAAGAGAAAAGGTCCTCCCAAAAAAACTAGAAAGGAAAGTCTCATACAGGGTCATCCAGTAGTGGCCCCAAAGGAAAGTCCAGTTCTGATCATCCACTCTCTTCTGATCTCAAAGAAGCTATCTATTTTTACTGCAATGACAAGGGGGGTTGGAAACGAAGCTGCTCGAAGTATCTGCAAGATATCAAAGATGACAAGGTGAAGCCAACTTCTATAGCTATATACATTATTTCATCTAATAATTCATCATCTTATTGTTATTTGGGCCCTTGATACAGGATGTGGATTTATCATTTGTTATGATTTGCAGGGGATAAGAAGAAGTGAGGAGGTGGAGCACAGTAGAATGAACCTGATCAAAGGAAATAGGCGATTGTATCCTGTTACCAAGATTAGAGTTTTTGGTCTAGTGCTTAGTAATTGTGTTAGTTTAGGTTTAATAAATTGTTTCCACTCATCAGAATTGACAAGAAATATTATCTCTTTTGATGCATTGTTCACACAATGGTTTAGATATTCATTTAGTGATTTGAATGGTTCTATTTCTGCTTATAAAAATGGTGTTTTTTTATTTTGAATGTTCACCTTGTGATGGTATGTAGAAAATTTAGGCAATAGTGTATTTCAAATTGATCCGTCTAATGGAATAGACAAAGAATGCTTGTGGCATTATCGTCTTGGATACATTAACAAGAAATGCATTGCTAACTCCACAAGGATGGAGTTTTGGAATAATTTGAACTAAGGTCAAATGATGCATGCAAATCTTATCTTTTAGGTAAGATGACAAAATCACCTTTCACTAGATCTTATGAAAAAGGTGAAGGTTTGTTGGACCTCATACACACAGATGTATGTGGACCCTTCAGATCCACAACAAGGGATGCAAATAGATTTTAAGTAACATTTACAAATAATTATAGTAGGTATGCTATATTTACCTAATCATGCATAAATCAAAAACCTTTGAAAAGTTCAAAGAGTTTAAACATGAAGTCGAGAATCAATTGGGCATGATGATAAAGATGCTCCGATCGGATAGAGGTGGAGAGTATCTTAGTATGGAGTTCTAGGACTACCTAAAGGAATGTGGAATAGATTCACAATTGACCCATCCTAGGACACCACAAATTAATGGTGTAGATAAGAGGCGCAATCGAACCTTGTTGGACATGGTTTATTCCATGATGATTCGAGCTTCTCTTCCAATTTTAATCTTGGGGTATGCCTTGGAGACTGTCACCTATATTCTTAATCTTGTCCCAACTAAGAAGGTTGCTGAAAAACCTCACGAGATGTGGATAGGAAAAGTTCCCTCTTTATCACATATTAACGTTTGGGGTTGTGAATTTCTCATTAGACGAGAGACTCAGGACAAGCTTGAACCTTGAAGTGAGAGATGTATTTTCATCGGCTACCCACATAATTCCTTTAAATATTTTTTTTACAGACCTAGTGGGAATGTGGTCTTTGTAGCACAAAGAGGAGACTTTCGTGAGTGAGAGAGAGAGAGAGAGAGAGAGAGAGTTCATATGCAAAGAGGACAGTAGGAGCACCATTGACCTTGAAGAGATTCAATAGTCAACTGATGAAGAAACATCTGAAGACGCTAAGAATCAACTAGAGGAAGAGATTCTAGTTGAATCAATTGACAATTCATTACCTATTCTACGTTCCAGTAAAGTTAGCGTGCCGCCTCAGATTTATGGTTTCCATATAACTACAAATGGTGATACATTTATCATTGATAGTATACTGGTATATTTGGATGAACCTACTAACTACAAGGAAGAAATGATAGGCCCTGAGGTAGCCAAATGGAAAGAGGCAATGGAGAGCGAGATCAAGTCCATGTATGATAACCGAGTTTGGAATTTGGTTGATCAACAACCTGGTTGGAAGACAGTTGGTTGCCAATGGATCTTCAAGAAGAAGACCGACATGGATGGTAATGTGTACATACTCAAATCACGACTGGTTACAAAAGGCTTTACTCAAACCCCATGGATTAACTATCATGATATCTTTTCACCAGTGGCTAAGATAAAATCTATTAGATGAGTTAGCCAGAGGGTTTTTTTGATGCAAAGTTTCCTAATAGAGTGTGTAAGCTTGAGAAATCAATATATGGATTGAAACAATCATCTCATAGATGGAATCTTTGTTTCAACAAGAAAGTCAAGGAGTCTGGTTTCTATAGAAGTGAAGATGAGTCCTATGTATATGTTAAAACTAGTGGGAGTATAGTTTGATGGGTTTAATACAAACAATCCTATGTGTACATGCAACCCTAGAGTTGGATCTATGTTTTCACTATTAGTTATACAACTTTATGAACATAAAAAGAAACCTGGCATGCTAGTACTATTTTCGAAATCCACATAGAAGAATAGAATACATACCTTTTGTTGTTATATAGTAATAACAACTAGTTCCTTGAATTTCCTTAGCTCTTGAAAGCAAGTACCACAAGTGTAATACCTCTAATGGCTCACAAACACACTAGGTGAAAGGATGAATATGGGAGAGAGGAGAGAAGGATATCTTGCCCTAGATTTCATCCCTTTTAGGGTTTCCCAAGGCTTGGACGAAATCTTAGTGCCTTAGGGTGCTATTTATACTTAAGGCTAACTAGGGTTTCAAGGTGTAAACCCTAATCCCTTAGCTTAGGGCCTAAGCAAGTCCATTGACTCCTTTCCTTAAGCCCTTGGACGAAAACTCCTAGATACTTCTAGGATTTTCGTTCAAGCCTTAATAAAGGTGATCCAATGGCCCAAAGCCTCAACTATTGAATAATTACAAAATAGCCCCTGCACTTTCAGTCAGTTCCTTTAATCCCAAAATTAATTCTAAATTAATTCCTGATTAAATACTAATTAATAATATGATTCCAAATTAATATATTATTCATATAATATACTAACAAATCATATTTATACCCTAATTTATTATTCTTAACAATAAACTAGCCTCTTTCCTTAACAATCATCCTGTCTAGTCACCAGTGTGAAGGCAACCCAAAAGGACCATGCACAATCGGGCCAAGTACATACCAAAATAGTTATGGACTTAGACACTAATCCAATTGTCTCCCACTTGGATAAGTCTATTAGCTATTCTGCGTATAACCTCAGATCCTGATTAGCAATTGTAGCTTTCAAAAGCCGCTGTCAACTCTGATCTTTTTAGAAGCATGTCCTTTAGATAAGGGATCATATAATCCTCCATTCTAGATATCGTATAGAATGAGACATGGATTTAAATCATTCTCTCTGTCTATATGTTGTTTCCCGATTTCCGATTTATGATGACTGACAAGAAACTACAATTGAACACATCAAATTAGTCTCGGCTTGGCCAAGCGCTTAGGGTGTCATCACTAAATCATCGAGGGGCCCACATATATCGCTTTCATCCTACTTTGGATAAAAGGAATGGATAAACTTTGATTCAATGCTTGCTTGCACTCACTTACCGAATCACACACAACAATATGTTTTATAACACCAAGTTACTGGTGCGTTTACATATTATCAATGTGTAACCGACTCGCAAGATACAACTCACACATCTCGGTTTCAAGAATATAAGATGCTATCGTCTCACCAATCACTCGTGATAAAATCCATGAAGTGATCCAAGTGAGCGTGGGTTTAATCCAATGCTTAAAATCATATTCATAAGCACTCACGAACATTGCAGCAAACCTTTGCTATGTCTAATACACTTTAGACAATCTACAAACCAATTCATGACAGTCTTCATTCATACGTACTTCCAACATATGAACGACTGTGGACCATTCGAATAATTTGATTATTCTGAAATAATTAATTATTCAGGAAGTCAAAACACGCAAAGTGAAACACAAGAATATTACTAATCCTATATGGTCCCAAACCTTTGAGTATAAATAAAACACCTTTTATTTATCACCATATCGATTACTCATTATTTGTTGTTTCGGTTAATTAACTTATTACTTGAATTATTACTACACTTGTCCCATGCTCTTAGCGTGCACACAATGTTTACTTATGGTCCTTACTTTGTGAAATAGATCAAATGAACACATTTCCAATCATACTCATTTCACAACTCCCAATCCTTATCACAAGTGTAAGAATATCAAATTCTTGCCACTTATAGAATATGCTAGATTCTAACATTTTATGCAATGATCCTTTCGTAAAGTCATAGCTCAAAATCATCAAGACTTGGCCAATCTCTATCAGAAACAATTCTATAGATATGATGTCTCTTACTCAAAGTACATTCCTTTGAACATCCTTTTGCATAAAATTTTCTAATCTAGACATAGACTCTCAATATCCAACTCCCAATATGGAAACATTTCCATATTTGCCATACGACAACTCATTCTTAATATAATCTTATCTATTCATAATAATGTCGATATGATCCATCTAATATCATACTTCTAACTACTCACAAGCGACCAATCCTCAACGAGCTATGGATCGTCCTTTGATAGTTGTTTAATTATCTTAGTGAAAACCGATTCTTGTCCTTTTTCCCTCTAAATGCGCTAGACATTTGGAAAATTTTAGAATGGTCAAATATAATAGCACTGGCAATCAATCCTATACCCGAAGCGTATAGAACACGATGAATAATGTCTTACATAAAGATATGATACTTTATCAATCTTCTGCCATAATATTTTTTGTGTCTCGTTCTTACAATTCGAACTATGAAGAGGGATACCGTAATCATAATCGAAATTTAAGAACACACTATGTATTCTTGACTAAATTTCTTAACATTCCACAACCTAAGCCTTTAGATTTGAAATGAAGCATAATATTCTCTCCCTTAATTATAGCAAAACAACTTTTCAACCCTTACGACTTTGCAAAGTATAACTCTTGTTTTCTATAATTAATATTGCTAACTTGCAATACTTGCCAAAATAATCATACAAGCATAACATTTATGCTCCCACTATCATGATGATTATTATCATATAAGCATAACACTTATGCTCCCACTAGCTTTGACATGTATTCAGAAAACAGCTTAACTTTGAGAAAAAAATGCCTATTGAATTTCTTAAGTTCATATTCTAATACCTAATGCTTTGATAATACTTTATCTAAGCTTCTCAAACTTATACACCTTTGCCTTAGATAGCTCATATGTGTGTCCAAACAATTCAGACTAATTGCCAAATCTCACAATTCGAATCATGGAAAGGGATACCGTAACCATAATCGAATTCGAGAATACAATTGTCACAATCACTATCTTATTAAAATTTCTCTTAGTGAAAGCATTTCCTCACATTCATTTTCATGTAGGAGGGAATCTTATGACACTTAGATTTTAATGGTGTATGTGTTCCTATCCATGAGAATTTGTCAAAACCAAAGTTTGCGACAAATCCAAACTCATATGGACTGAACTTTCTCAATCTTGATTTCTTGCCTTATGGTAACACGAGTGCCCACCATGTCTTCCAAGTAGTTAAGCAGCTCATCCTTTCCTATCAATGTACTTTTCATTGATCAAGGTGCTTGCCTTTTATGCATTCAAATGAGAACTCATAGAACTCACATACATAATTAACTCAATTAGAATGGCACAGAAACAAAATAATGTCAACATGATAGGTTGTAAACCTCAAGTCGTGTGCTAGTGATGATCGATAAGGTTTATTCTTGATTAAGACTCCCATTGACTCCTTGACATATAAGATTCTCTTGTCAAGAAACATTCCTTGACAAAACAAATATTCAAGAGTTAGTGTAGTTTTTATCAAGAAAAAACACTTCACATAATTGGTCCTAGTTGGTCTTTGTCTTATCCAAGACAACACAACATACAAATTTCAAATGTGCAAGAATAAGAAAACTTTTCCAAATTCCACATTTTTTGAGTGTTATAAACCTTCTTTGTTACTCAATTCACAATCTTGGAGTATAACTCTAAGACTTGATATTGGAACGAAGTATGATTGACTTCTTGATTTAACCATTTCCACAATTCTCGATTCCTCTTCTTAGACATACAATTGTACTAAGACTCATTAAGAGGATCAATTGAGATATGGTTCTTAATCATTAAGACCTATCATAAAACATAATAAAAGGTACTCTCCCTTCTTCTTAGAATAGAGAAACTTTTATCTTTCTGCCTACTTGATTATTCTTATTCGTTCTGCTATTTATTGAAACTCTTTCAATCAACTGAGAATTACACTTAATCTTATAAGTATAATCAAATTTACTTAACCTTAGTAAATCATGATGAATATCTTTGTTACTCTTGTGGTGGACTTGATCAACACACAACCTTATGTACTCGATCTCCTAGTTCTTCACTTGACACTTTGTCAACGAATTAGTCTAACTTCCAAATATAAAATTTCTCATTCATCATGCAATCAAGTTGCATGATTCCAAGTCTCTGTCCAATTGAAACTTGGACGATGAGAAACTTTCCCTATTTGGTAAATTCTTGACCTTTCCACAAATAACATAATTAAGAATTAAATCCCTTATTGCTAATAATAGAAACTTACAAACATCAATTTTTCATACACGCCATTGCAAGGATAAATAAATAATATAAATCAAAATTTATTTTATTGCGGAAAAATTTGTCCTTACAATGCAATTCAATTGAAAAACTATGTTAATACATATTTCTTAGCAATCTATTCTAACTCCAAGTAGTAGCTTAAGAATCTAATCTTCAAGCAATGCGATCTAAATCCATTTCTTCACGATTAGATTCAGCTCACTTCTTCCCTTAATCTTCCTTTCTTTTCTTCGATCCAACAAAACATCAAAATGTAATCTTATCACATCATGTATCAAGAATCTAGAATAGGAACTTAAAAGAGTTAGTTAATGGATTTTACCTAAATTAGAGCCATACGTTTTGACTCTCCCATCTCTTAGATCTCTCAGGTAGTTAGGGCAGTTTCGTCTCCAATGCCCCTTCTCTTGGCAATAAAAGAAAATGGACTCCTTTGGCATAGCACATCGAACAATCATAGACTTAGTTCTTTCTAGACTTCTGATGTTGCCAGTGCCCATTGCAGTTTGGGAGTTTGACTCACTAGACAAATTTCCTTGACCAGCATGCCAAATCATTGCTGATTTAGCAGCTATAAGCAAATAGGTGAGATCAATGAGGGTCACGTCGTGATGCATCATATAGTACTCTCTAACGAACTCACTATATGATTCAGGAAGTGACTGAAGAACCCAATCAACAGTCAACTTGCCTGAAATCTCGACACCCAACATCCTTAACCTATCGATGTGTGACTTCATCTCTAAGACGTATGCACACACAGGTTTCCCATCTTCATGTTTACTTGCCAAAAGGGCTTGAGTGAGTTTGAACTTTTCAAGGCTTCGAACTTGTGGGTTAGGGAGAATAATTGGAGGAGGTGGAGGAAGTGAAGCATGATCTCTTGTTCCTCGATCATATCACGGAATATCATCTTTGTTTGGAAAGCTTGTTCCATGGGATTTTGTAAGACCATGATTGTCATAACTAGACATCTACAAAATGGGAGAAAATTCAAGTTAAGTTGATTAGAATTCTTGATGTGACACCCAAATGAAACATCGAGGCTAGGATCCAACACAATACTCTACAAACTAGAAGAGGGATGCCGTATTCTAGTTGCCGAATATTTGAAGGTAAGTGAATGACGATTCACTAATTTCCACCATGAAAAACGAAAAAGAAATTTAAGTTTTAAATCTATTGAAAATTCCTAGATCTTTTGAGATTCATTGAACTTTTCAATGCCATGTTTAAATCTTGATATGCCCCTCGATTTGTGACTGGGATGCCGAGGATCACAAAACAGGGTGTGAATAAGCATGCAAACTTACATGGTGCCCTCAATGTTACAATCACCTATTTGATGTGCTGGTTAACCACACACGCTCCACCGAACTATAACAAACAATGAGTCACCCTTTTCTACCTTTGCTTAGAACCATTTAGCGTGCCTGTTAACCACACACGCTCCACTAACGTCTTTGCAAGGGCACAAAGTGTAATTTCATGGAATTGCATCAATTCACTTTTGCCTAAAGTAACTAAGATTGGGAATTTTGTAAAAACATTTAGTTACTTTATACTTCATTATACTTTTAATGGAAAGGGTTTGCCCTATCCTACCCGTTCGGCTAACGACCCTCCACCAATCAAGGAAGCGGTGGGTGAGAGTGGACACCCATTAAACGGCCATTTTATAGGCCATAACCTTATACCCGCCTTATAGATCGGCTTTGTGAATGAGGCCTACTAACGGTAAGACTAGCATTTAAGTTATACATATATAATATTAGGCTTTTAATGTTATACATAGTATAAAGGTGTATTTTACACTTTTAAAATACTAGGTGGTTTAATTTTATAAATTACACTTTTAATTTACTTAAATATAAACCATATCATTATGGATTTATTAACTCTCTTTTAATTATACACTTATTTAATTTAATAAAACCATAAGGGTGTAATTTGAACTTTTCAAAATTAGGGTTTTAGAATTTAGACTTTTTTCAAAATTAAACATTTTAATCAAACAATTTAAATTCCAAAACTTGAGGGCAAGTTTTGAAACTTTTCAAAACATAAGCAAGAACATTCTAGATCAAATTACAAATAATAATAATTAACCAATTAATTAGTAATTATCTAAATATGACCTAATTCAATTTCTTGCAAGATAATCTATCAAATAATTCAAATAAATCAAGTTTATCACATAAGGAAATGATTATCTAATTAATTTGACAATTATCTTTTACTTTGGTAAGGATATCTTTTAAATTAAACAATTAATTTAACCTAATCCCTTAAATCCCCTAGAATTCGAAATTATGGGATGTGATATTCAAAATCTTTAATTACCAAATTTAAACATTTAAAGGATAATTACAAGATATGGCAATATCAAAATCCGTAAAATTTAGGATCTAATCATGGGGAAAGAGGCAATTTCAAAATTCTAGGGTTAGACAACCCTAAAATCGAAATCTTGGGGCCAAAGAAAAAAAGGTTTAGGAAATCTTACCAAAAATTTCGAAATCTAGGGTTTAGAAACCCTAATTTCGAAAATCAAGCCTCCAGGGTTTAATAGCCATAAACCCTAATATGTCAAGTTCATACATTTGAATAAAGCTAATTGAAAACAAAAACCAATGGCTCTGATACCACTGATGGGTTTAATACAAAACAATCCTATGTGTGCATGCAACCCTAGAGTTGGATCTATGTTTTCACTATTAGTTATACAACTTTATGAACACAAAAAGAAACCTGGCATGCTAGTACTATTTTCGAAATCCACATAGAAGAATAGAATACATACCTTTTGTTGTTATATAGTAATAACAACTAGTTCCTTGAATTTCCTTAAGCAAGTACCACAAGTGTAGTACCTCTAATGGCTCACAAACACAGTAGGTGAAAGGATGAATATGGGAGAGAGGAGAAAAAGGTATCTTGCCCTAGATTTCATCCCTTTTAGGGTTTCCCAAGGCTTGGACGAAATCTTAGTGCCTTAGGGTGCTATTTATACTTAAGGCTAACTAGGGTTTCAAGGTGTAAACCCTAATCCCTTAGCTTAGGGCCTAATCAAGTCCATAGACTCCTTTCCTTAAGCCCTTGGACAAAAACTCCTAAATCCTTCTAGGATTTTCGTTCAAGCCTTAATAAAGGTGATCCAATGGCCCAAAGCCTCAACTAATGAATAATTACAAAATAGCCCTTACACTTTCAGTCAGTTCCTTTAATCCCAAAATTAATTCTAAATTAATTCCTGATTAAATACTAATTAATAATATGATTCCAAATTAATATATGATTCATATAATATATTAACAAATCATATTTATACCCTAATTTATTATTCTAAACAATAAACCAGCCTCTCTCCTCAACAATCATCCTGTCTAGTCACCAGTGTGAAGGCAACCCAAAAGGACCATGCACAATCGGGCCAAGTACATACCAAAATAGTTATGGACTTAGACACTAATCCAACATAGTTACCTTCCTAGTATTGTATGTTGATGACATACTTCTTATAGGAAACGACATTCCAACTTTGCAAGAGGTTATGTCTTGGCTTGGAAAGTGTTTCGCTATGAATAACCTAGGTGAGGCTGTCTATATTTTGGGGATAAGAATTATAAGAGACAGAAGTAAAAGACTACTTGGACTTAGTCAAAATACATATTTGGAAAAGGTGCTAAAACATTTTAGTGTGGAAAATCCAAGAAAGGAGAACTGCCCATTCAGAGTAATACCAAACTGAGTAAGACTTAGAGTCTAAGTACCAATGTAGAAATAGTAGAAATAAGTACGATTCCATACGCCTCTGTCGTTGGATCTATCATGTATGTTATGCCATGTAGTCACCCTGATGTGTCAGTTGTTATTAGGGAAATTCAGGTAAAGCTCATTGGATAGTAGTTAAGAATATTCTCAAGTATCTACGAAGGACTAAGGACTGGGTCCTAGTACTTGGTGGCAGTGATACGTTGAGAGTAACTAGGTATAGTGATGCCAACTTTCAAACAAATATAGAAAACTTTCGTTCTCAATCTGGCTGGGTGTTTACCTTAAATGGAGGAGTAATTACTTAGAAAAGTTCCAAGCAAGAGACAATGGCTAATTCTACCTGTGAATTAGAGTACATAGCGGCAAGCGAAACATCAAATAAAACAATTTGGTTGAAGAACTTCATTGGAGATCTTGGAGTTGTTCCAACCATTAAGGAGTCGATGGAACTTTTAAATGATAATGAGGGGGTGGTTGCCTTGACAAAGGAACCAATAGATCATGGAAGATTATGACATATCAACATAAAGTACCATGTCATCATACGTAGAGTAGAAGAAGGTCATCTTATTGTAAAGAGAATATCATTAGAAGAGAATCCTGCAGATCCACTCACGAAGGGTCTGGGTAGGGCTAAACACATTTAGCATGCCAGAAGCATAGGTCTGAGAGATGCTATTAGTTTTAGTAGTTAGACAATTATTTTGAAACTTGTAACAAAGTAAATGTAATTGAAATTTGGTGATTAAATAATAGAGAATTATTTATGAGTTTGTTTACTAATTTTATCAATTGTTTATTCTTGTGTTTCATTTTTGCATGTTTTATTTCCCGAATAATTCGATTATTCAAAACTCCACAATCGTTCATACTTTTGGAAGTAAGTAGTAAATTAAGACTGTCATGAATTGAATTGTAGATTGTCTAAGGAGTTGTAGATATAATAATGGTGTTGCTACAACGTTCATGAGTACTTAGAAATGGAGATTAAAGTATTGGATTAACCCACGCTTAGAGAATTACTTCATGAAATTTATCACGAATAATTCTGTAACATCCAAAAAATCAAGGATAAAAAATTTTCATTTTTATTATATTCAAAACATAGATTTAACCTGATCCAAACATTTAAAAACATTTCTAAGTAACACAATTATCAGAGTAAATCCCAAAATCACATATTGCAGAAAACACAGGTGTATGTGCTGGACGCTACGCTTCCGAACTGGAAATACCTGAAACGAAAACCACAACTTGTAAGCACGAAGCTTAGTGAGTTCCCCAAATACCACATACCATACATATCAAACGAGCCTTACATAACATACATAATTATGAGCCATACAAACCACACAAAACATAATCAATTGTAGTGCTATGTGCCAACCATAGTCTTACCATTATTCCACGAGCCGCCATGTGGTTTTCCTTGCTAGCCCCGAGGCCACAACCCTAGGTCTTATAGATACGTGCCAGGAGCCACCTCTTGGTCTTCCATGCAAGCATCATAAAGACAACTAGCATATAATTCTACCATTACCAACCAATTAATTGCCAGAGTTCAAAATCTGGCCTTGCATACGGATTGCCAAGGGCCACCCCTGGTCTTCCTATAATACAAAAAACCAAAGGGCCGACATTAGTACCTTCGACCCATAGAACAGTGAGGAGACTCACCTCGATATGCGCATAGATAATCACTGTAGCAACAAATAACTCTACCAACTTTGACTCATTTCCAATTAACTATAGGAAGATGCTTGAGTCAATACTCGATCACAGGGCATAGTCACTTGCAATAGTGACCACCTCACATGAAATGACAATTAGAGGTTCACATAAAATAACGACTAGGGTTAAGTGAGAACACATAACCCATTAAGGACTTAATCAGTTAAGGGTATGACTGATTATGGTTTGACTTAGTCATTCTCGGGTTTAATAATAATCCAATCAATAGGCCAAATACGTGCCTGGTCATTGTCCAAAATAGAGCTTCCTGATTCTAGGGTTTTTTCACATAAAATGATACCTAGGGTTAGTGTTCCACACTTAACCCTTTAATGACTTAATCCATTCATTCCAATATTGCATTAAGTTAATTGTAGAGGATTACTAATTATTATTTTAAGTTTAATTAATAGTTTTAATGCGGGCCCCGACCAACTCCAAGACTAGGGTTTCTTGTCATTAGGGTTTTCAAAACCCTAATTAGGGTTTCCAACTCCTAAGTTACATAATTAGTTAATTAAATAAATATATATGTGTTTATAAATCGGGCACCACCCACTGCCACCTTGAGCAGTGGTGGTCGGCGGCGGTCCACGACGGCAGCCACCACCTCACGACGGTGATGGTGGTTTTCGAGTCAAAATCCGACAACAAGCACCCAATAAATTACTTTATGCAAAAACACACATGTACACATATTAACTCATGGACACAACCACCTAACACGGCGGCTGGTGGCGGCAGAAGGTGGAAAAAAATAGCAACACAGCGGCAACCACCATGGTTGGCTGCCATGGTGGTTCTTCTCCTTTTCCGGCCAGTCAAAAATTCAGACACACACCTCATAACTGAAACACACACACACACACACACTCATCGACCAAGAATGAAACACACACAAAAAACACACACAACACCGCCACCCTCGCGATGACAGGCGGTGGTCGGAGGTCGTTAGGGCGACAGTCCGACGAATGGTTGCATCTTAGAGAATAAGTGGAGAAGAGAAGAGGGTTTTATAGTAGAAAAATATAAACACACACACACACACACAAACATGCAAAAGTGAACACCACGCAGCCACTCACTCACGGTGGTATACGACTGACAGAAGGATTTAGCAACGGGACAACCGTCGGAGCGGCGATGGCGACGGCGGGATGAAGAAGCAGAAGAGCGTTGGGAGTTGGAAGGGATGATGCCATTACCAGAGAGGAAGAGTTCATGGTGGCCACACTTTGTCGATCTTCGCTATCGTTGACAACAACAACGGTAGTGTTCGGCTCTCTTAGTGGTTTGCGATGAAAATAAGTGTGACGACGACGGTTGGAAGTGAGGGGGGTATAAGGATGGTGGCTGAAAGAGTGTGTTGTAGGGTTAGGTTTTTTTGGGTGAGTGAGATGCAAGGAGGGTGACGGGCTTAAGTCCTTGTCCCCAACTTAAACTTCATGCCATTTGACGCTTCCAGTCCCTCCATCCCAAAACGCTTTCAAATTAAGTCCCTAATTTACCCTATAGCCCCTTGCTTCCAAGAATCCTTTCAATCCAAGGCCATATGTTTCAATTTAATCTTCACTATCCAAAAATATAGCTTTTAACACCCCAATGTGTACACCCCGCTAATTTTATACAGCTTAGGGCTAAAATAACATATAAAATACATCTCAGAGTTTTTAGGGTTTATTATTTATTTACTTGTTTATCTTATTTATTTTCTTATTTTATTTTAAATGGAATGTTACACTTCTCCCCCACTTAAATTAGATTTCATCCTCGAAATCAGCTCTCGCTTCTACTCTAAGATGCACTTCCCCACAACAATCAAGGTGAACGAATATCTGCAGAATCAATTGGTCCCAAAGCTTCTCGGCCAAACATTGGTGCTCTAATCCCGCACCAAAAATAAGGCATCACTATGATGAAAACTAATTGATCTCAAATTAAACTGAACCACATTCTTACTTTGGTCCGACAACGAAACTGAGCTATCCACTATTAACATTGGGGCTTCCCTGATCAGACAATAACAGACAGGTAAACCCCCAAACTGAGCTCCTAAAACCAAATTGAGCTATCCACTAAGATGCACTTCCCCACAACAATCAAGGTGAACGAATATCCGCAGAATCAATTGGTCCCAAAGCTTCTCGGCCAAACATTGGTGCTCTAATCCCGCACCAAAAATAAGGCATCACTATGATGAAAACTAATTGATCTCAAATTAAACTGAACCACATTCTTACTTTGGTCCGATAACCAAACTGAGTTATCCACTATTAACATTGGGCTTCCCTGATCCGACGATAACAGACAGGTAAACCCCCAAACTGAGCTCCTAAAACCATAGGGTCTAAGCATAAACACTCCCTACATAAACAATCACAACCAAGACCAATACAAATCAAAGGGAAAATCAAATGGCTGTCGATGTTCTTCTTGCAAAACCGAAAGATTAGCAGTTGCGCAGAAGTCTAGAACTCAAAGAAATCTGAGTGAAAATCGAATCTTGACGCCAAGTATTCCTTCCATGAGGTTCCACTCTCCCCCACTTGAAACATGCTAGAATCTGAGAACATCGTAGTCTATCGATACCCAGAGTAACCCGGACTCTATCGCTTGATCCCCAATCACTGATATCCTAATACATGGTAGGATCTGAATCCACACACCATTCATGCATTCCATAATACATATGATCGAGGACAAATATGATTAATCCATTCATATTAAGAATTCAATCAGAATGGATCTAATAAGATAATTCCATTTATCTAATCATCCAAAATTACAACTGAACCCTGAAACACAACCATAATTACAAATAACTACCAATACTACCAAAACAGCTAACTAGAAGAACTTCTAACTCAAATCTCGGTCCAATGCCTCACCCTTAATCTATCAATTCGAACACTCCTAGAGTTGAGCATACACTCGACCAAACACCCAAGCCGAACATGGTTATGATTGGAACCCCAACCTGGGTCCCGTAGAGCTTGCTATTAAACACCAAGAAGATGTGAACCCAACGTTGGAAAGTTTCCCGAACCCCTAACTTACACACTCCTCAATCTAGATAGCCACTTGGTCCACCTTCCTCCCCAACGGGAATGCGAAACTCATCCTAGTTTCGTACCTGCTTCTGTTCTTGAATACCTAAATGATTCTCCCCACTTCGATTCGACTAAGCTCTTACAGTGCAAAAGATTGGAAGGTTTTCCAATCATTCTTACCCTCCAATGATCGATCTGCTGAGAACCAGCACTTACCAATGCTAGTGTTCCATCACTAACCATCCCAGAAGACCGCACAACCGTGAAGACTAGCTGAACACTTCCCGAATCCCAGCAACACTGCTAACCCCTAGATACTTAAAATGATATAACACTTAGATCTTGAAGTACATAAGACAGATATTCCAGCCAGAACCTTAGTAAAAGACTGATGGGTTTTAAGCAAAACATCAATCCTATGGTGTACATGCAAACCCTAATAGCTTTTGGATCTAGTTTGTCTAATGAACATGCAATTGATTATCCAAAGCTATAAATCCTAGATCTATCAAATAAGAACTGAAATAAGGGTTTAGTAATTACCTTTGATTGTTATATTGCAATAACAATCAATTCCTTGCTTTGATTGTCTTCAAAAGCTTAGTGCCTCAAGTGTTGCACCTCTAATGGAGTCACAAACACCACTAAGCAATTTGGATGAAGAGGAGAAGAGAGAAGGCTGCCCAAAACGTCTAGAAACCCTAAAGGAACTCATGTCCACGTTTTTGGGGCTTAAGGGTCCTTTATATACATGTAGGCTATTAGGGTTTACAACTAGGAAACCCTAATCTGGCAGCTTAAGCCCTAAGCAGCCCATGGAAACCTTTAACATATCCCTTGGACGATTTCTAATGGGCTTCCCATAGAATTCGTCCAACCTATATATTATTAGGTGATCCATAGCCCAATTATAATTATCTTATAATTACAATTCTAGTCCCCTAAGTTTAATTAATCTCTTTTAGCCACAAAATTAATTCTTAATTAATTCTTGACTAATATTAATTAAACAATATGATTTCTCCTTTAATATATTATTCTTATAATATATTAATAAATCATAACTAAACCTTTCTTTACTTAATTCATCCTACATATTGCTATGGTGAAGGCAACCCAAAAGGACCATGCTCATAATCGGGTCAAGTACATACCAAAATAGTTATGGACTTAGACACTAATCCAATAGTCTCCCACTTGGATAAGTCTAATAACTATTTTCTGTACGAATTCAGAATCTAGTCAGCAATCATAGCTTTCAAAAGCCGCTATCAAATCTGATCTTATCAGATAGTGTGTCCTTTAGATAAGAGATCATATATTCCTCCATTCTCTAGATATCGTACAGACATAAGACATGAATTTTAATCATTCTCTCTATACTGTTTCCCGACTTCCGATTTATGACGACTGACAACAGACTACAATTGAACACATCAACTTAGTCCCGGCTTGGCCAAGCGCTTAGGTGTCATCACTAAATCATCAAGAGGCCCATAGATATCGCTTTTATCCCACTTTGGGTAAAAGGAATGGATAAAATTTGACTCAAATGCTCGCTTTCATTTACTAATCGAATCACACACAACAATAAGTTTTATAACACCAAGTTACTGGTGCGTTTAATTATTATCAATGTGCAACCGACCAACAAATAACAACTCACGCATCTCAGTTTCAAGAATATACAATATTATCATCTCACTAATCACTCGTGATAAAACCATGAAGTGATCCAAGTGAGCGTGGGTTTAATCCAATACTCTAATCTTATCAAAGCACTCATGAACTCTGCAGCAAACTTGTGCTATGTCTTAAACTCTTCAGACAATCTATAGACTCTTCATGACAGTCTTCCTTCATACTTACTTCCAACGTATGACCGACTGTGGAGGTTCGAATAACCCAGTTATTCTGGAAGTCAAAACATGCAAACTAAAACATAACAATAATACTTAATCCTATATGGCCCCAAACTTGTGAGAGTAAATAAAACACTTCTATTTATCCACCATATTGATTACTCATTATTTATCATTTAATGTTTCGGATAATCAACTCATTACTTGAATTACAACAACAATTATCCCATGCTCCAAGCATGCACACTTTGTTTCCTATAGTCCTTAATTTGTGAAATAGATCAATTGAAAAACTTTTCCAATGATGCTCATTTCACAATTCCCAATCCTTGTCATTAGTGTAAGAACACAACATTCTTGCCACTACTAGAATATGTTAGATTCTAACATTTTATGCAACCATCCTTTCACAAAGCCATAGCAAAAAAATCACCAAGACTTGGCTAATGAAATTACAAGGTACTTATCGGAAATTATTACAAGAAAATTCTATAGACGTGATGTCTCTCACTCAAAGTACATTCCTTTGAACATCCTTTTGCATAAAATTTTTCTAATCTAGACACAGACTCTCAATATCCAACTCCCAATATGGAAACATTTCGACATTTGCCATATGACAACTCATTCTTAATAGAATCTTATCTATTCATAATAATGTTGATATGGTCCATCCAATACCATACTTCCAACTACTCACAACTGACCAATCCTCAGCGAACTTTGGATCGTCCTTTGATAGTTGTTTAATTATTTTAGTCAAAACCGATTCTAGTCCTTTTTCCTTCTTAATGCACTAAACCTTTGGAAAATTTTAGAATGGTAAAATATTATAGCATTTGCAATCGATCCTATACACGAAGCGTATGGGACACGATGCATAATGTCTTACATAAAGATATGATAATTTATCAATCTTCTGTCATAATATTTGATGTGTCACGTTCTCACAATTCGAACTATGAAGAGGGACGCCATAATCATAATCGAAATTTGAGAACACACTATGTATCCTTTAACTATATTTATTAAAATTTCTCAATCTAAGCTTTAGATTTTGAAACGAAGTATAATATTCTCTCCCTTAATTATAACAAAACAACTTTTTAACCCATGCAACTTTGCAAATTGAATCTTTGTTTTTCTATAATTAATATTGTTAACTTGCAATACTTTCCATAATAATCATACAAGCATAACACTTATGCTCCAACTATCATGATGATTATTATTATATAAGCATAACACTTATGCTCCTACTAGCTTTGACATGTATTCAAAAAACACCTGAACTTCTAGAAAAACAATGCTAATTGAATTCCACAAAATTCATATTTCTAATACCAGATGCTTCGGTAATCCTTTATCTAAGCTTCTCAAACTTATACACCTTTGCCTTAGACAGCTCATATGTGTGTTTAAACAATTCAGAACTTATGTTACTAAGTTCCAAATGTTCAAACTAATTGCCAAATCTCACAATTCGAACTATGGAAAGGGATGTTGTAACCATAATCAAATTTGAGAATACAATTTTCACAATTGCTATCTTCTTAAAATCTCTCTTAGTGAAAGCATTTCCTCACAGTCATTTTCATGAAGGAGGGAATCTTATGACACTTAGATTTTATGGTGTATGAGTTCCTATCCATGTGAATTTGCCAAAACTAAGGTTTGCGACAAATCCAAACTCATATGGACTGAACTTTCTTAATCTTGATTTCTTGCCTTATGGTAACACGAGTGTGCACCATGTCTTCCAAGTAGTTTAGCAACTTATCCTTACATATCAATCTACTTTCCATCGATCAAGGTACTTTGTCTTTATGCATTCAAATGAGAACTCATAGAACTCACATACATAATTAAGTCAATTGGAATGGCATAGAAACAAAATAATGTCAACACGACAGGTTGTAAACCTCAAGTCGTGTGCTAGTGATGATTGATAAGGTTTATTCTTGATTTGTTCTTGAAACTTTTCCAAGATCATTAAAACTCCCACTGACCTCTTGACATATATGATTCTCTTGTCAGAAAACTTTTCTAGAAAAACAAATATTCAAGAGTTAGTGTAGTTCTTATCAAGATAAAACGCTTCACAAATTGGTCTTAATTGGTCTTTGTCTTATCCAAGACATCACAACTTACCAATTTCAAATGTGCAAGAATAAGAAAACTTTTCCAAATTCCACATTTGATGAGTGTTATAAACCTACTTAAGACTTTTCACTCATTGTCACAATCTTGGAGTATGACTCTAAGACTTGATATTCGAACGAAGTATGATTGACTTTTTGATTTAACCATTTCTACATATCTCGATTCCTCTTCTTAAACATGCAAATGCACCAAGACTCACTTAGAGGATCTATTGAGATATGGTTCTTAATCATAAAACACAATAAAAGGTACTCTTCCTTCTTCTTAGAATGGAGAAACTTTTATCTTTCTGCCTTCTTGATTCTTCTTATTCGTTCTGCCATTAATTGAAACCTTTCCAATCAACTCAAAATTAAACTTAATCTTATAAGTATAATCATATTTACTAAACTTTAGTAAATCATGACGAATATCTTTATCACTTTTGTGGCGGAATTGATCAACACACAACCTCGTGTACTCGATCTCCTAGTCCTTCACTTGACACTTTGTCAAAGAATTATTCTAATTTCCAAATATGAAGTCTCTCATTCATCACACAACCAAGTTGTATGATTCCAAGTTTCTATCCAATTCAAACTTGGGTGATGAGAAACTCTCCCTATTTGGTAAATTTTTGACATCTTCACAAATAACATAATTAAAAATCAAATCCATTATTGCTAATAATAGAAACCTTCAAACATCAATTTTTCATACACACCATTGTAAGGATAAATAAATAAGACAAAATCAAAATTTATTTTATTGCGAAAAAACTTGTCCTTACAATGCAGTTCAACTGAAAAACTATGTTATTACATATTTCTTAGCAATCTATTCTAACTCCAAGTAGTAGCTCAAGAATCCAATCTTCAAGCAATGCGATCAAAATCCACTTCTTCATGAATAGATTCAGCTCACTTCTTCCCTTAAGCTTCCTCTCTTTTTTTCGATCCTACAAAACATCAAAATGTAATCTTATCACATCATGTATTAAGAATCTAGAATAGGAACTTAAAAGAGTTAGTTAATGGATTTTACCTGAAGCAGAGCCATACGTCTTGACTCTCCCATCTCTTAGATCTCTCAGGTAGTTTGGGCAGCTTCGTCTCCAATGCCCCTTCTCTTGGCAATAAAAGCAAATGGACTCCTTTGGCACAACACATCGGACAATCACAGACTTAGTTCTTTCTGGACTTCCAATGTTTCCAGTATCCATTGAAGTTTGGGAGTTTGATTCACCAGACAAATTTGCTTGACCAGCACGCCAAATTATTGCTGATTTAGCAACTATAAGCAAATGGATGAGATCAATGAGGGTCACATCGTGATCCATCATATAGTACTCTCTAACGAACTCAATATATGATTCAGGAAGTGACTAAAGAACCCAGTCAACAACCAACTCACTTGAAATCTCGACACCCAACATGCTTAACCTATCAATGTGTGACTTCATCTCTAAGACGTGTGCACACACATACTTTCCATCTTCATGCTTAATTGCCAATAGGGCTTGAGTGAACTTGAAATTTTCAAGCCTTTGAACTTGTGGGGTAGGGAGAACAATTGGAGGAGGTGGAGGAAGTGAAGCATGATCTCTTGTTCCTCGATCATATCGTGGAACATCATCTTTATTTGGAAAGCTTGTTCCATGGGATTTGGGAAGACCATGACTGTCAGAACAAGACATCTACAAAACGGGAGGAAATTCAAGTTAAGTTGATTAGAATCCTTGATGCAACACCCAAATGAAACATCAAGGCTAGGATCCAACACAATACTCTACAACCTAGAAAAGGGATGCCGTAATCTAGTCGCAGAATATTTGAACGTAGGTAAATGACGATTTACCAATGTCCACCATGAAAAACAAAAAGGAAGTTTAAGTTTTAAATGAATTGAAACTCCTAGATCTTTTGAGATTCATTGAAATTTTCAATGGCATGTTTAATCTCAATTATGCCCTACTATTTGTGACTGGGATGCCGAGGATCACAAACAAGGTGTGAATAACCATACGAATCACGTGGTGCACCCGATGCTACTATCACCTAATCAATGTGTCGGTTACCCACACACGCTCCATTGATCTATGATAAACATTGAGCCACCCTTCGCCACCAATGTCATCCCCAAATTAGTGCGTCGGTTAACCACACACGCTCCACTAATGTTTGACAAGGGTACGAAGTGTAATTCCATGGATTAGCATACAATTTCACATTTTGCCTAAAGTAACTATGATTTGGGAATTTGTATAAGCATTTATTTACTTTGTACTTCATTATACTTATAATGGAAGATTTCTGTCCTATCCTACCCGTTCGGCTAACGACCCTCCACTAGTCAAGAGTGCGGTGGGTAAGAGTGGATGCCCATTCAATCGCCATTTTATAGACAATTTCCTTAAACACCCTTTATAGACCAGCTTCGTGAATGAGGTCTACTAACGGTAAGACTGACTGTTTACTCATACATATATATAATATTAGACTTTTAATGTTATATATATAGTATAGGGTGTATTTTACACTTTTAAAATACTAGATGGTTCAATTTAGTAAATTATACTTTTAATTTAATTAAATGTAAACCAAAACTTTATGGGTTTATTAAATCACTTTTAATTATACACTTTAATTAATTAATAAACCCATAAGGGTGTGATTTGAACTTTTTCAAATTACTAGGGTTTTTAGAATTTAACATTTCAAAATTAAACTTTTAATCAACTTTTAAATTCCAAAACTTGATGGCAAGTTTTGAAACCTTTCAAAACATTAGGGTTTAACTTATTTAAATTTCAAAACAAAATCTTTAAGTTCAAATTTAAACTATAAAACCTAAAGGGTGCAAATTGAAACTTTTTCACAAGATAATTCAAATCTAAATTACAAATAATCAATATTTATCTAATAAAACAAAAGATTATGTAAATTTGACAATTATCTTCAATTTTGGTAAGGATATTCACCCAAAATCAATAAAAATTGGATTTTATGAATTAAAAACGTTTACGGTAAGTATCCCAAGCCAAAACAGCAAGAAAATCGTGAAAACAGTCTGCCAGACCCGCAGACTCGTTGAGTCTGGTCCTGGACTCGTCGAGTACAGTCAACTCGGCGAGTTCACCAAGTGACTTGGCGAGTCAGGCATGCAGAAGCCAAAAAATTTCGATTTTCAGTCAAATTTCGATCAATTTAGCATCAGATTCACTAGGAAACAGCCCTAGGCTTTTATACCATTGATGGGTTTTAAGCAAAACATCAATCCTATGGTGTACATGCAAACCCTAATAACTTTTGGATCTAGTTTGTCTAATGAACATGCAATTGATTATCCAAAGCTATAAATCCTAGATCTATCAAATAAGAACTGAAATAAGGGTTTAGTAATTACCTTTGATTGTTATATTGCAATAACAATCAATTCCTTGTTTTGATTGGCTTCAAAAGCTTACTGAAATAAGGAACTCATGTCCACGTTTTTGGGGCTTAAGGGTCCTTTATATACATGTAGGCTATTAGGGTTTACAACGAGGAAACCCTAATCTGGCTGCTTAAGCCCTAAGCAGCCCATGGACACCTTTAACATATCCCTTGGACGATTTCTAATGGGCTTCCCATAGAATTCGTCCAACCTATATATTATTAGGTGATCCATAGTCCAATTATAATTATCTTATAATTACAACTCCAGTCCCCTAAGTTTAATTAATCTCTTTTAGCCACAAAATTAATTCTTAATTAATTCTTGACTAATATTAATTAAACAATATGATTTCTCCTTTAATATATTATTCTTATAATATATTAATAAATCATAATTAAACCTTTCTCTCCTTAATTCATCCTACATATTGCTATGGTGAAGGTAACCCAAAAGGACCATGCTCATAATCGGGTCAAGTACATACCAAAATAGTTATGGACTTAGACACTAATCCAACAAAGAGCACTTCCCTTGGCACCCCAAAAGCCAATCCAAGCTCATATGCTAAACCACTGAATCCTGGCGACATTGGATAACTAACCCGCTGAATCCTGACCACAACCTTTCACACAATGCCCCTAAATCGATCTCGACTACAAACCAAGATAATACCAAACACTCCGAACCCGCTATAAAAGAAAATACCCTTCCCTAAACCACTAAAGATTCCAAGAATGCAAATGGCATATAACATTTCTTGAAGATATAACCCAAACATAAGTAGAGAAATAAACCAGAGGTCACTTATCCAAACCGATGCAAGATTCCAAACAACAAAATACAAATAAAACAAAAAAAAAAATATACATACCCGCAACATCGCCTACTGGAGTCCTGACCTCCTCTGTCTGACACTATAAAGTCCGACTCCTCCCTGCTAGGGCTCCTGCCCTACCCTCTCGTCCATCAGTGATTCTCAAAGTAGCCAGAGCGGGCGCACTCACTGCTCCTCCCGACAACATCGGACAATTGGCCTTCTTGTGGCCCACATGATTGCAGTGAAAACATAACGGGCTTGCCCCCTGAGGACAATTCTTGCTGACATGACCAACTTTGCCACACTTGTATCAACCTAAACCTATGGAACGATGAACTCCATCGTGCCGTTTTCCGCATGTGCTGCACTGACCCTGGGCCCTAATGGCCTCTCAAATGCTGATTAGAAGTCTTGGGTCTCTTCCTGGGACCCTCCACTATGTGCACCTGATCTAATCCCCTCTTCCCGAGGTGCTCCAAATCGATCTCCCGTTCCCGGGCTCTAGTAATCATATCATTCAGGGCCTTGCACCCTGAAATACTCATAAAGTCCCTGATGTCATCCTGCAACATATCGTTATATCTCACCTTCTTTATTTCCTCATCTACTATGTATTGCGGTACCAATAAAGCCCTCTCCCGGAACTTGGCAATGATCTCTGCCACAGTCTCAGTAGTCTGGAGGAGATCCAGAAACTTTCGTGCTAACTACTGCACCTCAATCGCCGTAGCAAACTCATCTCGGAACCTGGTCGAGAAGTCATCCCATGACATACCATCAACAACATCATCACCCAACTCATTTCCAACCTCTTCCCACCAATCTCGTGTCCGGTCCTTCAATAGGCAGGAAACATATCTAACCTTCGTCTCCTCAGGGAAAAAAACTCGTCAGGAACGCGTTAGCTATATCCGCTAGCCACCTCCTGCTGACTATGGGATCCTTCTCCTCATGGAGTGCAGGAGCTCTAAACGCATAGAACTCACAGAAGGATAGAGTGCAAGCTCTGATGATAGTCATAACCTCATCACGAAACATGCTCAAGCGCTCCTCTGAAATCTCCGAAACTCTACGAGAAATCTACGAAGAGATGAACTCCCGCATCTGCTCGCTGATTGACTTAGAACCCGCACCTGAACCATAACTAAAACAAGAACCACCTCCCTGAGTGCTCATCTTCAAACTGAAATACAACATGCCAAAGATCAAAACATTCCCAAAAATTCTCCTCTCATAAGCTTCTTAGATTCCCAAGTCTCTAACCGATTCGAGTATCGATCCTATGTTTTCAGTAGTATGGGCCGAATGCACCAAAACTCACTAAACCACACCACTAAACTCACTGAATCCTATCCTAGGCAATCCTAGGTTCCTGACCTCACCCAACCCTCAACTGGTGAAGGACTCCCACCAATGTTGACTAGCTTCCTCATGAATATAGTCACATGAAACAGAGATCACATAACCATTCAAGTAAAAAACTCAACCCTAGAACAGTTGGACTCAAATAATAGTTGTGCAATATGGTCAAATCTATCACTCTAAGATTATTTAACCTATGGCACATGTGACTTAGCATATTCACTTAGCAGTCAATTCACCTCACTAAGATTCCCATAAAGTAGAAAGCACAAAGCAAGCAACATTAAGGCAACGAAAAATCTAACAAAAATACACCAATCAAGCCATTCTATCCACTCATATGGAATCAATACTAGCATGCAATTCTAAAACTTATACAATCAGGCACATAAAAAGGTAGCTCTCCTATCATATAATACTTAGTAGATCCTTAGCCTAATCTAGCATGCAATTCCCATAATCATAGCATATATTATAATAAACATGTATTGGTATTCTGGGAACCACTTACTTGAGCTCGACCGATTGCACGCATCATACCCCTTTCTTTGATTAGAAGTTCCTTTTTAGTTAAATGTTTATTTTATAAAAA